>NC_072474.1:20414736-20723372 GCF_027574615.1 Eptesicus fuscus | reverse complement strand
AGCTAATACCATCCACCGAGTTGGCTTTCTTTTGCATCTGGATCCATCACACCGCGTTTTTCTCTTTCACTTTCACAGGAGGGAAAATGCACAAGGTTTAAGCAGAAAGCAAAGTTTCCAGGAAAAGCAGATGCTGATGTTTGTTTTTTAAGGTAGAATAACCACAGTCTTTCAATTGCTAGCAACAATGTTTTAAAATTCCTCCTGGTGCACTTATATACTGCCAGCCTCTTCCTCCCACCCAACTCCCGTCCAATTCCCCTCCCCCAGCCTTAAGATTTCGACCAGAGTCAAACAGCCAAGAAATAGTAAACTCGGAAAAAGCCTTTGAGAAGATATTACAATAGGTTGCCTACAGCGTTGCCCCCACCCACGCCTTTTCTTCTTTTCTTTCTTTTTTTTTTTTTTGGAGGGGGGGCAGGTAGTTCTAGTTCTCGATTCCTATTTAGATTTGCGCGCCTGCGCGCGCACTAGGCCGCGCGCGCGTGCGCGCACACGGACACACACACTCCTATTCCTCCTGCATATGGCAACGTGATTTAGTAACCGTTTCAAAATTACCTTCTTTCCCTCTCCCTTCCTCTCTTTCAATCTTTAAAATACTGACAATATAGGTGGTTTTAAAAACTAGTAGAATATTAAGTATTTTTTTAAACTAAGGGTACAATTTGGTGGGTCAAAAGGAGAAATATAAAGGCTGGGGGACTTGGGAATTTGTCTAGACATACAATTTATAGGAATATCTTCGTATGTGCACCCAGACACCTTTACACTTATACATTTTTAATACTCCTATTACACATCTTTCTTCTTGTCTAATACATTCTTTTGTTCCTTTAACTTCCCCCATCGTTTTGTGTGTGTGTATGTGTGAAGGCGTGAGCACGCGCATTCACACACATACACACAGAGAGAATGTGACAGACAGCTTTCTTGTGGCCATCAGCCCACGTTGCATATCCGGGGTCTTCTCCAGGCACATTGGGGGTCGATCCCCATAAAAAGATCTAGGAGAGGCCCCTGAGCGCTCACACATGAAAGGCAGGGGACTTTAAGATGGATTTGCATGCACACAGGGGAGTTCGATCAATAGCTACCAACATTTATGGCTTAGATTATTAATGTGAAAGCTGGCCAAAAGAATGGGGATGAAAAATTAAAGGTGTCTGGTATCAATTATGCTTAAAGTTATGCAATAATTTACTTACTTTGCCTGGATGTGCAGATCCAGATGTATAAAGTACTATTCTTCAAAAGCCAGGGGATTTCTTTGATAAATTTGTTGACCATGTCAGCCGCCTCTACAATCAAAGATGAACCCAATTCAGATGATGGACTGTATTCAAATTCTTTTTTAAGAAAAGATATATCAACTTCTATGTTTCTCAAACTCATATACATATGTTGGTGGATATGCCCAAATTAACATTATGTGCATATCCATCTCTGAGGGGCCAGGGAATTACTTATTGAGAATTTAGGTATATATATATAATGAAAGGCTTTGAGTTTGTAAGTTAAATGTGATTATTTACTCTGTGAGGAATGCATAATCTATATACTATAATAAAAAGTATTTTAGCTTTGAAAACAAAGCTGCTTGCTAAAGAAGAACCTTCTGTGACAAATACAGATAGAAATACATTCTATATGTTCACTTCTACATTTATTGTAAAAAAAATCAGCACTTTTAGGTTTTAAAGGGATGGGCTATGAAGATATGAACATATTTGTCTTTACTTATCCTGTGTGAATGTGCCCAATTTACTTTTAGATTATCTATTTTGATTTATTTTTACCGTATTTCATGTTTAAATACCATTGCAATTCAGTATGACCTCTTTCTTCTGGGGCAAAGTAATGCATACGACATTTACAGTCTTTTAAATGGTTAGTTGGGAAATGCAATAGCAATTTGCAGAAATAGTTTACTAATGGGGAAAGTTATTTTGAAAATCTGAAGGAAAACCTAAGAGTACTTTTGTATTTCTACACTACAACTGTCAAATAATCAAAGTACTGAAGAGCATTAAAATAATCCTTTTCCTTCCAAGCTTTCATCCATACATACGTAATTTAAATGGGGATCACCGCACCCCCCCTCCCCCCATCACCATTCCCACTGCCTAAATCTTCACCATATACATTTGTTTTAAAGATTGCTGGACACATTTTGTTCAAAGTGAATTCAGACAGAAAAGACCAAGGAACATCACAAAGGCCTCAACAATGTACGTATACTAGTTAGGAGAATAAAAGCAGCTTTTTGTGTTGTTAGCCAAAAGTAACTATGATACTTATAACAAAGATTAAAATAATAATAATTCAAAGCCTCATATGGCAAAATTAATTGAGGATATAGGACAATAAAAGCTTGTGTGATAGCAGTTCTTACCTAAATTTATCTAATCTCACATGTTCTTTGCTGTTTGGGAGGAGAACTTGAGAATAGAGGAGGAGGAAATGGCTAAATTAAAAAACAACTTAAATTATAACTTAGTATATTTTCCTTAATTTTTTTCTTTTTGTCTCATCCAAACAAATCATGGCAAATCTCCAAAAGGGCCCATCCTTCTGTTGTGAGGCATTTAAAAATCCTGTTTTTAACAGAAGTTTGGGACACAGTATATGCCATGTTGTCTACTGACCCATAATCAAAATGCAATGACCTTCTACCCTTTTTTTGCCCCCTGACTCATCTTGAATTCTATGCAGCCTTTATAAATTTGCAAATCCTTGGAGGTAAAGGGTTTTTTTGTGAGCCTTTGTTCACAAAAAAAGCCCTAAGAGTGTGCTTTCTGAATTAGACAAAGGTGAAGCAACAAACCTTAATGGACAAAATTTTATACAGGTGAGCAACTCTTCA
The DNA here is from genome assembly GCF_027574615.1 of Eptesicus fuscus. Classification (NCBI taxonomy): domain Eukaryota; kingdom Metazoa; phylum Chordata; class Mammalia; order Chiroptera; family Vespertilionidae; genus Eptesicus; species Eptesicus fuscus. Next base: position 20,720,506 of record NC_072474.1, on the reverse strand, counting down.
GATAACAGATATTGCAAGCTAAAAAGCAGTTATAAACATGGGAGACTAGAAAGTTATAGATTGCATCAAATGAGAGTGTGGTACAAATCACTTTCATGATGTAAAAATTGGTTAGGCCAAATTTTCCTGTTTTCCTCATCTCAAGGGCCATGGGGGACTCAGTGACCAAGAAAGGAATGAGGGGTAGTGGAGAGAGAGGGGAGGGAGGGGGAAAAAAAAAGGAGGGAGACCTGATCTGAATCTACAGGCACATTTCCTTATCTTTCCTGCTATCAGCTAGTTTAAAGGACACCATAATTATGATGGTGATAAAACAATGCCTGCTCATGTGTGCTGAATAAATAAAGAATGTTTACAGCTCAAGAATCTTTTAATTCCAATTAAATGCTATCAAAGAAAAGCCAGTTTTCCTACTGCAACAGCCTTTCCCCCCAATTATCTTGTTTTGTTACAATATTTTCCTATGAGACACCAGGGTCTCTCGCAATTGATCCTGAATATTAACAACAACAAAAATAATCTGAGAAAGTGGAGTTCAACTTTGATATATCATATAATACACAAATATCAAGAGCCACAAATTATTTGTGTTGCCCCATTTTTTTTTTCTTTTTCCACAAGGGCCAAATGTGTAGAGACTGAAGTGATGACACTAAGTGTTGAGGCCTACCTATGGGCTGCTGAAGCCGTACTGAAATTTTGAGCACCCATGAGGGGAGAAGGGAAAGATAAGACATGTGGGGCCTGGTGGGGCCTGATGGCCTCTGTAAGGGGAATCCTCTGGTTCTGTTCCCCTGGCTTCAGCCCAAATCCTTCTAGGAGCACTGGAGCCAATCACTGTCTTCCACTGCTGCAGCTACTGGGCGCACACAAAAAAGCGGGAGATCAAAAAATCCCAAGTTCACATTTATGGATACACAAGGATCATTTCATATTCATGACTTAACCAAATCACATCATAATCAGATTTAAACAAGGTTTGGACAGGAATGCCCACCAGGCTGGGCACTACACACTGACAAACATCACATACTAACCATGAAAGTCGCTTTTTTATTTTGAAATCATAGGGTAAAGATTAAATCTTTTAACTTTGAAAAGCTTAGTTTTTGCTTTTGAGGCAAAATTTACAGTAAAAAAAAAGCCTTTCTTTCAGTCATTCCTCAACATTATATTTCAAACTTCTATTTTCTTTCTTCCTCAGGTCTAGTAGTGTTTTGTTTGTTTTAAAAACATACATGGCATAACAAACATTATGGAAAACACACTCGTTCAGTTAAATGCCCATATAAACCTGCCTTTTACCACATCTAAGCAGTGCATTGCTAAGAATAAACTTAAAAAAAAAACTTTCTTCGAAGAAAGATCTAATATTTCTTGGTAAATTCTATTTGGTGATTGTGATATAAAAATAAAGTGGTAAAAAATGTCAAGGTATTTGTAAGTTTGTTGGGTAGTCGCAGGCCCCTTTCCTATTGAAAGTTTAGAGCTCCAATACCCTCAATTCTACAGGCAGAATTAGGATGGACTTAGAGGGTCCTAAACGTGACCGATTCACTAAGGCGAGGGGCTACAGCCTGCAGCAACGTGCTCGGCAACTTAATCCTACGCTAAAAGAGGGCAGAGAGCGAAAAAGCATGAAATACAAACTCTCTCGACATCCGTAGTTACTTTCAAGGTGGATTGTGTATTTTCAGGCTGATGGGAACGACTGTTTTTTGGAGCAAAAAGAAGAGAAGGTAAGTGTTTGTCTTTGTATTCACCAGTTCCTAGAGAAACAATGAAAGAACAAAGGGAACCACTTCTCCATCTGAATATTTTCTGTCTCTCCCTCCGTTTTAAGCCAAAAACCTTTCCAGGGGATTCCCTTTCCTCTACCTTAAGTAGTTATTGCTAGGCTTGTCGAACTGAGAATGAGAAAAAAGTTGAGCGGCATTGTAAATACAGACTAAATAATGATAATAAAGACATGCTGTGGCGACTCTCCACCACGCCGGTGGCAACAACTTACAACAGAAGTTGCTAGATGCATGAAGGCGAAGCCAAAGAAATAACCTTTGCTTTGCAGTTTTCGAACCCAAGCATTGAAATCACCTTTCTTGCTGTCTGAGAGGCTTTCTGCGCACAAAATGTGTAGGTACTGTCTATGGGGAGAGATCAGTGTACTATTTAGGTTGAAAAAAAAAAAAAAAAAAGCCCAATGTTGCTATCTGGTAAATAATTTTTAAAAAGAAAAGGGGATTCAAGTCTTGACGCTCCTTTTTGCTGACAGAGGAAATGGCAGCGGTGGCTGGACAAGGAGAGAGATTCGTATTGTAAATGTATTTGCTTTTGGGGTATGGTGGTTACTGGCAAGTCTGCTTTTGTGGGTCTGTGTGGCTGAATGAGTCAGTGACCGAGTGCCGTCGGCATTATATAAATGGATCAGTGTGTGGGGGGAGCCCCCTACACCGTCCAGCACGTGAAATACATTTTTTACTGCCCCCCAAGCGACGACCAAGCCCCCCTCCCCCAAACGCGTATATTACCTGCCCAGTTACAGTGTGACACATGTTTATGTTTATAGTCCTGGTTTGTAGTAGTGTCAAGAGCCGCAGCGAGAGGAGGAGAGAGGAGAGGGAGGAGTAAATGCAACCACCCCCACTTGTTGTTAAAGCAAATTTACTGCGTTATTGCAAGCCGGTCCGGGGGGCTGGGGCGTGAGCCGAGGGGCAGGGTAGAGTTGGGTTGTGTGTTGGCGGTGGCAGGGGGGTGGGGTTAGGAGATCCGCGAGGAGCTGCACTCTCCCCCGGCCCAGGAGAGGCAGCTCGGTCAATAGGGGAGCACGCAGGCCCGGCGAAAACAAAAAGGTCCCTCCCGCTCGCCGCGGTCCCGTGGGGGTGGGGCGGGGGCTCCGCAGGCCGGGCTCCAGGGCCCTGACCTCTGACCCCGGCTCCTCTCCGCGCTCTCCTGGTGCCGCGCGGCCACTTTTTACCCAGGATCCCTCGCGCGGGCCGTGCTCGTGCCGAGCTCGAGTCCTCCTTAATCCTCCAGTCCCCGGCCCCGTCCCCTCCCCCCCGCCGCCAGCCCCGGGGGAGGGTTCTCCGGCGGGGAACCCCCGCCCCGCCCCCACCCCGCAGCCCGGGCCCCGGGCGGCCGCGGAGAGGCCGCTGGAGCGGGGACAGCAGATCGGCTTCCCGGGGCCGGCCGGCCCGCGGGGGAGGGGACAGGCGGGAAGGGGGCCGGCGGCCCGGCCCCTCGGCCGGCCGGGGCCTGGACCTGTTGACTCTATTGGTCAGCCCGGTCCCGCGCCTGGTCCCCGCCGCCGCGGCCCGAGCCTTTCCGCGGAAGCCAGAGGAGGAAATGAGGGTGGCTGTTCTCTCCGCCTCCCTCCAACTTTGTTTTTTTTTTCTTGGGGGACGGAGAAGGCAAAGTCATCTCCGCTGCCCCATCCTGGCTCGTCGAGTCGTGCGCGGCCCCGCGGCCACCCGGCCCCGCGGGGTAAACCTCCTCGCTCCCCCAGACCTGCTGCTCCGCTCGGAGGCCGCGGGCCCGCGGCGCCCCCGCCGTGCCAGCCCCCGGCTTGACCCGGCCGGGTCCCCGGCGAATCGCGTTGCCTTTCTTCCCTAGAAGCTCCCTCGTCCACCTTCTACTTTTTCCTCGTCCCCGGAGGCGTAAGACGAAGCCTGATTTGCTGCCCGCTGCCGGACACGGCCTCTGCTCGGGTCCAAACGCGTTTGATGGAGAGTTTAAAATAACAGCATTTAAATAAAGAGAGGGGAGAGCAGAGTTCCCCGGCAGTCCGGGAGACATCAGGGCATTAACAAACACGAGATGTGTTTAAAGTTAGAGGTTTTATTCGATCTGCGCTATTGACTCTAGATTTGGGGTTTCCTGAGGAATATCTGCCGGTGGGAAATGGCAAATTGAAATTAAAGTTGAAGTAAGACATCTCCACCACTTCCGAAAATAAAAGGGACATTGAAAAAAAATATACGGACGGAATAGCGGGAAGGCGGCTGCAGGGCGGCTGGAGGGGCGGAAGGCAGCGCCGGGGGTTGGGGGCCGAGGGAGGCGGGCGGGCCGGGCACGGGCCGCGGCGCTCGGGGGCCGGGCGGGCGGGCAGGGCCGCGGGGGGCGGGGGCCCGGCTCCCCAGGCGCGGCCGCTCCCATTGTTTGGCCCTCGCGCCGCGGTCGCACCGGCGCGCCCTTCCCGAGGGAGGGGTCCTGCGGCCCAACTCGACCCCCACCCCCGCCTCCCCGAACCCCCGGGACCCGGCCGGGCCGGGCCGGGCCGGCTCGGCGGCGAGGGGCTCCCGACTCCCGACTCCCGAGGGCTCGGCGCGGAGTTGGCGGCCGCCGGGCGAGCCTGCGACTCACACATTCCAGAGGGAAAGAGCCGCCTGTGCCGATAAAGTGCTCCCTGTGCGGAGACCGGGGCGGGCTTCTTTTTGTCTGCGTCCGGAGAGTTGGAGCAGGCTCCACCATGTTTTAAATGCTTTTAAATGTATGGATTCGGGGTTCAAAGGGGTCCGGAAAAGCACGTTTCGCAGTCTCGGTGTTTGTTATTATCCAGCTCTTTGTTGTGTGTATGAAGTCTCATTTTAAAAGGGCTGAGGCACACCTAACAAAAACAGGCTTGATTTCTTAACGTGAAATACATTTTCAAAAAGAACAGTGAAATTCAAAAGGGAAGAACGTGTCATTTGCTTTTAAACCCTGTTTTGGAACAAATAATTGCGACCCACGTACGAAAACTCTCTCTTCCTTTGTGAGCCATGTGGAAAAAGTATTTCTAGCAAACGTCACTGTGTTTTTAAAATGAATTTCCAACAAGTGCTCATGGGTGTGGAAGACAAGACCAAAGTCATTGTGCGTGAAAACTCATGAAGAAATAATTTCAGTCCTTGGGTCCAAACCTTACTAGGGCATGGGAGTAATTTACACTTAGATTTATAATAGACTTTGCGGAAATTCCATGTAAAATACCCATTACTAGTCTGTGTATGCAGCACTGTTTCCCAAGGTGGATTTTTAAAAACCAATTAGAATTGATCTCTAATGGAATATTATATTTACACGTCATCATGAAAACATAATTTGACAAGAGTTTTGAATTACAAGGAAGAAGTTAACAGATGATGTTCATAAACAGCGTCTGTTTGCAGACAACCCTAAGAATTAAAGGTAGTGGTGGTTGAGATTTTTGCATTTGAAATACTATAGAAGTGGTTTGCATTTTAACACTTTCATTTTGCGGATCTTCTTCCTAAACTTGCATTTCCTCATGGAAATCACTCAATTATTTTGAGGTATAGGTAGAAATTCTTATATAAGAAATCATTTGAGGTCTAACTGTGGAAAGGTTTGATCAGAAAAAAATTGGTGTGGAAAATTAAGTATTCTCAGTCCATTTCTTACACACTCGTCCTCCCATAGTCCCCCCTCCCTAACTTCTTGGATGCAATTTACATTTTTTATTTTTAAGTCTTTGAGTATTTAGAATAGCTTTATAAGTTTATTTGCTATGTAGTTGATTGTAGAAGGTGTATCTTTTTACACCTTTTAGTGTTAAGGCATTTTTTGTTTGTTTCATTTAAAGTTAAAATGTTACAAGTCATGATATACTTGTGAGAAAAACAACAAATGGGTGGGAAAAAGGATATGAATAGGGTTGGGGATGGAAAGGAACTTATGTAGTATTCCTGGTCAGTGTTTGAAATAACCCTTCTTAATTTTATGTCACTATATTTTCCACTTCTGCTTGCACCAATGATCTTTGCTTTTTTAATTGGGGTAAAGCGGCACCATATAAAAATTACATACATTCTAGGTCTTAAGCGCCATAGTAAAGTAAGACTGACAAAAAATGATTGGGGCTTGTGTCTTTAATTCGACTGGAATGTTAAGCTTCATAAGATTTATCCTGGGTCCAATAGGTCCTTGACACTGTTACTGTATAATTTCAAGAGGTAAATATACACATTATAGTTTTTTAAAATATAAGATGTACCGGGAAAACCATTTATTAATTGAAGGAATAAAAAATGAATTTGTCAACCTCATTCTTTCTGGGACACAATGCAGTTAATTAACATATTCTTGGGCTTGAATCTGGATTTGGTAAGCAGTGGCCCCTTTCAGAGGGGTAGACATTTAAATCTTAAAAAGTGATGTTTTTGGGGGGCCAAATAATATTTAGCAATTCAGTTTAACAGTTTATTCTTCTTGCTCTTCTTTTTATTTGTTATTTTTTTGGTGCAAGATATGTTTCATTTACTTTCAAGGTTCTCTTTCATTTCAAAACCTGATTTTCCTCTTTTCCATGTCCAGAATCTTCTCACTTAGATAACTTATTGTATCTTATAAACAGACACCTACATTTGTCATTTTAGTCATAACAGGAATGCAAATCTTTAGTGTCAGTAAAAAAATGGGAACATAGACCTTACACTCCTTACATTATAAAGTCAAAATGTAAACCTTTAGGTATTGTTGCATCATGGAAAAAACAATAGTCCAACTCTGAAATGTTATTGAGATTTATGTAATGCCTAGATGATCTAACGGCACCTTTTAGATATTTTTCTGGTGGTAATTACATGGAGTTTTACCCAAAAATGCCAACAAAGCCAATATATATCAATTTCATAGAAACAGAGTAGCTTTAAAGCCAAACACAAGATTAACCAAACCAAATCCTTTAAAGTAAAATTAGACTATGAGTCTTAAAGTTTTAAAATTTAGATTATACACTATTTAAATTTCAGAATTACATAACTAAACTTTTCAACAATTAAGGGTATCTAACAATATTAATCACGATTGATTCATTTACATGAAAAGGTGGGTAACATTTGAGGGCTACTTAAATATAGACACTTCTAAACAACTTGGTAAATAAAAACTCTTCACCTATATTAATTTTAACTACTGAAAATATTTAAGGAAACCTATTTATCTGAAAATTTCTGTAAATCATTACTTACCTTTTAGTTCAGTTGTACAGATAAAGTCTTGCCTTACTCAGAAAAATTAAGCTCAGTCGCAATAAGCTATTAAATACCAATATTGTACATAAATGAATATTTATTATGGGCCTACTGTGCATAACACACTTGCTAGGTGGTATGTGTGTAAAAATATCACCTAGTAACTAGTAAGATTAACACATCATCATTGAATGGAATTTCCCAAAATCCATTAACAAAATATCAATTGAAAACAATGGGAATGAGTATCTTTTAATGAAATTTCTAATAGTACTCCATAATATAGGTGTCATGTGTAGCTTTGTATGTATAAGGACACAGTATTCACTTATGAATAACACAGTTGTCACTTATGAGACAAATAACAAAAGTAGTTAAAGAAATACCTCAATATTTTAATCATAACAGCATAAATATATGGCTGATAATAAACTTTTCATATAAAAGGTAAGAGACCTTGGGTACCCAATAAGGTAAACAAAACTTTATTGAGATTTCTTTATGTAAAAGAGGACATATCTGAAAGTTTGTACAGATAATAAGAAATTGCGTTTTTGTGTTTTTCATCCAATTTATTTAGAAACAAGATTATAGTTTCTGATGAGGTTTAGTAGATGAACTCTAATAATTGCTTTTCATTTACTTATTTTTTTAAAACAATATAAGAGCCAATATGGAATTTTAAACACTTTGTGGAAGTCAAAAACCTGAGTTAAGGAGAATGAAATTAGTCTTAACATAGAAATATACCTCAATTTCTATACCTCATTATAGAAATATACCTCAATGGTGTGTTTACCATTATGTACACTAAGTATAATATGCACAAACAGGATGCAAATAAAGCTTTAATTAAAAAAATGAAAATAAGCAATACTAACCTATGAGCCAAATTTGGGTTAAATATTACATAGTACCTATTTATTTAAATAATTAAGGAAAAGCAAGTAAAAAATTTGGTTCCCAGGTTCAGGAATAAAGAAAGTTATAAGAAGACATATACTATAGAGGAAAAAAATACAGTTTCTCATTATAGTACGGTTAGAGGTTACATCATAAAATACGTTGCGTTTTTTTGTGGTTTACCGCAGATAAATAGAGAAATAAATGACCAGTACTGAGTTAGCTGCTGCTATATGAAGAATAATACTGGAGACAAGTTTTTGTTTTATTCTACAGGTAGTATAAACACTTTTTTCCAAAATATATTTTGAGAATGTAGAATCAGATTTAAAGGGTAACATTATTTTAAGATTAAAATTGTCCTTTTCTATGAAGTTATTCTATAAATCCTATGGACTATGGTTTTAATATTACTTTGTATTTTTTAGTATTTTTTTATTGATTTCAGAGAGGAAGGGAGAGAGAAACATCAATGATGAGAGAAAATTATTGATTGGTTGCCTCCTTCACACCCCCCTACTGGGGATCTAGCCTGCAACCCAGACATGCGCTCTTGCTCTTAATCAGAATCGAACCTGGACCTTTCAGCCTGCAGGCCAAAACAGCTAGGGCTATTACCTTGTATTTTTAAAAACTTCTTTGAACTTCAAGAATTGTGGCAATTTAACAATAAAGTTTTAAATCCATTCTGAGGCATGCGAATTCAAATATGTCAATTGTCTTACATCTGTATGTGTATGTATATCACACAAAGGATAAATATAACTTACTGCTCTATTTCTGTATACAAAACAATCCCTGGCTCACAGTAAATGTTCAGTAAATGTTTACTGAATAAAAGACAAAACAGATATCTGAACTATTTTATAATATTTGTTATTCTTTCTTTTTACTACTATTTGATAGAAATATATTAAAGCCCTGGCCAGTGTGGTACAGTGGATAGAGTGTTGGCTTGTGCACCTAAGGGTTTCAGGTTTGATTCCTGGTTAAGGGCACCTACCTGATTTACAGGTTCTATCCCTGGCCCCAAGGGTGCAAGGGTGCAGGAGGCAATCAATGCATGTGTCTCTCTCACATCCATGTTTATTTCTTTCTCTCTCTCTCTGCCCCCCTTCTTTCCACTCATTCTAAAAATCAATGGAAAAAATATCCTCAGGTGAGGATTAACAAGAACAACAAAAGAAATATATTAAATATTACATTTCTGATCTATTACATAAGAAAGTTTTATATCTGGTACATGAGTTACACTTAGAATAACCCATTTATACCCATTATGATTTTTCTTAATATTAATAACTCAACATTTAATATGTTAAACATAATTTTTAAGTAATTTGGCTTATTTTGTCAACATTTATATGTACATCTTTGATAAAATTTCTGCAACAGGTGTTATTATTTATATACAGGCCTGTTCTTTTTAAAAAATATAATTTTATTGATTTCAGAGAGGAAGGGAGAGGGAGAGAGAGATAGAAACATCAATGATGAGAGAGAATCATTGATAAGGCTGTCTCCTGCATGCCCCCTACTGGGGATCAAGCCCACAGCCCCGGCATGTGCCCTTGGCCGGAATCGAACCTGGGACCCTTCAGTCCGCAGGCTGACGCTCTATCCACTGAGCCAAACCGGCTAGGGCTACAGGCCTGTTTTTATGAAACACTGTATTTTCTCTATTTTTCTAAATTTCAAAGTCTCTTACACATGTTTTTGTTTTGATTTGGAAATAGCAAGTGTTTACCTACATTTCTTGTATTGTGTTACAGAGTAGGGTAAAGTACACATCCTTCTTTACTTATAAATTAATGCTATCACAAGAACTAAGCTCTAATGCACTGAAAACAAAATAATGTATTTTTAAATAATTTAGTGCATTAAGGTTTGACTGCAGTATTTGAGAAGGGAAGTTTCACATTGATTTTAACTCAGAGTACTCTTTATTAGGAGTATGAACCTGAGTAGGAATTGGATGTAAAACTGGTATCTCTTGTAAAAGGGTAAAGATAAAATACACAGTTAAGATACACAAAACAATAGTTTTTTTATTTTTTCCAAAACATCAATGTGAGAGAGACTCATGGATTGGTTGCCTGCACCCCAACTGGGGCCAGGTATTGAGCCTACAACCAAGGTATATGCCCTTGACTGAAATCAAACCCAGGACCTTTCAGTCCTCTGCTCTATCCACTGAGCCAAACCGGCTAGGGCAGTGGTCGGCAAACTCATCAGTTAACAGAGCCAAATATCAACAGTGCAACGATTGAAATTTCTTTTGAGAGCCAAATTTTTTAAACTTAAACTTCTTCTAACGCCACTTCTTCAAAATAGACTCGCCCACGCCGTGGTATTTTGTGGAAGAGCCACACTCAAGGGGCCAAAGAGCCGCATGTGGCTCGCGAGCCGCAGTTTGCCGACCACGGGGCTAGGGCAACAATAGTTTTCTTTGAAGGCAGTTTTAGTTTTATAAATATCAATGACATTTTAAGAGCATAATTATTATATGTTCAGAAATTTAATTGTTGCCATGGCCCCTGAAAGAATTTGCATTTTATAAGTATGTCATCTTGTAGTCACATTTTCTAACTGTACTATTAAAGCTAAAATTGCATTCTCATTTTTTGTACATATTTAGTGTACATATTTTCCTTACCTTACACTTTTGGTAGATTTCCATTACTGTAGGTTTCTCTCTTAGTTTTAGAATGTTTGAATATATTTGATAATATATGCTTACATGGTATTAGATTCATTTTAAATAGATTTCTAGCAATTAATTTGAAATCATGCTACCATTTATTTTTCTTCATGAGAACATTTGGAATGCTTTTAAAGCTTAAACCATTACCTTTTGGTAGCTGTCCAGAACTTGGTTTCCTTCATCCTTTAGCATTGTATAACTGCATTTTCCAGATCTTTATATTGCTAATTCCTGATAAACAACCATTTTGTATCTGCCAGGTATTAACCAAAGCCATGAATTTGCCTTGTCATTTAAACAAAGTATATACATTCCTATTTCATGCTAAACTTTTACAATTAGACACTTTTGCCTAAAAATTAATATTGAGCTTACAAGGATACATAGGGGGTAGGGCAGCAGTGGAAGATTTTACATCTCAAAACTGCTCAGTATCTAGCTAATTAATCTATTCAGACAGGCCTAATCCACTTTCTAATGAGGAGTGAGCCCATCTTTCTACCACTTAAATGACCTTAAAGAAAAAGAGTGATCTTAAATTTTCAATAGTTAAATTTGGAGTGCAGAGCCAGATCAGAGAAATCCTCAATGAAAATTGGACTCCAGTTTCATGGTGTTATCACTTGGTGACTGACTAGGAGAACTTGGATTCCTGCATCTTTTATGATCATATAACTAACTTCATTTTTCAGATCATCACATTATATTGCTAATTCCTGATTAACAAGCATCTGTACTCCTACACAGCAAGCTGAGGGTAGCCTTGGTGTTCTCTCTCCGACTATAACCCTAACCAGGCTTTTGACCTTCCGTCTGTAATGCACTTCCATTTGTCACTGGGGCCAATGTGGTATGTAAATGGGCGGCAGATGGGGTGGCACTTCCACTGGCGGAACTTTGGGTTGAGTCCAGGATGGGAATTTAATGGGTGGAGAGGCTGCGGCAGGACAGTGAAGTCAGCACGGCCAACTGCAGGAAGCCAGGCTTCACTGCAACCTTCCTGGAAGCTGGCCGACCTGCCCAAGCCTAGTCCGTCCAGGGCCAGTTCTGGAGAAAAAGGCCGGCGGGCAGGTTCTCGTGCACGGAGATGCCCCGGGAATCCCTTCCGGCCACGATGCCAAGACGCCCCCGCTCCCAGCCTCGGCATCCCACTCCCCTACCCTGGGGCCTCTCCGGGCAGCGCACGCGGCCCGCGAGACCGGCGCCGCGGAGACAGCCCAACGTCCCGCCCCGCGCGCGCGCCCCCGCGCCCTCCCGTTGGCGCGTTCCGGCCCCGCGCGCCGCCGGCTCCAATCGCCCCCAACCTCTAGCACACCTCGGCGGCGGCGGCGAGCGGCCCGGGGCGGGGAAGGCGCCGGGAGGTGGGCGCGGCCCGCCGTCCGCGGCGACGCGCACGCAGACCGGCCTCTCCCAGGCCTTCTCACGCCGGCCGCGGGCGGGCGCGCACGCCGAGTGACGCTGGAGGAGGAAGCGCAGCGCCCCTTCCCCTCCCTCGCCGCCGGGGCCCAGCGGGAGCCCCCCAGTGCGCCTGTGCGGAGGCCTACTTGATTATGTGTGCCCTCTCCGGGCCGCAGCTCTAGCCGCCGGGTGGAGGTGGGGAGGGAAGAAGACCCGGAGGAGGCGGAGGAGGCGGTGGAGGGGAAGTGGGGGGAGTCAGCAAGGACATGGCTCCTGACTCCTGTGCGGAACGTGAGTGACTGAGCGGCAAAGCCCGAGTGAGCGAGCGGCCGATTGGCGGGCGTGGGCCGGGCGCCGGGAGGGAGCGGGAGCGCGGGTGGCTGGCTGTGCGGAGGGGGGGCGCGGGGGGAGCACTAACTGGCTTGCATGTGTTTTTTAATGGTCCCCCCAACTCCCTCTTAGATGGTCTCTAGCGACCGGCCCGTGTCTCTGGAGGACGAGGTCTCCCATAGTATGAAGGAGATGATTGGAGGCTGTTGCGTTTGCTCAGACGAGAGAGGCTGGGCCGAGAACCCACTGGTTTATTGCGACGGGCACGGCTGCAGCGTCGCGGTGCATCAAGGTAAACACCCAACCGCCCGCCGGGCCGAACCGGGCCTGCTCCCAACCGTCACCGCTTCCCCCACCGGGGCTGCAACTGCCAGCTCCCCCGCCCCTCCCCTCCCCTCCCCTCCCCTCCCCGCCCCGTTCCGTTCCGTTCCGTTCCGCGGCCCGGGATTGACTCCGCGGGGCCGCGGCGGGGAGCGGCGGGGGTGGGCTGCGCGTGTGGGAGAAAGTGCGTGTGGCCTGGACTGTCATGTGATTCGGCGCTCACTCTCTCAAGTGTCACTTGGCCGCCGCCTGCGCCCGGACCCGGGGGTCTGGAGACTTCGGGACCGTGGTTGGAGGAGGAGGCTGCGGGGCTGCGGGAGGGGTGGAGTGCGGGGGGCGGCAGGGCTCGCCCCCCTCGGTAGCGTTACCTTGGCTGTGGGTTCGGGCACGTGTAGACCCCTCCCCCTTCAGGCCCGCTCCCGTCTGCCGCAGTGTGTCTGGGGACTTCCTGTGGCATGGAATCAGCCTGGGAACGCCGCTCACTGCCCTGGGGCGTGGGGGAGGGGGACCAGGGGCTGCCGGGCCGCTTTAGATTAGGGAGGGGAGGCGTCTGCGGCCGCACCTCCAGCTTTCTGGCGGAGATTCTGCTGCTGGGGACTGGGAGCTTGCTGCGGAGGAGAGGGCGGAAGGTCGCGCCGCAGTTGTGCTGCTGCAGGAGTGGCTTTGGCTGAACTGGCTTGGGCTGCTGGATGTGTTCAGTGGCCAAATCAGGCCACTTCCTCAGCATAAGTGACTGAAGAGAAAAAGAGGAGGTGGTGCCACCAGTGATTTGGGGAGCATCTTAGTTTATTTCTGGGTGTTTCCACTCGGTGAGGTTTTTTGATATTAAAAAAAAAACCTAGGACACTAACAAGACAGTTTTCTGGACATTGACCTTTCCTGTGGTAAGGAAGTGAGGCAACCTAGATAATTTTTTGGAGGCTCTTATACTCTCCTTATTATTCACCAACCTGCCCCATTCCCATTTCTGAATCTGGCATTGAGTGGTAAATAAGTGGGGCTAAAGTGCATTCTTTAGAATGGAATCTTAGAACTGGGAAGGGAGACTTAGGAGGTAGTGAATTAACCTGAAGATGCAGATATTCCCATATTCCTTTAAAGAAGAACAAGGTTGCACAGCTTCCTTTTTTAAGGAGTAAAAATGTGTCGAAACTAGATACTGATTTTAAGATCTTAGAAAACTGGTATATAGTATTTGCATTCCAGTGTTTATTGGCATTGGTGGAGGTATTTCTTATGAATTGGATGATAAATTATCAGGTTTTGATAAGTAATCTCATCTCAATATAGAAAATGTTCATTTAAGTCTTTTTTTTTTCATATATTTTATTGATTTTTTTACAGAGAGGAAGGGAGAGGGATAGAGAGCTAGAAACATCCATGAGAGAGAAACATTGATCAGCTGCCTCCTGCACACTCCCCACTGGGGATGTGCCCGCAACCAAGGTACATGCCCTTGACCGGAATTGAACCTGGGACCCTTCAGTCCCCAGACCGATGCTCTATCCACTGAGCCAAACCGGTTTCGGCTCATTTAAGTCTTAATTTTTTTTTAAAAATATATTTTATTGATTTTTTTTACAGAGAGGAAGAGAGAGGGATAGAGAGTTAGAAACATCGATGAGATTGCACACCCCCTACTGGGGATGTGCTCGCAACCAAGGTACATGCCCTTGACCGGAATCGAACCTGGGACCCCTGAGTCCGCAGGCCGAAGCTCTATCCACTGAGCCAAACCGGTTTCGGCTTAAATATTTTTAAAGTTAATTTTCTTCTTTACAAGTACTTCTGAATTGAAATATGTTTTGGACACTCATGTAGTGTTTCTTGGCTGATAGAACATTTTTGAGATTTAAAAATTTGTGCTGATTTTATATTCTTTAAGTGCCTTCCAATATTTAAGGTATTTTCAAGTTTCCTTTGAGTGCGCTCACTCGAGAATGTCAATTCGATGTCAGTGTTTTTAGGAAAATTTCAATTTTGAGTTAATTACATATAAAAACAATTTTTAAAAAAACAACTAGACTTAGATATGTGATATATATTCATACTTACTGGAACATTCACATATATTTAGGAGTGTTCACTTTTTATAAGTAACCCCTTCATTGAGATGTGATTTACAGACCATATAATTCACCTTTTTAAAGTGTACAGTTCACTTTTTTTAGTGTATTCACTAAACTTTGCATCCATTACCACAATTCTAGAACATTTTCACCACCCTAACAAGAAACCTTGTTACTCCCATTTCTACTCAACTCCCCAGGCAACCACTGTCTCTATAGATTTGCCTATTCTGGAAGCATTTCACTTTTTTTTTCCTCAAATGTGTTTTTATTGATTTTTAGAGAGAGAATGGGAGAGAGATAGAGAGATAGAAACATTGATGAGAGAGAAACGTCATCCATTGGCTGCCTCCTGCATGTCCCCTCTGGGAATCCAGCCCAGAAAGTGAAACCTGGTCATGTGCCCTGATCTGAATTAAACTGGTGACCTCTTGGTTCATGGGTTGAGACACTGAACTGCTAAGCCACCCCAGCTGGGCTCATTTCACTTTTTTTTTTTAAATATATTTTATTGATTTTTCACAGAGAGAAAGGGAGAGGGATAGAGAACTAGAAACATCGATGAGAGAGATACATCGATCAGCTGCCTCCTGCACACCCCCCACCGGGGATGTGCCCGAAACCGGTCAATGTACATGCCCTTGACCGGAATCGAACCTGGGACCTTTCAGTCCGCAGACCGACGCTCTATCCACTGAGCCAAACCGGTTTCGGCTCATTTCACTTTTACATTTAATTTTCTTTTCTGCAGTATCTGTTGCTCATTTTGAAAGATGATTTGGAAATATTTTCATTAGACTTATATAAAATGATTGCTTTTTAAACTGCATGATATAGGAATGAATTAATTAACTTCAGAATTAGTCTATAAAAAATCTAATCATGTGTTAAATTTTGCCTAATATTCCTATCATAAAAGAATAATTAAAATTGTAATGTTTATACTTAAATGAGAAATAACATAATTGGCATTTTAACATTTTTACTATGTCATACAATTTCAACTAAGATAATGTATGTGTTAAATATAGATATAAGATGTTTTAATTTTCTACAAAGCAGGAGTTTTACATTAATAGTTTGAGAGGTAATTAGTTTAATAAGGCTTTGAAAGGGTATTTGATTTTCCATAATTCTTTATTTTTAACATAATTTAAAATATTTTATTTCCCGACAGCTTGCTATGGCATTGTTCAAGTACCCACTGGACCATGGTTTTGCAGGAAGTGTGAATCTCAGGAAAGAGCAGCCAGAGTGGTAAGGACTGTTTATCAAAAATATTAAAATACTTCACTGAGTAGCTTAGGATGTTACGTACATGTTTCAGTTTGAAGGGTTGTCAGTCTGTTGTTCAAATATTGAATTTGGGCCAAATATTGACTTACAGTTTTAAACCAATTTTATAAAATCTGAAAAAGAAATTCTACAACATAAGCATATGTTGATGGATACTTTGAGCAGATAATATATAAAGTTGTATTTTAGCTTATTAGCCCTAACTACTGGTTTGAAGGTTAAATTGGCTAATCATAGTTAGAATATAATGACAGAAGGACATAAGGAAGTTATACTGATAATTCTGTCAAATTTTTTTTAGTGAATAAAAAACACATTAAGAATTTAGCGATTTATACTCTTTTTCTTATGTCTGCACATGTATAGTTTAACTTTGCTCAGTATTTTCAGACATTCAGTCCCTTTGGCAAAACAACATAAAGATCTTTTTTTACTTAGCTGGCTGCCTTCTTTCTGAACACTTAAAAAAAGTTTTTATTGATTTCAGAGAGAGGAAGAGAGAGGGAGAGAGAGATAGAAACATCAATGATGAGAGGCAATCATTGATCGGCTGCCTCTTGTACACTCCCTACTGGGGATCCAGCCTGAAACCCAGGGATCGAACTATGACCATCTGGTTCATGGGTTGATGCTCAACCACTGAGCCACACCAGCCGGTCCTGAACACTTTTGTAAACCACCTATAAGAATGAGGAAAGTATGTTTGTTTTTTTATTTTAAATATATTTTTATTGCTTCCAGAGAGGAAGGGAGAGGGAGAGAGAGAAACATGAATGATGAGAGAGAATCATTGATTGGCTGCCTCCTATACGCCCCTACCAGGGATGAAGCCTGCAACCCATGCGTGTGCCCTGACTGGGAATTGAACCTGTCCTCCTGGTTCATAGGTCAGTGCTCAACCGAGCCACACTGCCTGGGTGGTATGTTTATTCTTTATGGCCAAAAGCATTTTTCCATTTGAACTTCTAGATCTATCAGGGAGAAATAGATTTAATCTTCATTAATCATATAAAAGCATTATTATTTGCAATGTTATAGTTCCTTCATTTTGGTGTTGACTAGAGAATTTGACAGAAGGTAGGAAAGAAACATTTCAACTTCTCTACATGTATAGTAAAAACAGAATCTTTTACTTTTGCCTGAGCAAATGGCTGAATAGCCTATTTAGGTTTGAAATTCAGAGCAGTATTCTTTTGATATGTTTTGTTTAAGTGTGAAAATGCACTGTAGCAGAATTATAGTGATTGTTCAAATGTTACCATAATGAGAATTAACAAATGGAGGATGAAATCAATCAAAAATGGTAAGACTTGATGTGGTAGTATACATAGGTGTACTCCTGTCTTTTTTGCCTCTTGGTAGCATGTTATGATTTGGGGTTCATGAGTCACCAAGCAAAGGAAGTTATGCTTTAATTTATTAGTAAACACTGACAATTAGGGTGAGGCGCTTCCAGGGGTATTACAATAGATTCAGGGCCAGAGAAAGATTAGAAAATAGGAAAGGTGGGTATCAATAGAGGGAGGATAAAAATATTGTGAATGGGATTGGTAAAATGCCAACATTATTTGTCTTAAATGCCACCTGTTGCCTGTTTTTATTCCTTTATCCTCTAAGGGCATGGTCAGGATATTAGGGTGAATAAGGTAGTTATCTTAAAAAGTATGTTGGAGGATGCATTTCTTTTTAATCCTTAAATTTTGTTATTGATTTTAGAGGGGAAGGGGGAAGAGAGAGAGAGAGAGAGAGAGAGAAAGAGGAAGAAAGAGAGAGAGATCTGTTTGTTCCACCTGGGGTCAACCCCACAACTTTGGTGTATCTGGATGATGCTCTGACCAACTGAGCTACCTGACCAGGGCTGGAGGATGGAGGATGCATTTTATTTCAGCTTTATTTGATGAGATGTGGGGACAATTAAAGGTTTTAAAGAAGAGACATAACCTCCTTTAAATTTCTGTAGTGTACAGTTTTAAAAGTTAGGTCCATTGTAAGAAACAAAACCTTATTCCAAGCTAAAATAAGCTAAGAAAGAGCATTTTATTTTAAGGATAAAGGAGCTAAGAACCAGAACATGGAAATGTATGCATGACCTAGAAAGGAAATTGAATTAGTCTTAATCTTATTTCTGGTTTTCTCTGTGTCTGCTTTATTCTTTCTGCAGATTTTCTCTGCTGCTTTCTACAACAATCAATAGTTAACTTTTAACTGTTTACTATATGTCAGATACTTTGCTAAATGTCCTATATCAATTCTCTCCTTTAATCATCCTATCAAATCTATGAGGTTATTCATTCTCATTTTATGGATAAGGACAGCATGGAGTCTGGGCTGTGATTAATTTTTCAACTATCATGTTATATGTGAAAGGATGGCCATACGTCAGCTCCTAATATTTTCTACCTCCCATATTAAGAGACTACATCTCAGTCTGAATGTCATGTTCCTTTGGGGAAAAAACGAAAACAAAACTTTTGGCTTGTCTTGGATGAGGTACCTAGATCATCAGTTGGCCATGGCTAGACAATATGGTTGAGTGGTTCAGACACAGGGAGATCTCTGTTGTTTTGGGATAGCTCACTTCTCAGAGAAAGTGGAATTATGAGCTGGTGGTACCTTGACAGATATTGAAGAGTAAAAATCCAGAACAGTGTAACAGTATTTTTAGACAAGTAGTTTGGTAGTATATAGAATGGTTTTGAAAGGGAAATTTAGAAACAGAAAGATGTAGGATGCTATTAATATAAAACTGTGAGAATAGAAAGGGAGGGAGTAAAAAGGAAGGGAGCATTTTGGAAGATGAAATGATAGAAATGGATATTGAGTAAAGGAAAGGGAATAATCAAAGATCTTGAAATGTCAAGGTTGATCATTCGGGAATGGTGATACCATCAATAGTAAGAGTGATAGTAATAGAGGAGGGAGAACAAAATTGAAGAGTAAGGAAAATTTTTGTTTTGGGCACGTTGGTTTTGATGCTGCTAGGATTTTTCATTGGAAATTGACGATTAAAATAATGGAGTCAGGTTAAAGTTGGAGCTACATAGAAGGAAGACTGGGAACAAATGGTATTTTTTTGTTAGAGAAAAGGAAAAGTGAAGACAGGACTATGGTGAATATTCACATATGGAAGACTAAGAAAACAGGATACCAAGGATGAATAATGAACTTCAGGAAGGGAGAACTGCAGGTATAGTAGCAACACAGACAAACAGTTGGTTTTTCAGGAAAGAATAGTTGATAGTGACATTGCTGCCAAGTGTGCTGGACTAAAAAACGTTCTTGAGACAGCAGTGATAGTTCCCTGGTTTGGGCAGAATGCTCGTTATAGGGCATTGAAGAGAATAGAGATTGTAGGATTAGATTGAATTTTATTTTTCAGGAAATTTTTCTTTTTTGTTAATCCTCAGCTGAGGATATTTTTCCATTGATTTTTAGAGAGAGTGGAAGTGGGAGGGAGAGGGAGAGACAGAAAGAAACATCGATTTGAGCGAGACCCATTGATTGTCTCTGGTACACACCCTGACCAGGGCCAGGGAACCTGCAACCGAGGTATGTGCCCTTGACTAGCAATGAACCCGGGACCTTTCAGTTTGCAGGCTGATGATCTCTCTACTGAGCCAAACCATCTAGGGCTAGATTGAATTTTAAAAATGTTAGGAAAGAGGAAAATAAAAGTAGGATTGGGGGAAAGTTTTGTTGATTTTTAAGGGAAGCTCTTTGTGGATAGGCATTCATAATTTAGAGAAAGCACTTGAATTGCTTTATTCACCTCAAGTATGAATGTTTTGTTGAGAAAATTTTTAGACTTATACAACGTACTGATCATTATCATAGTGGTGAGAGGTTAAAATACTTACTGATGACTATTTTTGTATTTAATGTATATTTGTTGTTCTTTTTAAAAAATATATTTTATTGATTTTTTACAGAGAGGAAGGGAGAGGGATAGAGAGTTAGAAACATCTATCAGCTGCCTCTTGCACACCTCCCACTGGGGATGTGCCCGCAACCAAGGTACATGCCCTTGACCGGAATCGAACCTGGGACCCTTCAGTCCGCAGGCCGACGCTCTATCCACTGAGCCAAACCAGTTATGGCGTATTTGTTGTTCTTAATTACCAGGCTGAAGAGATATGTTAGAAATTTTATCTACTTATATCATTTCAATGAGATACAGTGAGGATATTTTATATTTTAAATATTCTACTTCAAAAACATGCTGAGAGTGAATCATGAAAAAAAAATGGCCAAAAGCCAGTTAAGAATTTGCATTAATTAGATAATGCTATTCTAGCACTAAATGAAAGACTATTTCTTTCCTGCAGTAATATTTTCCTACTGCTCTGCCTCTTTTTATTACAGTTCTTCCTTGTTTCTTACATTGTTAGGGAGAAATTGCCAGATGGAATCAAAAGTCAAGGTTTTAGGGATTGATCTCGGGTTATATTATTTTATTAGAGGCCTGGTGCACAAATTCGTGCACGGGTGGGGTCCCGCCGGCCCACCCAATCAGGCTGGACCCGGCTGGGGGGAGGGGCTGCAGGTGGTTGGCTGGCTGGCCCCACCCCTTGGTTGAACTCCCACTGGAGGGGACAATTTGCATATTAGCCTTTTATTATATAGGATTTTTAAATTTTTGCTTAATGAAGCTATATAATGTAAGCAAATCACTATAAATCTATACAGCCATATAAATTATATACTTAACTATAATAATTATATTTAATTCCAGTAAAATTATAATAATATACATTTAATTATCACAAATAATTCTGAGCTGTACCCAGAATGAACAGATGTTACTTCTTCATATTTTCTTCAAATCTTCTCTTCTCCTTAAAAGGAATAATAAAAGATTAAGTTGAAGTACTTTCTGTACTCTCCTCAGTCTGAGTCCACCTTTAGTGTCTTGTTAGGTTACTGAGATATAATTGGCATATAACATATTAATTTAAGGTGTACAGCATATTAAATATGTTGTATCAAAATGACTACCACAATAAGTTAATATTCATCAATCATCTCACAAGTTGTAAATATTTTTTCCTTTTGATGAGAACTTTTTAAGATTTGCTACTCTGTTAGCAAACTTTCAGATATACAACAGTATAGTTTTTTTAAAAAAATGTTTTTATTGATTTTTAGAGAGAGAGGAAGGGAGAAGGATAGAAACATCGATGTGAGAGAAACATCAATCACTGCTTCCTGCATGCCCGCCACTGGGGATTGAGCCTGAAACCCGCAACCCTGAGCATGTGCCCTGACCAGGAATTGAATCTGAGATCTCTTGGTGCATGGGTTGGCACTCAACCCCTGAGCCACACTGGCCGGGCAACTGCTGGTTTTTTTTAATAGTATCTTGCTTTTATTGCTTTAAGGACTATATGCTTTCCTTTATTTATTTGAACATTTAAAACCTTTTTAAAATTAATTTTAGAGAGAGGAGGGGTAGAGAGAGAGAGAGAGTGAGAGCAAAATATAGATAGAGAGAGAGAGCGAGGAAGAGAAACATGGATTTGTTTGTGACCTGACCAGGAATTCAACCTTCAACCTTGGCATATGGGGATGATGCTCTAACCAAATGAGCTACCTGGTCAGAGCCAGAAAACCTACTTATTTTAAAACTCCTCAGAGATTTTGGAAGTTTGTCTTTTGCTTTGTTAACTCTGGAGGTAGATTTCTTCATATACTATGTGATTTTTTACTGTGAGCTAATCTTTAGGATTTTTTTTTTTTTTATCTTAGGATTCCTTTTCCTCTAACCTGAATTTGTGAAGCTGTTGCTGTGGGAGTGTTTCATTTGCTCTGTAACTGTTAAGAATTGCCTTTGGCTAGTAGTAAATACCAGATTATAGTGACTTCTACAAAATAGGAATTTACAAATTCTTTTTTTGAAAAGGAGTTCAGAAAGGCATTTTAAACCTTTTATGACAAATCAGTGAAGTCACTAGGGATCAGATGTTTTTGTCTTCCTAATGTACCAACCAACCTTAGCACATGGTTTTAGTTTTCAGGATTGTCCCACAATTATAGCATGGCAGCTGGAACTATAGTTATTGTGACTGCAGAATGAAGTTCCTGGCGGAAAGAAGGGGGAGGGGAAGGTTAAAAGTGGTTCTTCTTTCAGCCGAGTTACCCTCTTAAACAAGTTTTCCTGGAAACTCCACTCAACAATATATACTTAATTTTGCTGGCTCTTAATTGTTAGAGAGACTTTAAAATATGGGCCCATTGGTGAAGTCAGTAAAATCAGAGAACTCCGCTCTTAGCCTAGGCTTGAGTTTCCTGTTTTTCTAGGGTGACTCCTCTACTCAAGTCTAGAACAGGCATCTCACTTTGGTGCAGCTTCTCTAGTCTTAGTGATGCAGGCCATGTTTTTCTAGTACAGCTTCCCCCTTAGTGGTGGGATTAGGCCCTTAACCTAGTTCCTGTCCTTATGCAGAGAGGCCAGTTAGAGCTGCTTCTGCACATTTAGGGTTTATGCTGGTGCCATAGTCAACCCCATCTTCTAGGGGATAAAATATGATACCGTCATTGACTGCTGCAGTTTCAACTAATGTTCCAGGGTGGGGTGTCTCTAGTTGCACTTTAAATAAAAAAATAATATGTAACTTTTTATTTCTGTACAAGTTTTTTAGCCCTTATTCTTTAAATAGAATGCCTTCAAAGTTAAACATTTGCTAACATTCTTTCTTATTGCTGAGTCATATCTAAAATTTGCTTTTAAAAAAATTCAGTATACTATCCTAAGTTCCTGTAGCTTTGAAAGAGATTTTATTTATTTACTTATTTTTTGCAATGTTTAGACTGTTTCATTGAAGTACAAAATTGTTGGAATTAAGCTAAGTAAAAATACATAGTATTTACAAAAACATTGATAACACTACTGAAGTCACACACATGTAAAATGCAGAAAGATCTTAAAAAATTTGCAAGTTGAAAATTACGGAGATTTCCCAGAATGAATATAACAACTCACTACTGAGTATGGCATCAATAAAATATGTACGATCTTTGAGTGAATGTTGATCCCACTCTTGCAATCCAGTGTTCTCTAGAAATTTGTTCTTTGGGAAATTAAGACTCAGAGGCAGCAAGAAGAGAAAAGTCAAAAGTTGAGATAGTCATATAACTTATGGTCTAATTTCCTTCACCCTTTGTCTGTATTGAGGTTAAAGAGGGTGTTTTTTGAGAAGAGATTTTAAAAAGTTAAGATATTAGTGCTTAACACCATAGATAAAATACCAAGTAGCCAATTTTTGTTGTATCTCTTCTTGATTCCTTTTTTTTACTGTGAGAAAAGGCTAGCATAACTTAGGTTGACCTGAAGTAAGTGTTTAATACATGTTTGTATCCCCCCCCCCCCCCCCCCCGCCCGTAATATACTTTTACTGATTTCAGAGAGGAAGGGGGAGGGAGAGAGAGACAGAAACATCAGAACATCAGTGATGAGAGGGAATCATCGATAGGCTGCCTCCCTCATGCCCCACACCGGGGATTGAGCCCACAACCTGGGCATGTGCTCTGACCGGGTGTTGAACTATGACCTCCTGGTTCACTGGTCGATGCTCAACCACTCAGCCATGCCAGCCTGGCTGTATCCTTTTCTAACATGCCTACGTAACTAGTAAGAGAAATGAAAACATATGGTATCCTTGTAAGATACATTGCCCAGCATATGGTACCTATTTATTCCATTTTTTTGGTTTAGACTTAATTTTATGTTTATCAAAATGTTATGCACATAGTCAAAGTCAGGTAGAACCAAAAGCTTCTCTTTACACACAAAATAGTACTACCTTGCTGCTTGATTCTTGAATCCTCATCTCATTCTTCAGAGGCAACCCCTTCTGGTATTTACTTCTATATTCTTTTTTTTATATATATAATTTTATTGATTTCAGAGAGGAAGGGAAGAGAGAGAGAGAGAGAGAGAGAGAGAGAGCGCGAGCGCGAGCGCGCGCGCGAGCTAGAAAGCTAGAAACATCAGTGATGAGAGAGAACAATTGATTGGCTGCCTCGTGCATGCCCCACACTGGGGATTGGGCCCGAAACTCAGACACGTGCCCTTGACTGGAATCTTACCCGGGATCCTTCAGTCTGCAGGTCAACACTCAATCCACTGAGCCAATCCAGCTTGGGCTACTTCTAAATTTCTAAAATGAATGTCTAAACATCAATATTTGACATATCATTTTTAGATGTTGTTTTTTACTGCATCACACATTTTGGTTAAATCAGTAATACTAAATAATATTTACATTGTTATGACTATTTAAATGCTTTGTTAATTTTTAAGCAAAGTATACTGATTGCTTTCTTCATATAATTTTCCATTTGGTTAATGAGTCAGGTAGTCTATAAATTCAATTTTTCTTTTCTTTACCTACTTCTTTCCTTTTTCCTTGACCTCTCTTCATCGTCTCCTCTCCCTCCTTCTTTTTCTCTTCCTGTCTTCTCCCCTTTCTCTCTCCTCTTTCTCTTTTGCTCTTCTCCTTTCTCTGCCAACATCTCTTCTCTCCTTCTCCCTCCTCCTTTCTCTCCTCTACTTTTCCCTCTTCCTACTTTCCTTTTAAACTGGAGACCTTCCTCAAAGTACCATCTCCCCTGCTCCCACCAGGGCTGGTTTCTCTGTAGGCCTGGAACTTCCTTCACTATCATCTTGGGAGTTTCTTTGCTTTTTGCTTACTTTGAATCCCTATTTTCTAACCCTTCACTCCCCCATTTCTTCCTTAATGTTTTAGTTTTCTTGTTTTGGCTGGTAAATCTTCTAGCAGCTTCATAGGAAAAGGTGTATGAGAAAGAACTTTTTAAATATTTTGCATGTTACAGTTTTACCATCTTGATTGATTGATAGTGTGGCTGAGTAGAATATTTGGTAATAATTTTCCTTCAGAATTTTGAAGATATTTCTCCATTGCTTTTTAGGTTTCAGTATTTTTGTTAAGTCCCACAAAGTTCTGATTTCTAATCTTTTATATGTGATTGTTCTCTCTGGATTTAATATTTTTTCCTTATCGACCTTATTTCTGATACATGTTTTTGTTTATTTTTTTAAAATATATTTTTATTGATTTTAGAGAGGAAGTGAGAGAGAGAGAGGGATAGAAACATCAATGATGAGAGAGTCATTGATTGGCTGCCTCCTGCACACCCCCTACTGGGGATCAAGCCTGCAACCTGAGCATGTGCCCTGACCGGGAATCGAACCCATGACCTCTTGGTTCATAGATTGATGCTTAAGCACTGAACCACACTGGCTGGGCTTTTTTATTGGTGTTAGAGAAGAAGGGAGAGGAGAGAGAGAGAGAGAGAGAGAGAGAGAGAGAGAGAGAGAGAGAGAGAGAGAGAGAGAGAGAGAGAGAGAAAAACATAGATTGGCTGCCTTCTGCAAGCCCCCTCTTGGGGATGGTGCCCATATCCCCGGGTTGGGAATCCAACTGGTGACCTTTTGGTGCATGGGACAATACTCAACCAACTGAGCCACACTAGCCAGGGCTCTGATACTTTTCATGGTAGTGTGCTTTTCCTTAATCATTATACTGGGCACA
The DNA here is from genome assembly GCF_027574615.1 of Eptesicus fuscus. NCBI lineage: Eukaryota > Metazoa > Chordata > Mammalia > Chiroptera > Vespertilionidae > Eptesicus > Eptesicus fuscus. The sequence continues at coordinate 20,694,963 of NC_072474.1, read as the reverse complement.
CAGAGGCCCTTTTGTTTTGGTAAATCATGTTGGAGAACATTTCAGTTAGGAGAAATGTTTTTGAGTTATTTCTTTGATAATTTCCTCAGTTATGTTGTCCTTGTTGGCTTTTTCTGTATGTTTCTTTATTTGGATGTTGGGCCATTTGAACTAATCTAATATTTCATATTTTGTGTTTATTTTTGTCCTACTTTCTGAAGTAGTTCTTTACGTTATCTTCCAAACCTTAACTTAAATTCCTGAATTCTATTACACTTAATTTCCAAGGGCTCTTTTATGCTCTTTAAATGCTCCTTATTTTCATTTTCTGATTTTGTTTCTTGGTGCAGTATCTTCACTTAACTCTATGAGGATATTAGTCAGATGGTTATTTTTGTTTTGTTTCAGTTTTTTGAAGTTTTCTTCTGCTCCTGGGACTCTTTTCATTAGTTTCTCTACACTATTTGTTTTGGCCTGTCTTGTTAAAAACTTTACTTAAAAATCTGGTCACTCTTAGCCATCAAATTCAGAAAGAGTGGATTGGAAGCTCTGTGTATGGGCAGGGATTATTGGCTGGTTGGCTTCATTTAAAGGTGATTTAGCTGGGTTCTTCTATTAGGAGACCACCAACTGGGTCTCCTAATAGAAGGAAAATTTATTATTGACCAACTTAGTTACCAATATTTGGAGGAAAATTTATTATTGACCAACTTAGTTACCAATATTTGGAGGAAAATTTATTATTGACCAACTTAGTTACCAATATTTTTTGAGCCAGGTGGTTGCTGGACTTTCACTATTTAGAATTAGGTTCTCAGTTACTTCCTTTTTCAGTATGATATCCCTTTTCTTAGCTGTGCCTGGTGTCTCCAACTCTAGATTTCCTCCTTTACTCTTTTTGCAGTTTTCTAGTGTGGGGGAGAGACAGGTAATGTGGAGTGTAGAAGGAGATGGGAAGGGAGGTGTGTGATTGTTTTTCAGTTTATACCCATTTCTCTCTGTTTTTAGCCTTACATGAACCCATCCCTCCCAGGTACATACACCCAACGCTGCGCTTGTACAACCCCCTGCCCCTGGATGCCTGGTGCCGAAAGTTGTTCAGTTTCTCGTGCTATGTGGTCCAAGATGCATTGCCTTTGGGCTTGTCTTATTGCAGCAACCTTTTCTGATCGGTTAAGTCATTTACTATACTTGTCTCCTTCTTAGCTTGCAAAACTTTATAGTTGTCTTCCCTTTTGTTCTTTTTGTTTATGTGGCTTTATGCCCTTTTTATATAATTTAGTGGGTTATTAGGAAGGAGAGAAGGTAGTTTTTAAGTAGAATTAAATACTAGTACCTGTAGCTGTGATGTTGTCTTTTCCCATTTCTCTCAGGGTCTTGTTTTATTTTTTGGTCTGTCATTTTTACTTTCTCCCCAGTCAGCTCACAAACATTTTTGAATCTTCCTATGGATTCTACTTTCCCTTCCTGTTTTTCACCTTTCTGTCTTTCCTCTGTTCACTAGCAAACTTCCTGGAAGAATAACACCATTTGCTATCTTTACTTCTTCAACTTCTTTTTATAGTCTAACCTTAGTTGTGCTTAATGATTGAGATATAACTTAGTTTTCATTTTATTTTATTTTTAAAATAGATTTTTATACCTTTCAGAGAGGAAGGGAGAGGTGGAGAGAGAGTGAGAGAGAAACATCAATGATGAGAGAGAATCATTGATTGGCTGCCTCCTGCAGGTCCCACACTGGAGATCGAGCCTGAACCTGGGCATGTGCCCTGACCAAGAATCAACTGTGATGTCCTGGTTCATAGGTCGTTGCTCAATCATTCAGCCAAAAAAACTAAGCTCCTGGCCAGGCTTAATTTTAATTTTAAACAATAGCATATGAAGTCTGCAATTGCTAAACGCTCTCATCAGGGACACTGTTTTATCTTTCAGTGAGCATTATATAAAGATCCATGTACAAGAAATTCTTTTAGTAATTTAGCATAAAGAAAATTCTCTCCCTTGAGGATCTGGTATGTTTCCTCCTTTTTGATAGCTCTGTGACACACATTCTGTTTTTCCTTTTGTTTTGGCTACCAGGCAGCTTAGAACCAAATCAGGTCTTTAGTTACATCAGTTATATTTATCTGATTATTAGTATAGTTGTTCCCTCCTCATCTTCCTCTTGTGGGGTTTAGAACTTCACCTCTTATCTCTGTTTCTTTGCGTGTTGATTTCATTCTCTCATACTACAGACTCTCTACCTCATGAGGCGGGAACGATGACTGCTGGCAGCTCTTGGCTCTCATCTTCCTAGCCCCTTCCACCAGAAGAAGGGGCTCTCTTGAAGAATCCTGGGAAGGACTCTGATTGGCCTGTCTTGGATCATGTACTCAACATCCCTGTGGCTGGAGTGGGGAGGGTACTATGAATGACAACCCTCACTAGAACTACATAGTTGGAGTCAGGGGTAAGAGAGTTTCCCTAAATCAGGGGATGTCCCTCATATTGGCTTTCAAAGTTCATTTTTCTATTTTTTATTATTATAATATAGGTCCCTTATATGTAGGCTGCCTCAAATCCTTTTCTAAAAAAAAACTAATGTAATAAATTTTCATAAAATACCACAGACTCCTTCCTGTTCATTTACCCATCAAACCATTATATTTGGCTCATAAGTCCAACATTCTATTGATTTTGTTAACTTTAAATGGCTATGTCTAAAATTTTCTTTTCAGTTTTTATTCTACTTGATCTACTTTCAGCATTTAAAACTGATCAGTTGATCTTTCTTGCAAAACTCTCCTCAGGACTTCTGGGAAGCTACTTCTCTGATATCTTTAAATATTGCTTTTTTGGATTCCCATTTGGTATTACTTCTTTACTTCTTTAAAGCTGAACTTACATGATTGCTTTTCTGGCCTGTTTATTTGATTACTTCACTTGAGGTAAACTTAGGCATGCTTATGGATGCCTCTAGGCATCAGTATCACCTGAACAACTTTTTTCTAGTCTGCAGATCTATATTTGCAGTTGCCTCCTGGTTATCTACTAGTATTTAGGTATCATAGGCATCTTAAATTTAATTTCTCTAATTCTCTAGCCCTATTTTTTTTTTTTTTTTGGTCTAGATTATTGCAGCAGTTTAAATTACTTATTTAATTTTTGATAAGATGATATGATACAGTTCAAAATACACAGTGGAAGTTCTTCCTCCTAAACCTCCCTTATTTCCCCAGTTTTGTTTCCAAATTTCCCATTGTAATTTGTTTTTTATTTATTTTACTGGCTTCTCTATGTATGAACATGCTCATACATATATAGACTTTTGTTTTTCTTTTTTACAAAAAGATAGCATATTACACATACTTATAATGAACTCCCTTTTCTTTTTCAAAATTTTCTTCTAAGAAGCAAATATGATTATTGTTTCCAGATTTACTAGAGTGTCTCTTAACTATTAGTGCAGGGAAGATGTCTTTTTCTGGTCCACGGTATTTTCACTAAAAGTATGTTATGTCCACTTACACATTTAATTTCTGCTTAGTATATGGTTGGGTAAACACCTCCCACCCTCACCCCCAACACTAAAAATTCTAGTTCTGTAGTTATTCAGTTGGGTTAGAAATTTATGGTGGTATTAGTCTAGAGCCAATAGAAACTAAAGCTACCCTAATGTGATGTAAACTGTTCTATTCCCAGTACCTCGTCCCTACTGCTCCTGTTTTCACTTTCCCTACTCCATCTTCTACATAACTCTGAGTAGACTAAGAACCCCAAAAGATTTTTTACATGCTGTTCTCCAGCGATGATACTCTTAAGTGCTATGCTATAACGTTCAAGAGAGTAACCAGAAGTGTTAAGACATATGTATATGTGACTATCTTCGTCTTGATATTTTAGATTAGGGGAAAAATGAAAATAGCATCAATGTGGTAAAATAGGAAATATATCAGCTCTACGGATATTATAGTAAAATCTCAATACAGCCCGACTGGCATGGCTCAGTGGTTGAGCAGTGACCTATGAACCAGGAGGTCAAGGTTCGATTCCCAGTCAGGGAACATACCTGGTTGGTGAGCTCTATCCCCCGTTGGTATGCAGGAGGCAGCCAATTAATGATTCTCTCTCATCATTGATGTTTCTATCTCTTTCCCTTTCCCTTCCTCTCTGAAATCAATAAAAAAAAAAAATCTCACTATAATGGACTAATTTGGTCGAGGGGGGGATGTCCGTTAAAAGCCAAAAGTCCATTATATAATAAGAGGTTTTTCCGAATATGCATGCTAAAAAATTGACAAATTAGTTTACCTGTTTTTACTTATGTAGACACGTTTGTATAATTAAAATTAAGTATGTATGAAAGTTTAATTTCATTACTACAGTAATTTTAAATTTATACTGATAGAGCTAGTAAATGCATACAATCACCTGTCACCGAGAGTAAACAAATACACATGGGTAGGGCATGGCTGGACCTGCTGCAGAAAGTCACTCCACCAATTACCTCTGGAAATGCTGTATGGTCATGTGCTAATCATTCCCCAAACATTGTTTACAAGTGTTGATTCTTTGATTTAAATATATAGATTATAGTTATAGATATGTAACTTTTTTTAGATGAAATTACTAGTGTTTTTTCCAACATAGGGACTATTCACTAAAATGTGTTTAAAAAATAACCTGTTAATTTAATTATAAGCAAATCTTGGTTAAAAGCATTTTAAAATGAATGGGGTGTTAATTTTCACATATGACATACAGAACAAGAATATTTGTTCGTTAAATCTGATGTCTATTAAATTGAGCTCTGCAAAATTGAGGGTTTACTGTATTCCTTCATGGTTGGATCTTTTTGGAGGTTTATTAGTTTCTGCTATTGTATGTGTACATTTTAAACCCCTTGTTCTTATTTTATTCTGTCTGTCTTTATAATATTTTTTCTCTTTTTAAATTTTATTTATTTATTTATTAAATATTTTTATTGATTTTTAGAGAGAGAGGGGAAGGGAGAGGGAGACAGAAACATCAAGGATGAGAGAGAATCATAGATCGGCTGCCTCCTGCACGCCCTCTACTGGGGATTGAGCCTGCAATCCTGGCATGTGCCCTGACTGGGAATCAACTGTGACCTCCCGGTTCATAGTCGATGCTCAACCACTGAGCCAAGCAGGCTGGGCATTTTTTCTTTTTTAAAAAATAATTTTTTTTGTTGAAAGTATTACATATGTCCCCTCTTTTGGGGGAAAAAGGAAGATATTCTCTATATCCTTAAAGTTAGGATGGAAATATTTTGATGAGTTGTATCTCAGTTCAGGAAAGTTTCATTTTACTTAGATTTTCTAGAAGTTTTTTACATCTTATTTGGTAACACATGATTAATAATTATGGATGTTTAACTGCTTTTGCTAACTGATTTTTTTTGGAGAATCTCTGAGCTTTCTCTTCTAAACACATTCCATCCTTTGGTCTTCTTTGATTTATGGATAATATATGTCAAAGTATGTTTAATTATTTGAGCAAGTAGCCATACCAGGTGTTACAGTTAATAGTGCGGATTTTGTAATCAAAGAAAACATCATTTCAAGAGAAACATCAAAAGTGCTTTATTCAGGCAAAACGCCTGGCCTACCGCGGGAACGCCAGAGAGGCCATGAATTCCTTTTGGAAGTATCTTTGAGCTCGCTTGGACACCATGAGCAAAGCTCACACTCCCGAGTCAAAAAAATTTATGGACAAGAAGTTATTGAAATTAAATGGTGGCAGACATGTCCAAGGAATATTGCGGGGATTTGATCCCTTTATGAATCTTGTGATAGATGAATGTGTGGAGATAGCAACTGGTGGGCAACAGAACAATATTGGAATGGTGGTAATACAAGGAAATAGTATCATCATGCTAGAAGCCTTGGAACGAGTATAAGGAATGGCTGTAGTTACCAGAGAAATCAACCGCTTCCACACGTCCCCTCTCCACAGCACCCGTTTTACTACAATATAAAAATAGAGTCCTGTCCATTTTCACATTGAACTTTTGTTAAATAAACTTTTGTATTGATAAAAACAAAAGTGCTTTATTCAAAGTAATGTCCATCGCTAGCTACACATTTCCCCATCTTTCAGGTAATTTGTGGATACCATCCCAATAGAACTTTACTTGTTTTGAGGCAAACCATTCAGAGACCCAATTTTCCACTTCTTCGTATGTTTTGAAGTACTGCTCAGAAAGTGCTTGTGCCATTGATCGGAACAAGTGGTAATCTGAAGGAGCAAGGTCTGGTGAATATGGCAGGTGGGTTAATACTTCCCAGGCAAGATCTTTTAATGTGTCTTTAACTGGTTTTGAAGTGTGTGATGGTGCGTCATCATGAAGCAAAATTACTTTGCCGTGTCTTCTGGTCATTTTACAATCAAAGCGTGGTTCAAATTGATTATTTGTTGTCGGTAGCGATCAGTATTAACAGTTTCACCTGGTTTTAGAAGCTCATAATAGACCACACCTTCCTGATCCCACCAAATGCAGAGCATTGTCTTCTTTCCGAAGTGATTTGGCCTTGCAGTCCATGTTGATGGTTGACCTGGATCAGCCCATGATTTTGTGCATTTGGGATTCTCAAAATAAATCCACTTTTCATCGCTAGTCACAGTTTGATGCAAAAAACACTTTCTTTCATGCCATTGAAGCAACATTTTACTGATGACTTCGGTTTTCCATTTGTCTTTCATTCAGTTGATGTGGCACCCATTTTCCTTCCTTTAAAATCCCATTGCTTGTAAACTATTAGAAATTGTTTGCTGAGCAACGATTAATCTTTCTGCAAGTTGTTTTTGAGTTTGACACGCATCTTCATCCAATAATGCTTGTAATTGTTGGTCTTCCAACTTTTTTGGTTGACCTGGATGTTCTTTGTCTTTCACATCGAAATCATCACTTTTAAAGCGTTTAAACCAGTGTTCACAAGTATCTTGAGATGGAGCATGTTCACCATAAGCTTCCTGAAGTATACGATAACTTTCAGCAGCAGTTTTCTTCAAAATAAAGTAATGAATTAAAACTTGCTGCAGCCCTAGCTGGTTTGGCTCAGTGGATAGAGTGTTGGCCTGCGGACTGAAGGATCCCAGGTTCGATTCCAGCCAAGGGCACATGCCTGGGTTGCGGGCTCGATCCCCAGTAGGGGACGTGCTGGAGGCAGCCAATCAGTGATTCTCATCATTGATGTTTCTCTCTCCCTCTCCCTTCCTTTCTGAAATCAATAAAGAAATATATATTAAAAAAAACCCAAACTTGCTGCAGATGCTCTTTTTTGGGCACAAAATTTGAAATTTTTAAGCGTAAACATATCTATGATGTTAACACCTTCAGAAAATTTGACATACGAAGTTTTGAAGCTTGCTGTCAATACAACAAAATAGCATACATGTCAAATTGCATGTATATCAACATATGTGTAACTCCATCTATTGAAAAAATCTGCATTATTAACTGGTATAACTGGTATATTATAAGCTATGAAAGGATTAATATTTTAGTCTTTTCCAAAGACTCCTAATTTCTTTGGGCCAACCCTGTGCATTTCATTTACTGTGTGTGTGTGTGTGTGTGTGTGTATGGGTAGGATTTTCTTAACTTGTCTTTAGTTGTAAGATAATGTGATTCCAAGAAAAGATGGTATACCCACTATATGGACAGTTAAAGTAATAAAGTGAATATTCACATATTTACCAAACTTAATAAGTAGAACATTGTTCATACCTTTGACTCCTGTTATGCTTCTCCCTGATTGCATTCCTGTTTGACAAAGGAAACACTTTCCTGATATCTATATTACCGTACTTTCCGGCGTATAAGACGACTGGGCGTATAAGATTTTCCTGGGTTAAAAAGTCGTTTTAGCCGAAACCGGTTTGGCTCAGTGGATAGAGCTTCGGTCTGCGGACTGAAAGTCCCAGGTTCGATTCCGGTCAAGGGCATGTACATTGGTTGCGGGCCACATCCCCGATGGGGGGTGTGCAGGAGGCAGCTGGTCGATGTTTCTCTCTCATCGATGTTTCTAGCTCTCTATCCCTCTCCCTTCCTCTCTGTAAAGAATCAATAAAATATATATATAAAAAAAGTCGTTTTATACGCTGGAAAATACAGTAGTCCAATATATCTAATCCATTATATCTAATCCCATCAATATAGTCCAATGTACCGTATTTTCCAGCGTATAAAACGACTTTTTAACCCAGGAAAATCTTATACACCCAGTCGTCTTATACGCCGGAAAGTACGGTAATTGTTCTTTGTTCTCTTGTTTTATTTTATTTATTTTTTGATAAGTAATTTAAAGCTTTTATTTAATACAAATATGGATGGTATAATGCAAATATTCCATGTGTTTTTTAAAATTTCTTTATTGATTAAGGTATTGCATATGTGTCCTTATCTCCCATAACTCCCCCAAACCCCCCACTCATGCCCTCACCCCCCTGTTGTCTATATCCATTGGTTAGCCTTATATATATATGCACACAAGTCCTTTGGTTGATCTCTCCCCTTTACCCCCACCCTCCCCTACCTTTCCTCTGAGGTTTGACTGTCTGATCGATGTTTCTGTCTCTGGATCTGTTTTTGTTCATCAGCTTATGTTGTTCATTATATTCCATAAAATACTGTTGAGATTCATCTATTTGATGCATGTAGCTATAGTTGATTCATTTTCATTATTGTATAATATTTCTACATGTAAATTATACCACTATCCAGGCTGCTATTGATGGACATGTTGATTTTGTCAGTGTTTTGTAATTATGAACAATTACTGTTTTGAATATTCTTGTACATGCTCAAGAATTTCTCTAGCTCACTACTCTTCAAATAGCTGAGTATGCTCCAAAAAGGATCATAAAATCAATTTAGTGGGAGCTAACCAGTGTTAAAAATGAAGGAAAAAAACCAGTGTATTTCCAGTATCCTGTGTTATGTATACAGGATTGCAATATAAGGCATATTTTCAATCTAAGGGAAAAGAGTGCCTCTGATTAAATAGTTAAAATATTGCATGTTTTAAATATTCTTGTGGCACACTGATTGAAAATCATTGCCCTGGGGTATACATTTAGATGTGGAGTTGCTAGGTTGTCAGGAAGGCCAGTCCATTTTCAGAAATGGTTACTTTACTTTCCCACCAATGCATGGCTTCTTTGCTCTGCATCCTTATCCAGTGCTTAGTATGTCAATCTTTTTAACTTTAGTGATTTTGGTAGTTGTGTGGTGGTATGTTATTGTGGTTTTTACTTTACAAGTCCCTGATTACTAAACATGGTGAGCTTTTCATATATTTATAGGCCATTTGGATTTTTTCACTTATGAGTTGGAGATGGCTTTTCTATGTTAGTAGTTCGTTTTTTAAAATGCTTTTAATGAAGAGTTCTTAATTTCAGTGTCAAAATTTTCAGTTTTTTTTCTTTTGTGGTTAGTGCTTCATGTGATCTATTAAAACAAATGTTTTCCTAACTTTAGATCATGAAATTACTCCCCTATATAGTATTTTGTAAAATTTTTAAATTATTTTTTGAGAGAGGAACATCGATTTCTTGTTCCACTTATTGATGCATTCATTGGTTGATTTTTAAAAAAAATGTTTTTATTGATTTTTAGATAGAGAAGAAGGGAGAGGGAGAAAGAGCTAGAAACATCTTGATAAGAGAGACACATCAATCCCACAATCTGGGCATATGCCCTGACTGGGAAATCGAACTTGGGACCTCTTGGTCCATGGGACAATGCTTAACCCCTCTTTTTTACATTTAGGTCTGTAACCACCCCATGTGGATTTGATTTTGTGCATAGAGTGAAATAGGGGGAAAACATGTATTTATTTTCTATATTTATATATTTTATACATTTTATATGTGTTACATGTTATATTAAATATCCAGTTGTTTTAACACAATTCTTTTCCTTTTCTGCTGTACAGTGGTACTATGTCATAAACCAGCAGTTCATATGTTTATGGATTTGTTTTTGGATATTTTGTTCTTTTGATGTGTCTTTGTGCCAGTATCATGGTTTTTTTTTTTTTTTTTTTTAATGTTTATTGATTTTAGTGAGAGAAGGGAGAGGGAGAGAGAGAAATATCAATGTGAGAGAGAAATATGGATTGGCTGCCTCTCTTACGCACCCTTTCTGGGGATCGAGCCCACAACCTGGGCATGTGCCCTGAACTGGGAATCAAACTGGACCTTTCAGTGCATAGGACTATGCCTAACCAGTTGACCCACACCAGCCAGGGCAATACCACAGTTTTAAAATTACTCTAGTTTATCTTATAATTCTGGACATGAGATACTGGGTAAAATTAGTTCTTCCCTCTTTTTAAAAAATATCTTTCCTATTGCTCTTTGCATTTGATAACCATTTAGAATCATATTCTGCAAAAAAAAAAATCCCTTTAGTATATTAATTGGCTTTGCATTGATTAAATTTGAGACTTTTTACAGTTTGAATCTCTCAATCTAGGAACATGGTAATCTCCAATTACTAGGTTTTCATTTTTAAATTCTGGTAAAATATACACAATGTAAAATATACACAACAATGCATATATGCATGTTAACCATTTTTGACTGTGTAATTCAGTGGCATTAAGTAAATTCACAATGATGTATAACCATCACCAATGCCTATATCCAGAACAAAAAAAATATTTTAAAAATATAGTTGACATACAGTATTATATTAGCTTCAGGTGTACAACATAGTAATTAGACATATATATGCCTTATGAAGTGATCACCTTCATAAGTCTAGTACCCATTTGACACCAGATATAGTTATTACAATACCAATGACTGTATATATTCCCTATGGTGTACTTTACATCCCATGACTAATTTAATAATCGGCAGTTTATACTTAATCCTCTTTATTTTTTTGCCCATCCCTTCACCCCCATCTGGCAACCATCAGTTTGTTCTCCATATCTAGGAGTTTGCTTTGTTAGTTTATATTGTTTTTTAGATTCTACATCTAAGAGAAATCATATCATGTTTATCTTTCTGTATGACTTACTTCACATTATATCCTATAGGTCCATCAATGTTGTTGTAGTTGGCAAGATCTCATTCTTTTTATGGCTGAATAATATTCCATTGTGTATATATGTATATATGATATGTATATTACATATATATCACAGATGTGATACATATATATCATATCTATATCACATCTTTATTCATATATTGTTGGACATCTATATCTTGGTTATCTCTATCTATCTATATATATCTATATCTATATCTATATCTATATCTATATCTATATTTAAATAAAGAGGTAATATGCAAATTGTCCATTATGTAATGACACAGTAACCACCGTTCAACAGGCTGCGTGTGCATGGAGCACCTCTAGATACGCGCCCCCCCCCACCCCCGCTCTCGCGGGCAGCGGCAGTGGTGGCTCCCTCCAGCCTCCTGAAGCAGCGTGGCTCCCTCCCACCTCCCGCGGAAGCGCATGGCTCCCACGAGCTCCTGCAGAAGCGGCGGGCAGCCTACTGTGTGCGATATCGCATGCTGGGCCACTAGTTGTAAATGCTGAAGTGAACACAGGGATGCATGTATTTTTTTGAACTAGTGTTTTCAATTTCTTTGGATAAATACCCAGAAGTGGGATTGCTGGGTCATATGGCAGTTCTATTTTTAATTTTTTGAGGACTCTCATGCTATTTTCCATAGTGGCTGCACAAGGGTTCCTTTTTCTCCACATCCTTGCCAACACGTATTCTTTGTTGTCTTTTTGATAATAGCCATTCTGACAGGTGTGAGGTGTTATCTTATTGTGGTTTCGATTTGCATTTTCCTGATGATCAGTGATGTTGATTATTTTTTCATGTGTCTCTTGGCCATCTGTAGACATCTTTGGAGAAATGTCTGTTCAGGTTTTCTGCCCATTTTTCAATTGGATTTGTTTTTATGTTTAGTTGTATGAGTTCCTTACATATTTTGGCTATTAACTCCTTATTGGACATATTGGCCTTCACCACCCTATTGTCTATATCCATAGGTAATGCATATATGCATGTAAGATATTTGGTTGATCTCTTCCCGGTCCCCCTTCCCCTTCCCTCTGAGATTTGTCAGTCTACTCCATGTTTCCATGCCTCTGATTCTATTTATCAGTTTATTTTGTTCAATATATACCTTGTTCATTTATTTTGATTTTTAGATTCAGTTGTTGATTATTATGTATTTGCCATTTTATTGCTCATATTTTATCCTTTTTTCTTCCTTTTCTTAAAGCATGCCCTTCAACTTTTCATGTAATCCTGGTTTGGTGGTGATGAACTCCTTTAGCTTTTTCTTGTCTGTGAAGCTCTTTATCTGATCTTCAATTCTAAATGATAGCTTTGCTGGGTAGAGTAATCTTGGTCGTAGGTCCTTGCTAGTCATTTTGAATATTTCTTGCCACTCTCTTCTGGCTTGTAAAGTTTCTTTTGAGAAATCAGTTGACAGTTGTATGGGTGCTCCTTTGTAGGTAATTAACTGCTTTTCTCTTGCTGCTTTTAAGATTCTCTCTTTGTCTTTTGCCCTTGCCATTTTAATTATGATGTGTCTTGTTGTGGTCCTCTTTGGATTCCTTTTGTTTGGGGTTCTGTGCGCTTCCTGGACTTGTAAGTCTATTTCTTTCACCAGGTGGGGGAAGTTTTCTCTCATGATTTCTTCAAATAGGTTTTTAGTATCTTGCTCTCTCTCTTCTTCTGGCACCCCCATAATTTGGATGTTGGTACGCTTGAAGTTGTCCCAGAGGCTCCTGACACTATCTTCATACTTTTGGATTCTTTTTGCTTTTCCGGTTGGGTGTTTTTTGCTTCTTTGTATTTCAAATCTTTCATTTGATTCTTGCGATCCTCTAGTCTGCTGTTGGATCTCTGTATATTATTTTTTATTTCAGTCAGTGTATGCTTAATTTCTGACTGGTCCTTTTCCATTTTTTTGGCATTCTCATTAAGGTCCTTGAAGGTATCATCAAGTTTCTCTGAAGTTTTTAGAAGATTCTTGAGTAACCTTATAAATGTGGTTTTGAACTCTATGTCCAGTAGTTTGCTTTCCTCCATTTCTTTCATTTGTGACATGTTTGTTTGTCTCCACATTTTGCTGCTTCCCTGTGTTGATGGAGTGGTTTTCTGTGGTAGGTGACCTATAGGGCTCAGTGGTTCTGCCTCCCCTATCACCTGAGGTGGACACTCTTGGTGCACCCCTTTGTGGGCTGAGTGCAAAGTCTTGGTGTAGTTAAGCCTTGATTGCTGTTGGTACACTGGGAGGAATTGACCTCCAGGCCAGTTGGCTATGAGGACCCACTGTGTCTAAAATGGAAGAACTGCTGTGCTGGAGACATGCTTATGGGGTAGGACTTGTTTCAGTGGGGTTTTGGTGCTCACTGAGTCTGCCTCTTGAATGTGTCACTTATGGATGTGAGGAATTGAAATCTGGTGTCGTCTCACACTGACCACTAGGTACACTGGCTTCTGGATCTCCAATGGGGTGCAAGTCAGCTACTGTCTGAGGCCACCCAGCAGGAGCTACAGGGAGAACTACAGTTTTCTCCTCTTTGCTTGGGGTTTGGAGGTTTTGGAGCTGTCTGACCAGAGCTGCAGTTTGTTAGGTTAAGCTGTGATAGGGCAGGCCATTTATATGCAGAAGCCGCTGCTTGGAGCTTGGGTAGGTTTGTAGATTGTGTGGGGCGGGGTCTCAGGGAGTCACTAGGCTAGGGCGTGGCAAACAGCGATGGCTGCCATTCATCCGTCTCTGTGTCTCCAAGTTTCCCCGTCCCCACATCTCGTGCCCCATTGTAGTAAACAATGATTGCTGCATGCACCTCTGCAAGAAAGCCACCCTCACTTTCCGACCCGATGGCAGACAGTCTAGCTTCTCCCTGTAGGAGTTTGGGTCCCCAGCGTCTCCCAGAAACTGTAGTTCAGAGTAATCGGGAGCTTGTCTCCCTTCGGGTTGAAAAAAGCAGCGCACCCAGTCGTCCGCCGCCAGCCTGATTCGTGTGCCTCCGTACCTCAACTTTTCAGCGCTTGTGCACGTCTCAATGCTCTTTTCTCTTCCCTACTAGTTGTAGAACTTCCACTCAGCCAGCTTTCCCGTGGTTCTGGGTGACAGACGTTTTGTCTTTTAGTTGTAGTTTTGAAATTGTTGTGTGAGGCAGCAGTTTAGGTGTTTACCTATGCCGCCATCTTGGTTTCCTCCTGTAAATTATTCTTTATTTCAGTTAGTGTATGCTTATTTTCTGACGGGTCCTTTTTCATGTCTTTGAAATTCTCACTGAGATCCTTGAAAGTCTCACTAAGATCCTTGAAAGTCTCATTAAATCCCTTGACGTTCTCATTAAGATCCTTGAGCAACTTATAACCATTGGTTTGAATTCTGTATCCAGTAGTTTGCTTGCTTCTGTTTCTTTCATTTGTGACATGTTTCTTTGTCTCTGCATTTTGGCTGCTTCTCTGTGTTTGTTTCTATGTATTAGGTAGAGCTGCTATGTCTCCTGGAATTGGTAGAGTGGCCTTGTGTAGTAGGTGTCCTATAGGGCCCAGTGCCTCAGCTTCCCCAGTCACCTGAGCTAGGCACTCTAGGTGTTCCCCGTTCTGGGCTGTGTGCACAGTTTTGTTGTAGTTGAGCCTTGATTGCTCACTGGGAGGACTTGACCTCCAGGCCAATTGGCTGTGAGGACTAGCTGCAACTGTAGTGGAAGAGATGCTATGCAGGAGACACCCCTATGGAGCAGGACCTGCTTCAATGGGGCTTTGGTGCTCACTGAGTCTTTCCCTTGAGTGTCGCTTGTGGATGTGTAGAGTTGTAATCTGGTATGGTCTGAAGCTGTCCACTGGGTGCTCTGGCTCTGGGGCTTCCTGGTACTTCTAAAGTCGGCCACTGCCTGGGGCCACCTGGTAGGAGCTACAGAGAGATCTGCAGATGCCTCCTGTTGTATTGGGCTTGGCCCAGCTTTGAGACAAGATAGGCTGGTGCTAGTGATAGGTCTTGGGCCTCTTATTGCTGCTTGCTTGAGAGATTTTAGAAAAGTCTGAAGCCTGAGCTGGGACAGGCCATTCATATGCAAAAGCCACTGCAAACAGCTTAAGTGGGGCTACAAATTGGATGGGGTGGGGTCTCAGGGAATCACCAGGGTGGAGTGAACAATGTGAGCCAGGCTGATGGAAACTCAGACATGGCTGCCAATCAATCCTGGAATGGGGTGGTCTTAGCATGAGATGGGCTAGGTGTCAGTCAGCACAGAAACAATGACTCATGTGAGCACCCCCGTTTGGCAGAAAGCTGCCTCCGAGTTCCTGCCCCGATGCCAGATAATCCAGTTCCTCACCGTATGTCCCTGGGTCTCCTGATGCTGGAGCTCAGCGGATACAGGACCATGTAAGTCTGTGCACCGGCCCTTTGGGAGGCTCTGCTTGGTCTCCAACAGCCCATGTGTCACTCATCCACAGTCGCCACTATTTTTTACAGCCCGAACTTATAGAGACTTATCTTTACAGCTCTGGAACCCTATACTGGGGGTCTGGTGTGGGGCTGGGACCCCTTGCTTCCCAGGGGAGGCCTCTGCAGCCGAGATAACCCTCCTGATTAAAAACAGTCCAGACATGGGTTTCAGACCAGCCAGTTCTGCCCCTCCTATCAGTCTTGATGTACTTTCCTTGCTTCTCTAGTTGTAGTACTTCCATTCAGCCACATTCACGTGGTACTGAATGATGTTTGTTCTGTATTGTAGTTGTAATTTTGATGTGGCTATGGGAGTCGGCGAGTACAGGAGTTTACCTATGCCACCATCTTGGTTCTCCCCTTCAGGGCCAACTTCAAAGACATTTTGGTGTGGATCAAATGTCTCTGTGGATGTTTTGGACAGAACCAAATAAATATCAAGGACCTCTTGGGGTGGACCAAATATGTCTGTGGATGTTTGGACAAGACCAAATATCCTGCAAGGATTTTGGGAATGCGTTTTTCTACTTTTGTAAAATGTTGGGATTTTCAGTAGGAATTGCCTTGAATTTGAAGATCACTTTGGATAGTGGTGACATCTTAACAACATTGGATCTTCTGATCCATGAACATTTATTTATGTTATCTATACTTTCAGCAGCATTTTGTTGTTTTAGGTGTACAAATTCTTTGACTCCTTAGATAGTCTTTTCTTTTTTTTAATATATATTTTATTGATTTTTACAGAGAGGAAGGGAGAGGGATAGAGAGAAACATCGATGAGAGAGAAACAGCTGCCTCCTGCACCCCCCCCACTGGGGATGTGTCCACAACCAAGGTACATGCCCTTGACCGGAATCGAACCTGGGACCTTTCAGTCCGCGGGCCGATGCTCTATCCACTGAGCCAAACCGGTTTCAGCTCCTTAGATAGTCTTATCCTAAGGTTTTTGTGTATTTTTTTTGATGCAATTGCTTCATTCTTTCTTCATCTTCTTCATCTTCATCTTCATCTTCATCTTCAGAGGATTTTTTCTCCATTGCTTTTCAGAGAGAGTATAAGAAAAGGAGGGAAGGAAAGGGTTGGGGGAAGGGAGGGGAGAGAGAGAAACATCTGTGTGAGTGATTTCACATCTACTGGTTGCCTCTTGGAAGCACCCCAACTGGGGGTGGAGATTGAACCTGCAGCTTAGGTATATGCCCTTGACCCTGTGACCTGCTCAAATCACTGGCCAGGGCTCTTTTGCTTTCTTTCTTTTTTTTTTTTAAATAAGGGAAAGTTTATTTAGAAAGTCACAGAGGTAGCCTGGCTGGTATGGCTCAGTGTTTGAGCATCGACCTATGAAGCAGGGGATCACGGGTAGATTCCTGGTCAGGGCACATGCCTGGGTTTCAGGCTTGATCCCCACTAGGGGGAGTGCAGGAGGCAGCCGATCTATGATTCTCTCTCATCATTGATGTTTCTCTCTCTCTCTCCCTCTCCCTTCCTCTCTGAAATCAATAAAAATATATTTAAAAAGAAAAGTCACAGAGGTAGAAGAAGTGAGTGGTAGAAAAAAATGGTCTCAAAAAACAAATTACCGTATAGAGGCATAGGAAAGGCCCATGAAGGTAGGAAAGTAAAGGTATCTTGCCTGGAGGGGAAAAAGAGGAGGAGGGGAAAGGGCGTGGGTGTGATGGGAGGGAGCACTATGTAATAGCTTTCTTAATTTTCTTTTTGTATTGTTTATTTGCAATAATTTTAATATTAAGCCTTTTGAGTCAAATGTAGAGATATGCTGTTGTAATAAATAATACAAAGACATCTCCCATTTACCCAGTTTCCCCAATGCTAACATCTTGAAGAACTATAGGACAGTATCACTACCTGGATATTGCAATTAATATAGTTAACAGAATAATTCCATCACCACAAGGCCCTTTTTTATAGCCACACCTGATTCTTTACTGCCACCAGGCTTAGTCCTTGGTAACCACTAATATATTCTCCAGTTTTGTAATTTTGTTATTTCAAGGATGTTATATAAATGGATCACAGAACATATAACTTTTGAGATTGGGTTTTTTCACTCAGCATAATTCTCTGGTGATTCATCCAAGTGGTTGAATGTATTAGTGGTTTGTTCCTTTTTATCCTTAGTGTTCTTTGTTATGAGTAGAACACTAAGGAACAAACCACAGTTTGTTTAACCATTCATATGCTGAAAGATACCTCAGGTACTTCTAGTTGGTAGCTATTATGAATAACACTTATAAACATTCATGTGCAGGTTTTTGTGTGAACATAGGTCTTCATTTCTCTGGGATGCATGTCCAGTTACACAGTTGCTGAGTTGTATGGTGGCTGCATGTTTAGTCTTTTTTTTTTTAAAGAAATTGCCAAAGTGCCCTGGCTGGTGTGGTTCAAGGTTTGATTCCCTGTCCGGATACATACCTATGTTGTCGTTTCCATCCTGGGTTGGGAGCATGCAGGAGGTAACCGATGGATATTTCTTTTTTTCCTCCCCATTCCTTCCTCTCTCCCTCCCTCCCCTTCCTCTCTCTAAAATCAATAAAATGAAATTAAAAAATTACCAAGGTTTTGTTCAGAGTGAGTGTACCATTTTACATTTCCATCAAATCTGTGAGCAGTCCAACAAAGTCACAATTTTGTTGAATTCCAGCATGGGACCTTGTAAACTATTCTTTTTATTTAGTAACTAGAGGCCCGGTGCACGAAATTCGTGCACGGGTAGGGTCCCTAGGCCTGGTTGGCGATCAGGGCCAATTGGGGCCTTCCTTTGTTCTGTGCTGCCCCCTGGTGGTCAGTGCATGTTATAGTGAGTGGTCAAACTCCCGATCAGTCGAACTCCCGAGGGGACAGTTTGCATATTAGCTCTTTATTATATAGGATTTTAATCCTTTGCTCTCGGATGTCGAGTGTGACTCGACACGGTTAGCAGTAGATTAAAGGAATCGAGAAAAAAGCAAGCGAGTGCCTTAGTGTTCTTTGTTATGAGTATAAGAACACTAAGGCACTCGCTTGCTTTTTTTCTCGATTCCTTTATTCTACTGCTAACCGTGTCGAGTCAC
This sequence comes from Eptesicus fuscus, assembly GCF_027574615.1. Lineage (NCBI taxonomy): Eukaryota > Metazoa > Chordata > Mammalia > Chiroptera > Vespertilionidae > Eptesicus > Eptesicus fuscus. The sequence continues at coordinate 20,676,451 of NC_072474.1, read as the reverse complement.
ACTCGACATCCGAGTGCAAAAGATTAATGGGTGTGTAGTGCTGTCACATGTGGTTTTAATTTGCATTTACCTAATGGCTGATGATGTGCTTATTCGCTATCTTTCTTTTAACCCTCACCTGAGGATAGTTTTTCTTTCTTCTTTTTTTTTAATGAAGCTTTTTGTTTTTTAAATATTTTTATTGATTTCAGTGAGAGAGAGAGAGAGAGAGAGATCAATGATGAGAGAGAATCATTGATTGGCTGCCTCCTGCACGCCTCACACTGGGGATTGAGCCCACAACCTGGGCATGTGCCCTGACTGGGAATTGAACCGTGACCTTCTGGTTCATATATCAAGGCTCAACCACTGAGCCATATCAGTCGGGCTGAGGGTATTTTTTTCCCCCATTGATTTCTAGAAAGACTAGAAAGGATGGCAGAGGTGGAGAGCAACCTGTATGTGAGAGAGACACATTGATTAGTTGCCTCCTACTAGTCTCTGCGGGGGCTGGGGAACCCGCAACCAAGATGCATGCTCTTTTTTTTTTTTTTTTTAATATATTGTTATTGATTTCAGAGAGGGAAGGAGAGGGAGAGACAGATAAAACATCAATGATGAGAGAGAATCATTGATCGGCTGCCTCCTGCATACCCTTTAGTGGTGATTGAGACTGCAATCCTGGGCATGTGCCCTTGACTGGAATGGAACCCGGGACTCTTCAGTCCGCAGGCCGACGCTCTATTCACTGAGCCAAACTAGCTAGGGTGCGAGGTGCATGCTCTTGATCAAGAATCGAACCCACGATCCTTTGGTCCTCGGGCCAATGGTCTAACCACGGAGCAACCGGCCAGGGCTACCAGTATATTTTGGTCAGATGTCTGTTTATGACTTTCGCCTATAAAAAAAAAAAAGATATTTAGAGAGAGTGGAAGGGAGAGAGAGAGAAACATGCATGTGAGAGTGAAGCATCGTTCGACTGCCTCCTACATGCCCTCTCCTAGAGATTGAACCTGAGACCTGGGCATGTGCCCTGACCAGGAATCAAGCCAGTAACCTTTCTTTCTTTCTTTCTTTTTTTTTTTTTAAAATATATTTTATTGGTTTTTTTACAGAGAGGAAGGGAGAGGGATAGAGAATTAGAAACATCAATGAGAGAGAAACATCGATCAGCTGCCTCCTGCACACCCCCTACTGGGGATGTGCCCGCAACCAAGGTACATGCCCTTGACCGGAATCGAACCTGGGACCCTTCAGTCCCCAGGCCGACGCTCTATCCACTGAGCCAAACCGGCTAGGGCCAAGCCAATAACTTTTCTTTCAGTGCACAGGACATTGCCCAACCAACTGAGCTACACCGGCCATGGCACTTTTGCCTGTTTTCAAACTTGCTTTTTGCTTGCTTGCTTACCTGTTTATTTGTTTAGAAAACATATATTTTGAATTAGCTTGCTGAACTCAGTTTATTTTAGATACTCCAATTTTGTTGGTAACATTCAAAAGCGTCATTGTCAGAGCCAGTAAACCATATGCCTTCTTCTCTCCCTCGGGCCTAGGGTGAAGAGTGAAGCCTCATCAGTCCTTGCTGCCCTCACTGTTCCTTCTTTAATCTTATGGTGCATTAGTGGTTCCTTTGTTTATGTAATTTCCCCCTCAAATAGTGACTTTGCCATCATTTCCTTTTTTTTTTTTTACTGTAGAGCTTGACAGTTCTTATATGACATGAATGCTTTGATTTGCTCTTTATTTTTTCCAGTGCTGGAACTTGTGTTTTTCCTCCTAATGGGCTTGTTTTTAAAAAGGTTTTAATTTTGTTGAAGTTCAGTTTATGAATTTTTCTTTTTATGGGTCATGCTTTTGTTGTAAAATCTAATAACTCTTTTTCTAACTCAAAATTCCACCGAATTTCCTGTTTTATTTTAAAAGTTTCATAGTTTTATGCTATACACTTAAACTTGAGGTCATCTATATATATAAAAGCCTAAGCGACCAAATGACCATTTGACCGGTTGCTATGATGTGCACTGACCACCAGGGGGCAGACGCTCAACGCAGGAGCTGCCCCCTTGTCATCAGTGTGCTTCCACAGCGGAAGTGCCGCTCAGCTGACTGATGGGCGCCAGATGCTGGGCTCATGGCTGGTGAGCGCCGCTATGGCGGCGCAAGCCTCTCTTGCCTCCTCGGCAGCGTGCTACCAAACTGCAGCGGCAGCAGGCACAGTGGGGCCAGAATGAGCGGGATGAATGGGAGTGGCACCCGGCCCGGACTCCTCCGCAGCGGCCTGCCGCTTTGTGCACTACTACATCCCCCGAGGGGTCCCGGATTGCAAGAGGGCGCAGGCTAGGCTGAGGGACTGCACCAGTGCACAAATTTGTGCACTGGGCCTCTACTATTTGTATAAGCTGTGAGACTCAGGTGAAAGGTTTTTGTGGGTTCTTTTCTCCTGTGGGTATCTAAATGCTCAATGCCATTTGCTGAAAAAATTTTTCTGGTAGCTTTATATAGCTGGGAATTTTTGAGTATTTTTCTGGATTTTCTGTTCTGTTCTATTGATCTTGAATCTGTAGTTTTGTCTTGCCAAATTTGGGAATTTTTCAGCTGTTATTTATTTGAGCACTTTTCCAGTCCTGCCTTATTTCTCCTCTCCTTTTTGGGACACTGATGACTAAAAAGCTTGGCTGCTTTTTTGTTAGGGTCCCAAAGATCTGTGAGACTCTATTTGTTTATTTTTATTCAGTCTATTTTCTCTCTGAAAGTTACATTAGGTAACTTTCTTCTTTATTTAAAAAATATTTTTTATTGCCCTGTCAGTGGATAGAGTGTCAGTCTGCGGACTGAAGGGTCCCAAGTTCGATTCCAGCCAAGGGCACATGCCTGGGTTGCGGGCTCGATCCCCAGTGGGGGGCATGCAGGACGCAGCCGATCAATGAATGATTCTCTCTCATCATTGATGTTTTTCTCTCTCTCTCCTTCTCCCTTCCTCTCTGAAATCAATAAAGAAATATATTTCTTTTAAAAATATATTTTTTATTGATTTCAGAGAGGAAGGGACAGGTAGAGAGGGATAGGAACATCAATGATGAGAGAGAATCATGTGTCGGCTGCCTCCTGCACGTCCCCTACTGGGGATCGAGCCCACAACCCAGACATTTGCCCTTGGCTGGAATCGAACCTGGGACCCTTCAGTGCACAGTCTGATGCTCTATCCCACTGAGCCAAACCAGCTAGGGCACATTAGGTAACTTTCATTATGTCTTCTGGTTCACTGATTCTTTTAATCTCCTTCCTTTATATTGATATTGAAGTCATCCATTGAGCTGTTTATTTTGCTTATTGTACTTTTCAGTTCTAAAATTTCCATTTGTTTTCTTTATGTCCTCAATTTTTGCTGAGACTTTCTGGTTTTCATTTGTTGTTTGTTTAATCATTTTTATAATGGCTGTTTTAAAATCTTCAGATAATTCTAATATCTCTGTCAAAAGTTAAAATTACAAATAATCAGTGTTGGCATCTGATTGTCGTTTTCAATTCAGTTAAAAATCTTCCTAGTTCTTGGTATGACAAATGTTTTTATGAAACCTGAACATTTTTGGGACTTTGCATCTTATATAAGCTGTTTTAGTTCGCTTTCTCTGACATTTGTCTCACAAGGGAAGAGTACGGGTGCTATCTCCTTATGCCAGGTAGGGGATGAATTTCAAGTGCCCTAATTGGCCTCTGTTGACATTTAAGGGAAGCTGCTTGTTATTGCTGAGTAGACTTGGGAGTTATGGCTCCCTATCTGATCTCAAAGGATGTGGCCCCATTTACCACTGTGTGTTGGTGAAAGTCCTGACTTCTTGTTAGACCCTCTCTGACACCACACCATGGAGCCACAGGTTGGTGGGTTCCCTCTTAACTGCTGGATGGGGATGAAAGTTCAGACTTCCCATTTTGTCTCCATTGACACCAGAGGGGGAAGTTCTCATAACAAGCCAGTAAACATGAAAGTTCTGATTCCCTACTTAAACCTATTTTTACACTACCCCAGTAGGAATTTTTGGATGACTCCTAGTCTCACGAGGGTGAATGTCTAGGTTCCCCACTCAACCATTGAAGGCATAGATAGTGGGGATTTTTTGTGTGATGTGGAGCTGCTGCTGTTTTAAAAAGTGTTCTTTCTAACTAATATTCCCCCTACCCAGTTGCTTATCTAGAGAGAGCACTTTTTTTGGAGGGGTCTATGTTTGTTGGTGTTTTCGAGGTACTGACTTCTTCCATTTCAAGAATGGGATATTTTAGGTAAAAAGAAAACTCAGGGAACTCACTGCTCTGTTGTTCCTTGGGTCCTGTGTTCTCTACCTAATTTGCCTTCTTAACCACCTTTTAAACATATTAGTTTTATTTATAATGTTCACAGTTTTTGTTTGTACTTTGGAGGAGTAGGAAAAAGTATATCTACTCCATCCTTTCAGAAATGAAGTCTAGCCTTTGATTTCATTGAGTTTGCACTATTTTTCTGTTTTTTATTTCATTATTTTCTGCTCTGAACTCCCCCCACCCCTCCCCTGCCTCCTGCATGCTCCCTACTGGGGATCGAGCCCTAAGCCCAGGCATGTGCCCCAACCGGGAATCGAACCATGACCTACTGTTTCATGGGTTGATGCTCAACCACTGAGCCACATCTCTTCTAGTTTCTTAAGGTACAAGATGAAGTCACTGATTTGAGTTCTTTTCTAATACAGGCATTTAGTGCTATAAATTTCTCCCTCAATTATTGCTTTAATTTTCTTCCACAAATTTTGGTTTTACTTTTATTTATTTAAATATTTTTATATTTCCTCTTTCAATTTCTTCTTTGACTCATTGCTTACTTTAGTATATTTAGATTCTAAATATTTAGGGATCTTTACATTGATTGCTAAAATTGGTCAGAGAAAATTTTTTTATGTATGACCCAAAACTTATATTGAGTTGTTTCATGGCCTGATTATGATTTGTCTTGGTGAGTGTTTCATTTGTCCTTGAACAGAATGTGTATTCTAGTTTGTGTAGAGTGTTCTATAAATGTTACTTCATGTCAATTTGGTTGTGGATATTCTGATAGATAATATTGTTCAAGGATCTGTATCATTACTGATTTTCTGTCTACTGGTTCTATCAGTTATTGAGAGAGCTCTTTTGAAATCTCTAAATGTAATTGTGGATGTTTAAATTTTTTCTTGTAGTTATTTTTACTTTATGCATTTTGAAGCTGTTATTCAGTGAGTAAATGTTTAGAATTTTTGTATCTTCTTAATGAGTTAAACCCTTTGTCTTTGTGAAATGGTCCTCTTTTTTGATTTTCAAATCTACTATTCATGATATTAATATAATCATTTCAATTTTCTTTTGATTTTGCAGTATGTAATAGGACCTTTTTCTCTGGCTGCTTTTTAAAGGTTTTTGCTTGATCTGGTTTTAGGTAATTTGATCATGATATGTTGTGCTTTACATTGTTTCATGTTTCTGTTGCTTAGTGTTTATTTAAAGAGTACTTAGTTCTGTGTTGATAATTATCATTAAATATGGCAAATTGTTGCCATTATTTCTTCAGACTTTTGTTTTTTGTATTTATCTCCTGTGTCTCCAATTACAAGTATTTTGGCTTCCTGAAATTATCTCACAGCTAACTTATGCTTTGTTCCTTTTTTAAGGTATTTTTTCCTCCGAGTTTCATTTTAGTTAGTAACTATTACTTGGTTTCATGTGCTGTAAATCTCATACAGTATGTTTTTTTATCTTACACCTTGTAGTTTTCATCTCTAAATGTCCAATATTTTTTATTCTTGGATGTATTTACTTACCATGTTTAATGTTTCCTCTAGTTTCTTAAACATATGGAATGTATTCATAATAATTGTTTTAAAGGACTTGGGTGCTGGCTGGCATGGCTCAGTGGTTGAGCATCGATCTATGAACCAGGAGGTCACAGTTCGATTCTCCGTCAGGGCACATACCCGGGTTTTGGGCTTATCCCCAGTGCTGGGCGTGCTAGAGGCAGCTGATTAATGATTCTCTCTCATCATTGATGTTCCTATCTCTCGCTCCCGTCCTCTCTGAAACAAAAAATATATTTTAAAAAAAGGACTTGGGTAATAATTCTATGTTATTTTAAGATTGGTTTGACTGGCTGGTTTTTGTTTCATTAGGGGTATAATTTCCTGTATCTGGGTATGTCTTTATTGACTTATAGTCATTATGAATTTTAACTTGTTTGTTTCTCTGTTTTAGTATGCCTAAAAATATTTTTTTTTGACTTTGTTCTATGACATGATTAAGTTACTGGAAAATAGTTTGTTCCTTTTAGGTTTTGTTTTTGTTTTGTTTGACAGACCAGAGCTATGTTTAGGGTTAAATTTTCCCTCCTCCTGAGGCATTACCCTTCTTAGTACTCTGATGTGATATTAATTACTAGGTTTTGCATTCTGGCTTTTGGGAACAGGCATTATCTGCATCCTTGTATGAATTCTGGGTGCTATTACTTCTAAATCTTTTGGTGGTTCTCTCCCTAGCCTTGAATAGGTCTCTCACATGCAAGTGCTGATTAGTTAGTTACTCAACATATTCTAGGATCAGCCTCTGTAGATCTCTTCATTTTTCTCTCTCTCCTCAGCTCTCTACTCAGTGCTGGTCTCCCTTGTGAGGTCTAGCCACCTTGGCTTCCTTGGACTCGCAGCTCCATTTCCACAACTTGGGGAGACAGGCCCTGCCTGGGTTTCTTCTTTGTGTTCCACCGCCTGGAAACTCTCAAGGCAGTAAGCTGGCAAATGTATGGCTCATGTCATTTGTTTCTTGTCTCCTAGGAATCACTGTCTTTCATTATTTGTTGTCTAAAAACTTTAGTGCTGATTTTTCATACATTTTGTTAGGTTTTTATTATTTCATACACAAGGCTAAATCTGGTCCCTTTTACTCCCATCTTGACTAGAACTGGTTTTATTTTGCATTTTTTAATGGCTAGTGATATTGAGTACATTTTATTTGCTTATTGATCATTCATGTGTTTTCTTGTATGAAGAATTTGTTCAAACCTTTAGCCCTTTTCCTTCTTTCTCTCCTTTTTTTTTCCCCTTTATTCTTTGTTTCTTTCTTTTTCTTTTTTTCTTTTTGAGTTGGAGAACTTATATGTCCTGGATATGCCAGTCTTTTGTTAGATAAAATATTTTGTAAGTACTCTCTTCAAGTCTGTGGTTTTCTATTTTCTTAACTGTGGCTTTTAATAAGCAGAAATATTTAAGTATAATTTATCAGTTTTTTCTTTTATAGTTATTGCTTACTGTGAGCTAAGACACTTTTGGCTAACCCTGAAGTCATGAAGGTAATTTCCTGAAAAACTTTTTGTTTTTTTGCTAATTTATATTTAGGTCTGATGCATCTCAAATTAAGTTTTGTAGGTTTTATTTTTTGAGAATGAATATCTAATTGTTTCTGCACTGTTCGTTGAAAAAAGTCTCCTTTTCTCATTGGATTGCTTTGGTAAAACATAACATGGCTGCATAAGTGAGCTCTATTTTAGGAATCTTTATTCTGTTTCATTGATCTGTTTGTCCTTATAGCGTTTACCGCATTATTTTGATTATTTTTAACTGTATATGAAGTCTTTTAGTCAGATTTGCAAATCCTTCAACCCTTTTCATCTTTTCAAGATTGCTTTGCATATTCTAAGTCCTTAGTACTTCTGTATAAATTTTAATACTAGTTTTTCCATTTCCAGAAAGTGATGTGATTATGATTACAATTGCTTTGAACCTATAGATCTTTTTGAGGAGAATTGACATTTTAACAATGTTGAATCTTCCTATTTACTAGCATGGTCTGGCTCTCCATTTATTTAGGTCATCTTTGTTTTTATTTTGCAAGCAGTATTTTATGGTTTTTAATCTTTGTTCTTATGTCTTATTTTAAAATTATTTTTATTATTCAATATTTTATGTGATTGTGTGTTGTTTTTTAAAAATATATATTTTATTGAATTTTTACAGAGAGGAAGGGAGAGGGATAGAGAGTTAGAAACATCGATGAGAGAGAAACATTGATCAGCTGCCTCCTGCACATTCCCCACTGGGTATGTGCCCACAACCAAGGTACATGCCCTTGACCGAATCGAACCTGGGATCCTTGAGTCCGCAGGCCGATGCTCTATCCACTGAGCCAAACCAGTTAGGGCATGTAAGTGGTTTTAAAGAATTCAGTTTTTAATTATTTGTTCTTAGTATATGGAAGTAGAATTGACCTATGTATATTGACCTGTGTCATACAACCATACTTAACTCACATTAATTCTATGAGATTTTTGGTGATAACTTAGCTTTTTCTAGTAGATGATAATGTCATAAAACTTTACCTCTTTCCAATTTGTATATTTAAAAAAAATTTCTTCCTTTATTGCATATACTTAAATCTTGTTCCCATTCATTGGGGAAAACATTCAGTTTTGTACCATTAATTATGATGTCAACTGTAGGGTTTTTACTGATGATTGTTACCAGTTTGTTTTAAATATTGATTTCATTATTATTAAGAATCAGAAGGACTGCCATTGAAAAGGTAGTTCGTTATATTCAAAGATCCCTAGAGGAGGAGTTGCACCAAGGAAGCCATATGGGTTAGTTAGGAGACAGAAGGAGCAAAAGGGAAAAAGTAAAGGCAGGAACATTTATTTTGGTTTCTGTGGGAAGAAATAGTCAAGGAATGGTCATCAGGTTTAGGATAATTTAGTTCGAATAATTTCAAGGATTCTGGGGGTATAGGGACTTTGCCTAGTTGTCTGGTACCTAGCCTTGTGGTGATCAGGGCAGAGGAATATAGTGCTGGAGTATAAAATAGATAAAGATGGTTAGGGATATGGGCTCTGGAATGGTTGCTTTGCATATAAGGTTGTTCCAAAAAACTGTATACATACTTTACCAGCTGATAGCTCAATTTTGAAAATGAAATGTATTTTAATAAACACTGCCTTTATAATTATTTAAAGTGTATGTATATGTTTTTTTTGGGGATACACTATATATGAAAGCTAGCTGGGGAGTTGGTTTGCTATCTCCAGGAATTAGCCAGTCTTCGGAGGGTGGGGCAGTTTCTCTAGCATCAGCAGGCCCCAAAGTATCAAATATCAAAATGAAAAGATAAGATTAATATACAGGTTGAGTAAGATCTCTTCTGTTCCTAGTTTTCTGGCAGTTTATAGCTGGATATATATACATATACATATGTATATGTATATGTGTATGTGTGTGTGTGATGTGTGTGTGTGTGTGTGTGTGTGTGTGTGTGTGTGTGTGTATTAGAGGCCCAGCGCACGATTTAATCGTGGGTGTGTAGCGTCCCCTAGGCCTAGCCTGCCCGCCCCGCCACCCCCCCCCCCCTTCCCAACCACCCCAGAGGCTCTCAGTCTTTTGAGCCACGTTCTGAAGCCCAAACCTTGCATCCGGGTGAAGGCGGGGAGAGCCACCTGACACTCACCAGGAAACTAAAGTCCGAGGCTGAGTGTGATCTGCCCATGGTCTCCCAGAATAAGTTTTCCCTGAGTTCAGCCTGCACTCCATGACCCCCAAGTCTGAGAAAGGTAGGGACTCAGAAGCCTCTTTATATATTTTTCAGAACCCCCTTTAAAATCTAGAATCACTTGAGTCTCCCTCTCCTCCAAACCTGAGGATGTAGCACTGGCTTTTCCTTACCGATGCGACCAGCTCTGCTTGCAGCTCTGCTTGCAGCTCTGCTTGCAGCTCTGCTCTGCGTTCCCTCCCACCGAGCCTGTCCTATTCCTTCTGCTCCAAGTGTTCAGGTCCCCCACCCCTGATATCAAGGGCATATTCTGCCTCCTCATTGGCAGCCTCCTGGTGATGGATTGTGACGGTGTGAGCGCATCACTTCATGATGGTGTGAGGACCACCAAGGCTTTTATTTATAGGACTAGAGGCCTGGTGCACGGAAATTTGTGCACGCGCGTGTATGTGTCCCTCAGCCCAGCCTGCACCCTCTCCAATCTGGGACTCCTTAGGGGATTGGGCTTAAACCGGCAGTCAGACATCCCTCTCACAATCTAGGACTGCTGGCTCCCAACTGCTTGCCTGCCTGCCTTCATGATTGCCCCTGACTGCTTCTGCCTGCCAGCCTGATCACCCCCTAACAACTCCACTGCCAGCCTGATTGATGCCTAACTGCTCCCCTGCTGGCCTGGTCACCCCTAACTGCCCTTCCTGCAGGCCTGGTCACCCCCAACTGCCCTCCCCTACCGACCCGGTCACCCCTAACTGCTCTCCCCTGCTAGTCTGGTCTCCGCCCACAACTTCCCTCCTCTGCAGGCCAAGGTCCCCCCAAACTGCTCTCTCCTGCAGGCCTGGTCCCCCTCAACTGCCCTTCCCTGCAGGCCCGGTCACCCCCAACTTCCCTCCTCTGCCAGCCTGGGTCGCCCCCAACTTTCCTCCCTTGCCGGCCTGGTCACTCCCAACTCCCCTCCCCTGCAGGCCTGGTTCCCCACAACTGCCCTCTCTTGCAGGCCTGGTCCCTCCCAACTGCCCTCTGCTGGCCATCTTGTGGCAGCCATCTTGTGTTCACATGGGGGCAGCCATCTTTGACCACGGGAGCAGCCATCTTATGTGTTGGAGTGACAGTCAATTTGCATGTTACTCTTTTATTAGATAGGATAGAGGCCTGGTACACGGGTGGGGGCCGGCTGATTTGCCCTGAAGGGTGTCCCGGATCAGGGTGGGGGTTCCCTTGGGGCGTGGGGCAGCCTGGGCGAGGGGCCTGTGGTGATTTGCAGGTCAGCCACGCCCCCCGGCGACCCAAGTATAGGCCAGGGCTGGCTGGAAGCAGGTATCTGGGATTTATTTATCTTCTATAATTGAAACTTTGTAGCCTTGAGCGGAGGCCAGGGCTGGCCAGGGTGGGCGGGAAGCTTGGCTTCCTCCATCGCCGGGGCAACCCAAGCCTCCTGCTTGCTCCAGCTCTGTGGCGGCTGCCATCTTAGTCGGGTTAATTTGCATACTTACTCTGATTGGCTGGTGGGCATAGCGAAGTGATGGTCAATTTGCATGTTTCTCTTTTATTAGTGTAGATATATATATATATATATATGTTTAAATATATTTTAATTGTTTTCAGAGAGGAAGGGAGAGGGAGAGATATAAATATAATGATGAGAGAGAATCATTGATCAGCTGCCTCCTGCACGCCCCATTAGGGATCAAGCCCGCAACCTCGGCAATGTGCCCTTGACCAGAATCAAACCCGGGATCTTTCAGTCTACATGCCAGCAACGCTCTATCCATTGAACCAAACCGGCTAGAGATATATAGATATAAATATAAATATAAATATAAATATAAAATATATATGTATATATATATTTTTTTTTGTTTGTTTGTTTTAGAGAGAGAAAGAGCAAGAGAGAGACATACATCAATTTGTTATTTCACTTATTTATGCATTCAATGTTTGATTCTTGTATGTGCCCTGACTGGGAATTGAACTCACAAACTTGGCATATTGGGACAATGCTCTAATCAATTGAGCTACCGGCCAGGGCCTGAATGGATATTTTTTGTCAAATGCTTTTTCTTCATCTGTTGATATGATTATATATTTTAAAAAATAAATATGGTAAATTTCATTGTTTTTATTTTCATGTGTTATAACAACCAAGTATTTCTGGGATAAACTTCATTTGGTTACAGTGTATTATCCTTTTTATATATTGCTGGATTTAAATTGCTAATAGTAAATATTTTTGCATTTATGTACATGAGGAATGTTTGTCTGCAATTGTTTTCATAGTTTCAGGTTTTAGTATTATTGGTATATTCATTAATATTTTCATGCTGAACTTGGAAAATGATTTTGGAATTAGTCTCTATTTTTTGAAAGTATTTATTTTCTGAAAGTGATGCTATTTCTTCTTTGGTGATATGAAGCAATTTACCAGTGAAAAATATGAGCCTAGGGTTCTGTTTTGAGGAAGGATTTTGATAATGAATTCAATGTAAAGGTTTCTTTAAGTGTTTATTTCATCCTATCAATTTTGGTAAGTTGTATTTTTCAGGGAAGTTTTTCATTTCATCCAAGTTGTTGAATTGATTAGTGTAAAATTATTAATCTTTTGTGCTTTTATCACAAAAGATTATCAATCTGTTGGTTCTATAGTGACAATTCCTTCTTTATTCCTTATATTGGTTATTTGTGTGTGTGTTTATTATTTTTATTGATTTCAGAAAGGAAGGGATAGAAAGATAGAAACATCAATGATGAGAGAGAATCATTGATTGGCTGCCTCCTGCACACCCCCTACTGGGGGTTGCGCCCCCAACCAGGGCATGTGGCCTTGACCAGAATCAAACTCAGGACACTTCAGTCCACAGGCCTACACTCTATCCACTGAGCCAAACCAGCCGGGGTTATTTATTGATTTTTTAAAATCCAGTTTTGTTAATTTCCAAGAGAGAAATGTTAACATACTATACTATGTTTGTGGAATTGAGTATTTATCCCTTTACTTGTGACAGTTTTGCCTCATATATTTTGAATCATTGTTATGAGGCACATATTTATGTCCTCATTATTTGATGCTTATGAGTCTCAAGATTAGTCTCAACATTTGATGCCATTACATGCTTGGATTTAGGTCTACCATTTTAGTAGGTGTTTTCTGTTTGTCTAGTTTTTAAAAATATATTTGAAAATTAGTATTAAAAACAGTTTTAATGATAAAATTCACAAATATAGTGTACAATTCAGTGGTTTTTAGTATATTTACAAAATTGTGAAACCATTGTCATAATTAATTTTAGAATATTTTCATTACCTCAGAAAAAGCTCTGTGTCCATAGTTCAGCCTTTTTTTTTTTTTTTTTTAAAATATATTTTATTGATTTTTTACAGAGAGGAAGAGAGAGGGATAGAGAGTTAGAAACATCAATGAGAGAGAAACATCGATCAGCTGCCTCTTGCACACCCCCTACTGGGGATGTGCCCGCAACCAAGGTACATGCCCTTGACCGGCATCGAACCGGGACCTTTGAGTCCGCAGGCCGACGCTCTATCCACTGAGCCAAGCCGGTTTCGGCCATAGTTCAGCCTTTTAAAGGGTACAATTCATTGTTTTTTAGTATAGTCACAGAATTATGCAATCATTACTGTAATCAATTTAAGAATGTTTTCATCACCTCAGGAACAGCTCTGTGCCCATTAGCAGCCACTATCCATTACCCAGCCTCTCCAGTCCCTGGAAACCACGAATCTACTTTCTGTCTCTATTCTGGACATTTCATATAAATGGAATCGTACAATACTTGGTATTTTGTCAGTGCCTTTTTTTCTCTTAGCATAACGTGTTTAGGGTTCACTTATGTTGTAGCATGTATTAGAACTTTATTTCTTTTTATTGCCAAATAACATTCCATTGTATGGATATACCACATTTTATATACTCATTAACTAATTGATGGACATTTAGGTTGTATCTACATTTTGGCTATTATGAATAATGCTGTTATGACCATTTGTGTACAAACTTCTATGTATACATCTGTTTTCATTTCTTTTGGGTTTGGAGTTTTTTGATCAAACTTATGATAATTATATTTAACCATTTGAGGAACTGCCAATGCAGCTATCCCACTTTATATTCCAAAAAATATATATGAGGGGTCTAATTTCTCCCATATCATTGCCAACAGGATATATTTAAAAAATATTTTTATCTTTAAATCTTTATTGTTGAAGGTATTACATATGTCCCCCCCCCCCATTGACCCCTTCTAGCCCATACCCGGCCCCCCATCTACCTCACTGTTGTCTGTGTTCATGGGTTATGCATATATATATCTATAATAATAAAAGCACAATATTCTAATTAGACCAGACAGCTGAACAACCTTCTGGATGTCCTTCCGGACTACCTTCTGGAGGAAGCCGCAGCTGCGAGGGCCGAGCCCCTTGCACGAATTTCGTGCATTGGGCCTCCAGAGTGTGTGTGTAACATATATGCATATAAGTTCTTTGGTTGACCTCTTCCCACCCACCCATCCACCTTGGCCTTCCCTCTGAGATTCAACAGTCTGTTCCATGCTTCTATATCTCTGGATCTCTATTGTTCATCAGCTTATTTTGTGCATTAGTTTCCACATATGGGTGAGATTATGTGATACTTGTCTTTCTGTGACTGGCTTATTTTGCTTAGCATAATACTCTCCAGGTCCCTCCATGCTGTCTCAAAGGGTAAGCAATCCTTATTTTGTACTGCTGCATAGTATTCCAAGGTGTAAATGTACCACAGCTTTTTTATAATATAATTATATGAATAAAAGGTCCAACCTAATTTTTTTTATTTGTAGATAAGAAGTTTTAACATATAACTTTGGTAAAGCTATTTCTCTTTGGATTAGTTTCTTAGCATCCCTCTAGCAATTTCAATATATTTATCTTTTTACAGTACATATAGCATGCCAATTATAGTTAACATTGTACCACTTTTTTTTTAAATATATTTTATTGAGTTTTCACAGAGAGGAAGGGAGAGGGATAGAAAGCCAGAAACATCGATGAGAGAGAGACATCGACCAGCTGCCCACTGCACACCCCCCACCTGGGGATGTGCCCGCAACCAATGCACATGCCCCTGACCGAAATCGAACCTGGGACCCTCCAGTCCGCAGACCGACGCTCTATCCACTGAGCCAAACCGGTTTCGGCGCATTGTACCACTTTTTGTAAAGTGTAGAAAACTTGGAGCCTTCAGAGATTCTTTTACATCACCTCTGCCTGCTATCAGTTATATTATTGTCATATGTATTAGATCTACATATATTACACAACCCAGAAGATATTACAATTTTTGCTTTCAATAATATGTATTTTTTTAAAAATATTTTTTGTTGTTAATTTTTTTAGAGAGAGAGGAAGGGAGAGGGATAGAGAGATAGAAACATTAATGGAGAGAAACATCATTGATCAGCTGCCTTCTACATGCACCTTACTGGGGATTGAGCCCACAACCTGACCATGTGCCCTGACTGGGAATTGAATTGGTGACCTCTTGGTTCCTGGGTTGATGCTCAACTGCTAAACCACACAGACTGGGCAGTAACATGTATTTTTAAATAATAAGACCTAGAAGTCTTTTATAGCTACCCAGATATTTACCACTTGAGGTGCTCTTCTTTGTTTCCTGAAGATTTGCGTTTTCATCTAGTACCATTTCCCTTAATTTTGATGACTTACTTTAGTCTTTATTGTAGCCCATGTCTACTGATGATTAATTGTTTCTTTTATCTGTAAAAACCCATTTTACCTTCATTTTTGAAGGATTTATTAGTTAAATACAGAATTCTGGATTGACAGTTCTTTTTCTTCAAATACTTTAAAGATTGAGAAAGCAGTCATTTATCCAGTTACTGTTCCCCTTTATTTGATGTGTCATTTTCTCTTGGCTGCTTTCAATACCTTTTCCCTTGTTTGCTTTTCAGTAAGTGGTTTGGTTACTTGAGGTTCACTGAGCTTCTTCAATCCATAAATATGTCCTTCAAATTGAGGAAGTTTTCATTCATTATGTGTTCTAAATTTTCTTTCCCACTGTATTCTCACACTTATTTATTTATTCACACCCCCCCCACCCCCCGCCCCTTCCATCCTCTAGGCCAGTGGTTCTCAACCTTTCTAATGCCGCGACCCTTTAATACAGTTCCTCATGTTGTGGTGACCCCCAACCATAAAATTATTTTTGTTTTTACTTCATAACTGTGATTTTGCTACTGTTAATGAATCGTAATGTAAATATCTGTGTTTTCCGATGGTCTTAGGTTCTATAGCAGCGGGTCTCAACCTGTGGGTCGCAACCCACTGGTTGAGAACCGCTAGCAGGGTCGCCTCTAGCAGCAGTGCTAAGGATATAGACTCTCCTGCCTCTGCGGCAGTGCTAAGGATGTCCGACTGCTGGCTTAGGCCTGCTCCCCACGGACCTCTCCCGAGGGCTCCCGGACTGCGAGAGGGCACAGGCTGGGCTGAGGGATCCCTCCCCCTCCTGAGTTCATGAATTTCGTGCACCGGGCCTCTAGTTTAATTATAATAGCTATTTTAAAGCCGAATTCCAATGTATGTCTAGGTCATCTTCGTGTTGACCTTCGCCGATTGTGTTTGCAAGCATGATTAACATTTTCCTATTCGTAGATCAGGTAGGTGACTTGGAGTTTCCAATACATTGTAAGTGTTTTACTTGGGAAGTCTGGATTTTATTATATTCCTTTGCAGAAATTGTTATTGTTTTTATAAGCAGTTGATTGGGTTAGATTCAAACCATCTATTAAGTATTTTGAGCAGTTGCTTAAATTTCTTTTTCCTTAACTGGACTCTAGCTTGCCTTTTTTAAGTTCAGTGAGAGATTTGGGCATATTCTATATATAAATATTTGGGGGCTTCTCCTGGTTCTCTCCTCTTCTTGATTCAGACCTCACTTTCCTTGTTTCCCTGAAATTTTATCTTCTGGTTCTTCAGGTATTAAAACTACAGGAGCCACTATGGCTGGTTAGCTCATCTTCAGACTAAAAACCTTCCAGTTCTGACATATGGTGGGAAACTAGAATCTTTTTTTTTTAAATATATATTTTTATTGATTTCAGAGAGGAAGGAAGAGGGAGAGAGAGATAGAAACATCAATGATTAGAGCGAATCATTGATTGGCTGCCTCCTGCACACCCCCTACTGGGGATTGAGCCCACAACCAGGTCATGTGCCCTTGACTGGAATAGAACCTGGACCCTTCAGTCCGCAGGCCGACACTACCCACTGAGCCGAACCAGTTAGGGCTAGGATCTATTTGTTATCTGTGTAAGGGTTTGTCTTGTGTAAGTTTCCTTCTGGAATAGATCACTTTATCATTGATTTAAACATAATTGATATGTTTCATTTCGTTGCAGTTATTTTCATTGGCCTTAATTAATTTCATCTTTGGCCAGCAGAAGTCTCTTTAGGTTAGCCCATAAGTCCTTTTTACATGATTAGAGTAGTCTTTTGTAGCTTTCTTGCTGGTAGAACAAACTATTCTGGGGTTATTTGACTTCGACCCGGAATCATCGCTTCTCCTAGGAGTCCTGGACCACAGCCCGGGCATTAATTTCTAGAGTGGTAGTCATGCTCTTTCTAAAACACAAGAAAAGATGTGTTAATTTAGATTTATTTTTATCTTTTTTAAAAAAAATATATTTTATTGATTTTTTACAGAGAGGAAGGGAGAGGGATAGAGAGTCAGAAACATCGATGAGAGAGAAACATCGATCAGCTGCCTCCTGCGCACCCCCTATTGGGGATATGCCCGCAACCAAGGTACATGCCCTTGACCGGAATCAAACCTGGGACCTTTTAGTCTGCAGGCCGATGCTCTATCCACTGAGCCAAACCAGTCAGGGCTATTTTTATCTTTTGCTTAAATAAAGAAATGATGATGGTATGTGTTTTATCCTATAGGTACTTAAAAAAAATATTTTTTATTATTGATTTTAGAGAGAGAGAGGAGCAGAGAAGGAGAGAGAGAAACAGTGATTGACTGCCTCCTGCATGCCCCCTACCAGGATTGGGCCGCAACCTAGGCATGTGCCCTTACCAGGAATTGAACTGGTGACCTCTCGGTTCAGGGGATGACACTCAACCAACTGAGCCACATTTTATGCCACAATTATATCTTTTATATGAGGAAGATCAAACTTAAAACTTGAATTTATACTTCTCATTAACCTGTAATACTAATTTTAAAAATATATATTTTATTGATTTTAGAGAGGAAGGGAGAGGGAGAGAGAGATAAAAACATCAATGATGAGAGAGAATCATTGATTGGCTGCCTCCTGCATGCCCCCTACTGGGGATCGAGCCCGCAGCCCAGGCCTGTGCCTTTGGCTGGAATCGAACCTGGGACCCTTCAGTCCGCAGGCCGATGCTCTATACCAGGCGTCCTCAAACTACGGCCCGTGGGCCACATGCGGGTGTTTTTGTCATTTTGTTTTTTACTTCAAAATAAGATATGTGCAGTGTGCATAGGAATTTGTTCATAGTTTGTTTTTTTAAAAAATACATTTTATTGACCTTTTACAGAGAGGAAGGGAGAGGGATAGAGAGTCAGAAACACCAATGAGAGAGAAACATCAACCAGCTGCCTCCTGCACACCTCCCACTGGGGATGTGCCTGCAACCAAGGCATGTGCCCCTAACCGGAATTGAACCTGGGACCCCTCAGTCCACAGGCCGATGCTCCATCCACTGAGCCAAACTGGTTTCGGCAGTTTTTTTTTAAACTATAGTCCAGCCCTCCAACGGTCTTAGGGACAGTTAACTGGCCCCCTGTTTAAAAAGTTTGAGGACCCCTGCTCTATACATTGAGCCAAACCAGCTAGGGCATGTAATACTATTTTTAATTATTATCTTACTGCTTTTTGTAATGTAATGGTGATCACAGTCTGGGTAAACAAGTATAGCTGAATGCATAGTTACATAGCCACAACCTCCTAAAGCTCAGTGTTTTAGGTGAGCTTGACTTAGTGAAGTAAAGTGAGTACTTTGCAAGAGAATCCTATCTAATAAAAGAGTAATATGCAAATTGATGTCACTCTAAGACACAAGATGGCCGCCCCCATGTGGTCGAAGATGGCTGCCCCCATGTGGACACAAGATGGCCGCCACAAGATGGCCTGCAGGGGAGGGCAGTTGTGGGCAGTTAGGGGTGACCAGGCCAGCAGAAAAGGGCAGTAGGGGGGTGACCAGGCCGGCAGAAGAGTGCAATTGGGGGAGATCAGGCCTGTAAGGGAAGGCAGTTGTGGATGATCAGGCCAGCAGGGAGGACAGTTAGGTGTGACCAGGCCTGCAAGGGAGGGCAGTTGGGGGGGAGACCAGGTCTGCAGGGGAGGGCAGTTGTGGGCGATCAGGCAAGCAGGGAGGACAGTTGGGGGAGACCAGGCCTGCAGGGGAGGGCCATTCGGGGGGGGATCAGGCCTGCAGGGGAGGTCAGTTGTGGGGGGACCAGCCCTGCAGGGGAGGACAGTTGGGGGGTACCCAGGCCTGCAGGGGAAGGCCGTTAGGGGTGACCAGGCCTGCATGGGAGGGCAGTTGGGGGGGGGGCATGCCTGCAGGGGAGGGCAGTTGGGGGCGACCAGGACGGCAGGGGAGGGCAGTTAGGCCTTGATCATGCTGGCAGGGGAGTGGTTAGGGGGTGATCAGGCTGGCAGGCAGAAGCGGTTAGGGGCAATCAGGCAGAGGCAGGCGAGTGCTTGGGTGCCAGCAGTCCTGGATTGTGAGAGGGATGTCTGACTGCCCGTTTAGGCCCGATTCCGGTGGGATCGGGCCTAAACGGGCGGTCGGACATCCCTCAAGGGGTCCCAGATTGGAGAGGGTGCAGGCTGGGCTGAGGGACACCCCCCCCCCCCGTACACAAATTTCATGCACTGGGCCTCTAGTCTATAATAATAAAAGTGTAATATGCTAATTAGACCAAACGACCTTCTGGACAAAGCTGGGCTGCAAGGGAAGCCCTGGTTCTGGGTGTCTTCCGGCACCTGGAGGGAAGCCGTTGCTGACATCCGGGGAAAGGAAAGCCTACTCTTGCACGATTTTCATGTATCGGGCCTCTAGTCTATAATAATAAAAGCGTAATAAGCTAATTAGACCGAACGACCTTCTGGATGACATTCCAGACGACCTTCTGGACGAAGTGGGGCCTTGGAGCCCCTTGCATGAATTCCATGTATCGGGCATCTAGTCTAATATAAATTAGAACAAGTAATGTTGTCTTACATTATAAAGATGGAAAATAGTTGTATGCTTTCTTACTATACTACATGATATATAAAAAAAGAAGGAACCTCGTATAATTTCTACTTGTTTGGGCCATTACAATTAAAGGGTATTTTTTCTTGGTAAATTGTGGTGAGATCTCTAATGTATGTCTTTTTTGGAGGAGCAGTATCTCCTTATAATGTTTACCCTTTTGCAGGATTTATTTGCACCTTTTTAACACTATATCTCACTAAAATAAGAGTGGATCTGTGGAATTCTAGTACACATGTAGCTGCAGCCTGCCCTGCAAAACTTTGCAGTTTGGATTGGTTTACTATAGGATCTGAAGTCTCTGTTATCCTTATGCCTCATACCAGATACAGTCTTCTGACTACAACTTAATCTTGTTTTGTTTTTTCTATAATCATGTTTTTTGTCAAGTCTCCTGTCTATTTTTACTCTTAGTGGGAAGATAAAGTCATATTATTTTACTTAGCATATAGTAATGTGTCTATAAGTATTTAAATTATAAAACAAATGAAATATTTTGGAATGAAGAAATAAATTCACTTCATTCGTACTATTCTCATCACAGGTCTATTAATATATTTTGTGTATTTTCTTTTAGAGTTTTTTTCTATGCATTTATTTGTTAACAGTGAAAATCTTTGTGAATATAGCATTCATTCCCTCACTGTTATACAGTTAAGACTCTTTATAAAATTTTTATATTTATAAACAGCCATATAAAATATTTTTATACACATTCTTTTCATGTCTTGAACTTATAGTATATAAATGATATAATAATGACACAGTACTTAATAAATGCTATATCCATCATTTTTTTTTTTTTTGGCTCTCTGTGAAGTAATGGAATCAGTAATTTCCTTGAATCATATTGCTAAATTGCTTTCTAAAAGAATTGGATTATGGTGCCATCAATAGTATATGAAAATAAATGTTCACTGCACTCTGAACATGAGGAAAAGCTTTGCTAACGTAGTGGGCAAAAATGCCTATTCTAGCTTGGCAATGTGAGTCACCGACTTTGGTTCTGGGACATTGCCTCCCCACTGACGGTGGATCTCATCATATCTGTCATTTTAATTGGCCTGGATAGCTTCTGCCAGCTTAGCCTGAGCTCTTTTGTCTTCTGAGTTAACCTGTGTAAAGGTGATGGTGGTGCAGGTCTTCCTGTGGTCTAGACACCCCATCCTGGCCTTCCTCTTGATAATACAGTAGGGAACCCCCATTTTACTGCACAGTGCAAGCAGGAAGACGACCAGCTTGATGGGATCCCTATCATGTGCAGTCACTATCAGCTGGGCCTTCTTGTTCTCCACCAGGGTGGTTACAGTGTTAACCCTTGTTGGAAGGACAGGTGGCCTCTTGGGGACATCCCCTTTGCTGGCAGCTTTTTTCTCAGTCCAGGCCAACAATTTCTGCATCTTCTCTTTGCTTTGTCTCTGGTCTATACTTGTGGGACAGCTTAAGCAGCTGAGTAGCTGTTTGGTGGTCTAAGGCCTGAGTGAACTGGTTAATGGCAGGAGGCACTTTCAGATACTTAATAGTGAATAGTCCTTTGCTACTGCAACCGAATGTTAGAGGGGCCATTGACAAAGTGGGTGAGGTCCCTTTAGGGCTGGATGTCCTGTCCAATTCCAAAATTCTTGGACCTTTTCTCAAATGGGATATACCACCTTCTTGGCCTCCTGCTTCTTCACAACAGCAGGAGCCAGTACCACCTTCTTTCCCTTAGCCTTCTTTCCTTTCAGCATCTTAGGCCACAAGAGGAGAGAGAAATAAAAATTTTTGAATTGTCTATTCTAATGTTTTTCTTTTATAGAAGTTTTTAATTTTTTAGATTCGACTACTGGTTATTTTCGGTCTTAATTCTTCTATTGAAATTGTTTTCCAAACATTTTGAATTTATATTTGTGATCAGTAAAGTTTCAAGTGTCTAATTTGAATTTTTTCTTCCCCAATTGTTGAACATTGTTCTTATACCTAACCATCCCAAAGAGTAATCTATCACTGGCTGTAATCCTTACATTAGATTTAGTTATACTTCTATAAGTAACTGATTTTTTTCCTCCAAGGTAAATTGTACAACTAATAGTGTTTCCATCTGTGTAGGAGGTATAACTTAGAACCAAATTATTGCCTGTCTTTAGCAAATCTGCTTATGTTTTTGCTCCTTCCATGTATCCAGCTGTGATAGATGCTAGGGCTATAGCTATGAAATGGAATTTATAATCTAGCAAAGGAGATAAACATAATTGCATAAATAATTGTGATTGCAGTCTACCTAATAAAAGAGTAACACGCCAATTGACTGTACCTTCGCGACGCCCACCAGCCAATCAGGAGTGAGTATGCAAATTAACCCAACAAAGATGGTGAGTTAATTTGCATATCCAGACACCAAGTGGCCAGGGGCCGGGGCAGGACGCTTGCTTTGTTGCCATGGCGACGACGCAGGCGTTCCGCACCACCCTCGCTGCTCTGGGCCTCTGGGCAGCGTGAGAAGGCGGAAAGGCGGCTCCGGCCAGAGCGAAGGCAGTGCCGACAGCCAGGGGAATGAAGGCCCATTCTTGCATGAATCTTCATTCGTTCATCGGGCCACTAGTATACAATAAGAAGAAAAGTACATAGATAACTCATAAACGGCACCTAATTTAATAAAGGTATTCAGAGAAATATTTTTTGAGGAAGTGACTTTAAGCAAGGACCTGAGGGAAGTAAGAAGTTACCTAACTGTGAAAGTGATTTGGGGTGAGGACAGTATTTTAGGTAGAGTAAAAGCAACACATTTAACCTTTTGCACTCGGATGTCGAGTGTGACCCGACACAGTTAGCATTAGAATAAAGGAATCGAGAAAAAAGCAAGCGAGTGCAAAGGGTTAAAGGCTTCAGATAGGAATGAGCTTTGGAGTATTTACTGAACTGAAAGAAGAAAAGTCAGTATTGTCCAGACAATAAGAACGTCATAGAGAAAAATAAGGAGCAGATCATGTAGGAAAAGCATTTAAAGGCTATAAGTGGGGAAGTTATGTATATTGACTTGCATTTTTGAAGTTCATTCTGTAGACTGGAAGGGTCAGGTACTGGGAGACTATTTAGTAGAAGACCACTGAAGTGGTCCTGATGAGAGTTGATGTTGGCTTGCAGTTGGCTAACACTAGTGTAGAAGGAGAGTAGTAGTCAAATCTCACCAGTATTTAGGAGGAGAATGGCCCAATTGTGGTGATTGATTAAATATGAGGTTAGCCCTAGCCTTGTGGCTTAGTTGGTTGAGCGTTGTTCCATGCACCAAAAGGTCACCGGTTCAATTCCTGGACAGGGCACACACCCAGGTTGCGGGCTTGATCCCCAGTAGGTGGTGTGCAGGAGGGAACCTGTTAATGTTTCTCACATCGATGTTTCTCTCTCTCCTTCTACCTTCCTCTATCAAATCAATACAAACATATTTTTAAAACATATGAGTTTAGGAAATAGGGTAAAGCTGTCAAAAGATGATGCCTAGATATGGGCAATATGTGATTAATAATATTATTACAAAGATAGGGAAAATTGCAGGAAGAGTAAGTGTAGTCATAAATTTGGGACTGAATTTAAAGCGTCTATCCTATCTAATAAAAGAGTAATATGCAAATTGACCATCATTCCAACACAAGATGGCTGCCCCCATGTGAACACAAGATGGCCACCACAAGATGGCCAGCAGGGGAGGGCAGTTGGGAGGGACCAGGCCTGCAAGTGAGGGCATTGGGGGTGATGAAGCCTGCAGGGGAGGGCAGTTAGGGGTGACCAGGCCGGCAGAGGAGGGAAGTTGTGGGTGACCGGGCCTGCAGGGAAGGGCAGCTGGGGGGGGACCCAGGCCTGCAGGGGAGACCAGTTGGGGGACCGGGCCTGCAGGGGAGGGCAGTTAGGGGCAAACAGGCTGGCAGGGGAGCAGTTAGGCATCAATCAGGCTGGCAGGGGAGTGGTTAGGGAGTGATCAGGCTGGCAGGCAGAAGCAGTTAGGGGCAGTCACGAAGGCAGGCAGGCGAGGAGGTGGGAGCCAGCAGTCCTGGATTGTGAGAGGGATCCCAGATTGGAGAGGGTGCAGTCTGGGCTGAGGGACACACACCCCCGTGCATGAATTTTGTGCACCAGGCCTCTAGTCTATCTAATAATAGAGGAATATGCAAATTAGCCAGGACGCAGTAACATCACGACAGGACAACAGGGACCTGAGGCTGCATGGTGCCTGGCCGGGGCTTGATGGGGTACCTCAGGCTGTGCCCCCCGCCCCAGCGCTGGGCCAGGAGACCTCATGCCATGCCCCCCGCTCTGTGGCAGGGGACCCGAGGCTACGCCCCTGCCCCAGCTCTAGGCTGGGGGATCTGAGTCTGCGACCCCACCCGGCACCAGGCTGGGGGACCTGAGGCTGTGCCCCCTTTCTAGAAGTCCTTGACCGGGCTGGGGCCAGCTGGGTCTGGGTCTCCTGCATTTTTGAAGTGTGTACAGGTGGTGGGCAGGGATTTGACTCTAGGTCCCGCAGCGTGCCCCAGACTCTGACAGGAGGGAGATTTTCATATATATTTTAATAACTTTCTTTCATCTCTGATACTTCTATTATAGAGAAAGGGCAAATAGCAATATTAAAATATTTTCTCTAATTCCCTTTTTTTTCCTAAAAATATATTTTTTATTGAATTTTTACAGAGAGGAAGGGAGAGGGATAGAGAGTTAGAAACATCGATGAGAGAGAAACATCGATCAGCTGCCTCATGCATATCCCCTACTGGGGATGTGCCCGCAACCAAGGTACATGCCCTTGACCAGAATCGAACCTGGGACCCTTCAGTCCGCAGGCCGACGCTCTATCCACTGAGCCAAACTGGTTAGGGCTCTTCTAATTCCCTTTTAATGTGCACGAATTTCATGCACCAGGCCACTAGTGTATTATAGAAAGTTTTACATATGGATCTAAGCACAAATGAATAGGTCAAATTTGTGAGTCACTGGCATATCCTACTAATTTAATTGGTGATAGATGTATGGAAAATGAATGAGATTGCCGAGTGTTTAACATGAAATGAGAAGGTATCTTAAGTGAGAGTGCTGAGGAACTTCTGCATTTAAACATTGGATAAGGTGATCAGAGAAGTACTGCCAAAATGGTAAGAGGAAAATAAGGAGAGTGAAATAATAGCATCTCATGGCTTATGTTTTATATACTTAATTTCTTGTTCTTATTTTTCTTTGTAATTTATTTATGTTACTATATTATATGCTGTAAGTTGGGGAGCATGATGGGGTACACAGATAATAAATACTCAAGTGTGACCTCTAGGAACATATTCTTCATAGTAAGACAATGCCATTAAACTTACTCTGTTTAGTCCTTGCTGTTGTGCGTAGTAGTCCCATGCACTTAAAAGTTGCCGTTAGATTCCCTGTCAGTGTGCATGCCTGGCTTTTGGGCTTGATCCCCAGTAGGCGGGCATACCCATTGATGTTTTGCTCTCCCGTTGATATTTCTCTCTCTCCCTCTCCATTCCTCTCTCTCTCTAAAAATCAATTAAAAAAATCTTAAAGAGCTTACTCTGTTTATTAATTTTATAATAGTATTTGTCCTCTTGTCAATAATGAAAAGAAAGATTAGTAGTGGCTCTGTGTTTATTTCTGGTTTTAAATTGGGGAGTGGTAGGCAGTGGGATTCATGATAACTTCCGAGTACCATTGTGTGTGAATAAGAGTAACTAGAATAATTAGAGCACTTTCTTCCAGAAGGCAGGTCAGCATATGAGAGACCATGCCTTGCCACCTAATAAAAATTAAAAATTTTTGAGTTTGGCTCTTTAAAAACAAACCAGACCTAACTGAGTAGACTAAGCCTAGCTGATCTTAGGTAGAAAGTAAAGAGCTAGAAGCAAATGTTAAAAACCATGCCCCAGTCCTATGTTTAGAGAATCTTTTTGTTTTTATTAATTTAACACTAAAAAAATCTTGGCAGGAATTTAAAAGTAAGCAACAATTTACTTTGTAAAAGTTATCTGGTGCTCTGATCTCATGTCGAGGAGAATTACTTTGTGAGGAATGTTCTGAAATGTTACTCTTGGTGGCAACTAGTACAAATGTTGCTCCTACCTTTTTAATAGTTTTGAAGTTACAAGGAAGATGTTATACTTTTGTAATCTGAAAAATATCTTTGTTTCCTTTCTTTCTTTTTTTTTAAATAGAGATGTGAACTGTGTCCTCATAAGGATGGAGCTTTAAAAAGAACAGATAATGGGGGTAAGTGCAGAGATTTTTGAAAAAATTTTTATTGAAGACTGGATTGGGAAAGTATTTTAAGGTATTTGGTAGTTTATATTATTATATAAAATTGAATAGTGTTGACCACTCATATTTTTATAGCAGTGAATATAATTTATGAATTTTTTATTGAAAAAGTTTTTCTACTTTGTGGATAGAATTAAGAATTGTTTTTTTCTTAATGCAGAACAATCCACATACTTATAATTAAAATCTTGATTTTTTTAATGGATACAGTTCCTTATAGAAAGTATTTTTGAAAAATAAGCTGCTCTCTCTCTCTCCCTCTCTCCTCCCTCCCTTCCTCCCCCCCCACCCCCCCTCTCAGCTAGAGTTAAAATCTGTTGTTTTAGACCTCTGCCCCCCTTTTGTGTATTGCAGGACAGATGATGTTTTTATTGAATGTTAATTTTAACACACTTGAGGGCCTTTTGGCTGATTCCAAAATTCTGTTGTGCTTTTGTATTTCTCATTTTCATTTCTGTTTTTAGTTATCTCCCTCAGAGAAATCTGTATTTCTTTATAGCTCAGTACTATGAATTTATTAAACTGTGGCATCCTGTGAAAATCAAGTAACTCATGAAGAAATTTAAAAAGTAGAGATATATTTTTCTGTAGCTAAGGTCTGGAAACAGCCCAAGTGCCCGATAGGTGAGTGGATAAAAAAAGCTGTGGTACATTTATACCATGGAATACTATGCAGCAATAAAAAAGAAGGATCTCTTACTTTTTGAGATAGTTTGGAGGGACCTGGAGAGTATTATGTTAAGTGGATAAACCAGTCACAGAAAGACAAGTATAACATGATCTCACTCATATGTGGAATCTAATGAATAAAATAAACTGATGAACAAAACCGATCCAGAGACATAGAAACATGGAACAGACCATTGAATCTTAGAGGGAAGGTGGATGGGAAAATATAAACCAAAGAACTTATATTCATATTAGTAGCCCTGTGCGTGAATCTGTGCACCAGTAGCTCACCAGTAGTTTGCTGCTGCCCTCCAGTAGCTCTCCACCTGCTGCCCTGCCCTCCTGTAGTTCCCCTCCCCCCCCCCTCATAGCTTGCTGCCCTGCCCCCTCCTGTAGCTCTCTGCCACCCGCTTGTAGCTCACTGCCTCACTCTCCTGCTGATCGTGATCCGGTTGTTATGTGGTCAGTTGTTAAGCTTCACAGCATAACGACCATTTGCATATTGCATCTTTCTTATATAGGATATGCATTGCCCATGGACATAGACAATAGTGTGGTAAAGGCCTGGGGTGGGGGTTGGAACTTTCAATAATAAAGAAATTTTTAAAAAGTAGAGGTATATATGTGACACCTTAATCAATAAAGAAATTAAAAAAAAAATAAAGTAGAGGTATATGCCCTAACTGGCTTGGCTCAGTGGATAGAGCCTTGGCCTGCGGACTAAAGGGTCCCAGGTTTGATTCCAGTCAAGGGCATGTACCTTGGTTGCAAGCACATCCCCAGTAGGGGGTGTGCAGGAGGCAGCTGATCAATGTTTCTCTCTCATCCACGTTTCTAACTCTCTATCCCTCTCCCTTCTTCTCTGTAAAAAATCAATAAAATAGCCCTGACCGGTTTGGCTCAGTGGATAGATCGTCAGCCTGCGGACTGGGGCTCCTGGGTTCGATTCTGGTCAAGGGCATTTACCTCAGTTGTGGGCACATCCCCAGTGGGGGGTGTACAGGAGGCAGCTGATCGATGTTTCTCTCTCATCGATGTTTGTAACTATCCCTCTCCCTTCCTCTCTGTTAAAAAAAAAAATCAATAAAATGTATTTTAAAAAATCAATAAAATATATTAAAAAAAATAAAAATAAAAAGTAGAGGTATAACTTCTGTTAGTATACACTTACATTTTGGGTAGCCAACTCTAAAGTATTTTTTGTCTGTTTATTGAATTTATTTGGGTGACATTGATTAACAAAAACAGGTTTCAGATGTACAATTCTATAACACATTGTCTATGCACTGTATTGTTTGTTCACTATCCTAAGCCAAATCTCCACCGATCACCATTTATACCCCTTATACCCTCCACCTCACCCCACTTGTTTCCCCTGGCAGTCACCATGCTGTTGTCCTGTCCATGAGTTCTTTCTCTTTCCCCCTTTTGTCCCCAATCCCTACTCCCCTAGCATCTCTCATAGCTATCAGTTTTCTATCTTTGATCTGTCTCTATTTTGCTTGTTAGTTCATTTTGTTCATTAGATTCCACATATGAGTGAAATCATATGGTCTGTGTCTTTCTCTTATTGGCTTATTTCACTTAGTATATTGTTCTCTAGGTCCATCTATGCTCTCAAAAGGGTAAAATTTCCTTCTTTTTTATGGCAGAGTAGTATTCCATTGTGTATATGTACCACAGCTTTTTATCTATTCATGTATTGATGGATACTTGGGTTGCTTCAAAATCTTGGCTATCGTATCTAATAAAAGAGTAATATGCAGATTTACCATCACTCCAACACACAAGATGGCCACCCCATGTGGACACAAGATGGCCGGCAGGGGAAGGCAGTTGGGAGGGCAATTGGGGGTGATCAGGCCTGCAGGGGAGGGCAGTTGGGAGTAACCAGGCCTGCAGTGGAGGGCAGTTGGGAGGGACCAGGCCTGCAAGGGAGGGCAGTTGGGGGGGACCAGGCCTGTAAGAGAGGGCAGTTGTGGGTGATCAGGCCAGCAGGGGAGGGCAGTTGGGAGGGACCCAGGCCTGCAGGGGAGGGCAGTTAGGGGTGACCGGGCCGGCAGGGGAGGACAGTTGGGGGCAACCGGGCCTACAGGACAGGACAGTTGGGGGGGACCAGGCTGGTAGGGGAGGGCAGTTGGGGGCAACCAGGCCTGCAGAGAGTGCAGTTGTGGGGAACCAGGCCTATAGGAAAGGGCAGTTGTGGGGGGCCAGGCCTGCAGGAGAGAGCACTTGGGGGTGACCAGGCCAGCAGGAGAGGGCAGTTAGGGGTGACCAGGCCTGCAGGAGAGAGCACTTGGGGGTGACCAGGCCAGCAGGCGAGGGCAGTTAGGGGTGACCAGGCCTGCAGGGAAGGGCAGTTGGGCGCAACCAGGCCTACAGGGGAGGACAGTTGGGGGGGACCAGGCCTGCAAGGGAGGGCAGTTGGGAACCAGGCCTATAGGAAAGGGCAGTTGTGGGGAGCCAGGCCTGCAGGAGAGAGCAGTTGGGGGTGACCAGGCCAGCAGGTGAGG
The DNA here is from genome assembly GCF_027574615.1 of Eptesicus fuscus. Taxonomy (NCBI): domain Eukaryota; kingdom Metazoa; phylum Chordata; class Mammalia; order Chiroptera; family Vespertilionidae; genus Eptesicus; species Eptesicus fuscus. The sequence continues at coordinate 20,647,178 of NC_072474.1, read as the reverse complement.
GCAGTTAGGGGTGATCAGGCCTGCAGGGAAGGGCAGTTGGGGGCAACCAGGGCAGCAGGGGAGGACAGTTGGGGGCGACCAGGTTGGCAGGGGCGGGCAGTTAGGTGTGATCAGTCCGGCAGAGGAGGGCAGTTAGGGGCAATTGGGCCAGCAGGGGAGCAGTTAGGCATCTATCAGACTGGTATGGGAGTGGTTAGGGGGTGATCCAGCTGGCAGGCAGAAGCGGTTAGCGGCAATCAGGTAGACAGGCAGGTGAGCGGTTGGGGGCCAGCAGTCCTGTATTGTGAGAGGGATGTCCGATTGCCCATTTATGCCTGATCCCAGTATTGGGCCTAAATGGGCAGTTGGACATCCCTCGAGGAGTCCCAGATTGGAGAGGGTGCAGTCTGGGCTGAGGGACACCCTCCCCCACGCCCTCTTGCATGAATTTCGTGCACCGGTCCTCTAGTTGTAAATAACTCTGCAATGAATGTAGGGTTGCATATATTTTTTCTAATCAGTGTTTTGGGTTTCTTTGGATATATATTTCCAGAAGTGGAATCACTGGGCCATAAAGCAGTTCCATATTTAATTTTTTGAAGTAACCCCATACCATTTTCCACAGTTGCTGTACCAGTCTGCATTCCCACCAATAGTGCATGAGGTTTCCCTTTTCTGCACACCTTCCCCAATACTTGTTTGTTGATTACTAATAATAACCATTCTCATAGGTGTGAGGTGATATCTCATTGCAGTTTTAATTTGTATTTCTCTGATGATTAGTGAATGACATTTAACAACTTTTATTTGTCTATTGGCCATCTATATATCCTCTTTGGAACTTTGCCCATTTTTAAATTGAATTGTTTTTTGGTGTTGAGGTTTATAAGTTCTTTAAAAATTCTGGATTTTAACCTCTTTTGAGGTCTGTTCGGGTCTAGTTAGGTCCTTTATCATGAGGTCTGTTCGGGTCTAGTTAGGTCCTTTACCATTTATTAATTGGATTGTTTGTTTTTTGGTGTTGAGTTTTGTAAGTTCTCTATAAATTTTGGGTATTAGCCCCTTATCAGTTGTATCAGCAAATATATATTCTCCCATTGAGTGGTTATCTTTTCATTTTGTTGAAGGTGTCCTTTGCTGAGCAAAAGCTTTTTAATTTGATGTAGTCCCATTTGTTTATTTTTTCTTTTGTTTCCCTTGCCTAAGGAGATATAGTAGGGAAAAAAAATTACTACAAGAAATGTCCGAGATTTTACTGCCTTTGTTTTCTTCCAGGATTTTTATGGTTTTGAGTCTAACATGTAAGTTTTTAATACTTTTGAGTTTATTCTTGTGTATGGTGTAAGAGTGTGGTCTAGTTTCATTGTTTTGCACATATCTGTTTAATTAATTTCTAACGCCATTTATTGAATAGATTAAAGTATTTTTGGCAAAGAATACAGTAATGGTATTAGTAAAGAAAAGGGAAAATACAATGTTTTTCGCAATACATATATTTACGTATGTTAATTTATTCTTTAAACTATATTATATAGTCACATTTTGCAAAATTTAAAAAAGTATTAACAGTCTTTCCTACTCCAGTTCACCATTTGCCTAGTTCCTCAACAACTTTCCTACCACCAAGACAATTGCTGTTATTACTTTTTTTTGCATATCCTTCTTGGTCTTTTGGTATATGCAGATACATATGAATAGTCAAATATTTCCTCCAGTTTAAAAAAAAATTGATTTTGGAGAGAGAGGAAGGGGAGAGAAATGTTGCCTCCCTGTGCACCCCAAGAGGGGTCAACCTGCAACCTGAGTATGTGTCCTGACTGTGAATTGAACAGGTGACCTTTTAGTGCATGGGATGACACTCAACCAACTGAACCACACTGGCCAAGGCTCCAGTTTTTATTCTGGATGAATATTACACATACTCTTACACCCTAATTATTTTCACAGAACATTTTTTAAAATTAATAAATCTTTATTGTTCAGATTATTACAATTGTTCCTCTTTTTTCCTTCCATAGTTCCCCTCCACCAGGTTCCTACCCCACCCTCTGCCCTTACCTTCCCTCTCCCCCGCTGTCCTCCTCCATAGGTGTACGCTTTTTGTTCAGTCTTTTCCCGCACCCCCCACTCCCCTTTTCCCCCGAGAATTGTCAGTCCACTCCCTTTCTATGCCCTGATTCTATTATATTCACCAATTAACACTGTTCATCAGATTTTTTATTCCCTTGGTTTTTAGATTCATTTGTTGATAGTTACATATTAGTTGTTCATAATTTTTATCTTTTTCTTCTTATTCCTCTTCTTAAAGAATACCTTTCAGCATTTCATATAATTCTGGTTTGTTGGTGATGAACTCCTTTAGCTTTTTCTTATCTGTGAAGCTCTTTATCTGACCTTTAATTCTGAATGATAGCTTTGCTGGGTAGAGTAATCTTGGTTGTAGGTTCTTGCTATTCATCTCTTTGAATATTTCTTGCCATTCCTATCTGCCCTGCATGGTTTCTGTTGAGAAATCAGCTGACAATCTATGGGTGCTCCCTTATAGGTAACTAACTGTTTTTCTCTTGCTGATTTTAATATTCTCTATGTCTTTTGCTCTTGGAATTTTAATTATGATGTGTCTTGGTGTGGTCCTCTTTGGATTCCTTTTGTTTGGGGTTCTGTATGCTTCTTGGACTTGTAGGTCTATTTCTTTCACCAGGTGGGGGAAGTTTTCTGTCACTATTTCTTCAAATAGGTTTTCAGTATCTTGCTCTCTCTCTTCTTCTGGGACCCCCATAATTCTGATGTTGGTATGCTTGAAGTTGTCCCAGAGGCTCCTTACACTATCTTCAACTTTTTGGATTCTTTTTGCTTTTCCAGAGGAGTGATTTTTTGCTTCTTGGTATTCCAAATATTTGACTTGATTCTTGTGATCCTCTAGTCTGCTTTTAGGTCTTTGTATAATATTTTTTATTTCAGTCAGTATATGCTTAATTTCTAGTTGATCCCTTTTCATATCCTCAAGGTTCTCGTTTGATTTATCAGCCTTTTCTAGGAAATTCTTGAAAAACCTTATAACCTTGGTTTTGAACTCTATGTCCAGTCTTTTGGTTTCCTCCATTTCTTTAAATTGTGGCCTGCCTCTTGGTCTCCGCATTTTAGATGCTTCTCTGAGTTGATGGAGTTGCTTTGTGTGTTAGGTGTCCTAGCAGGGCCCAGTAGCTCAGCCTCCCCAGTTCTCTGTGGTGGATCCTCTTGTTGCACCCCTTTGTGGACTATATGTGCAGTCCTGTTGTAGTTAAGCTGTGCTTGTTGTTGGTATCACTGGGGGGGAGTTGATCTCCAAGCCAGTTGGCTGTGAGGATCAGCAGTGTCTCTGCTGGGAGAGCTTCTGTGCTAAGCTTGGATGGGGCGGAGTCTCAGGGTGGAGCAGACAAGCTTTGGTTTCCCGTCAGCCTCGCCCTAAGAGGGCCGGTTTCTCTGTGCCCAAAACAATGGCTGTGCACCTTTGAGAGAAGGCAGCTCTCGAGCCTCACCCGCTGCCAAACAGACCATTTTCTCCCCGTCCGGAGCTGGATTTCAGTGCAGTTGTGAGGTTTTGTTTTTCTCCCAAACGAGAAGGCTAGCCACTCGTCTGCTGCCCTCCCTCTCCACGCGCCGCAAGCAAGCCATCGTGTATTCAGCCGCCCGCCCTTCCCGCACTCACGGATCTCCGCACCTCCACAACTCCTGAGGCTCAGCATCTCCCTCTCTTTTTTTCTAGTTGTAGGTTTTCCACTCTGCCAGCTTTCCGATGGTTCTGGATGGTGTGCGCTCTGTTTTCCAGTTGTAGTTTTAAAATTGTTGTGGTAGGCAACAATTAGGTGTTTACCTTATGCCGCCATCTTGGTTTCTCTCACAGAACATTTTATCTCTATTATCAGTATAGATAAAAGAGCTTTCTTTTTTTTTTTACCCTGTTATACAATTAGTCACCAATTGATGGACTTTCTAATCTTCTAATCTTCTAATCTTCTAATCTGCTTTTATGACTAACTAGAGGCCCGATGCACAAAATTCTTACAAGAATAGGCCTTCCTTCCCCCAGCTGCCTGCACTGGCTTCCCTCTGGCACCCGGGACCAGGGCTTCCCTCTGGCCGCCAGCAGGCACCCAGGACCCAGGCGTCCCTCCGGCCGCTGGCAGGCACCTGGGACCCGAGCTTTCCTCACAGCCCTGGCTTCATCGGGAAGGTTGTCTGGTCTAATTAGCATATTACGCTTTTATTATTATAGACTAGAGGCCCAGTGCACGAATTTGTGCATCAGTGGGGTCCCTTGGCGTGGCTTGTGGGATCAGGCCGAAGCTAGCTCTCTGACATCTCCTGAGGGGTCATGGATTGTGAGAGGGTGCAGGCCAGACTGAGGGACCCACCGGTGCATGTTCGGGGTTGGGGAAGGACACGGGAGGTTGGCCAACTGGGAGGGACTACGGGAGGGCTCCAGGGTGTGTCCTGTATCGCTCAGTCCTTATCGGCTGGACCCCAGCAGCAGGCTAACCTACCATTTGGAGCATCTGCTTCCTGGTGGTCAGTGCACGTCATAGCGACTGGTTGACCGGTCGACTGACTCCTGGTGGTCAAGGCACATCATAGTGAGCAGTTGAGTGGCCTTAGCATATCATTAGCATATTATGCTTTGATTGGTTGAATGGACGACCAGACGACCGGACACTTAGCATATTAGACTTTTATTATATAGGATATTTTTATATGTGCCATTTTGCTTGTATGCAAGTACATCTGTAAGATTAATTCCCAGAAGTGGAACTGTAGGGTCAAAGGGATTTTACAATTAATTTTGGTAGATAATTCCAAATTATTCTCCCTAGTGTTTGTACCAAATTATGTGCCCAGCAACAATAAACCATAAAAGCTGTTTTCTACGCCCTTGGTAATCCAATAGGTGGAAATTGGTGTCTCTGAGCATGTACTTTTACATTTCCCTTTTTTATAAGTAATTCTGACCACCTTTTCATACTTTATTTATTTATTTATTTATTTATTTATTTATTTATTATTATTTTTAAAAATAAATATTTATTGTTCAGATTATTACAGGTGTTCCCCTCTCCCCCCCATAGCTCCCCTCCACCTGATTCCCAACCCCACCGCATACTCTTACCGCCCCCCGCCACTGTCTTCATCCATAGGTATAAGATTTTTGTCCAATCTCTTCCTGCACCCCTCAGACCCCCTTCCCCCTGAGAATTGTCTGTCGCCTCCCTTTCTATGTCCCTGATTCTATTATATTCACCAGTCCATTCGGTTCTTCAAGTTTTTTTATTCACTCGATTTTTAGATTCACTTGTTGGTAGGTATGTATTTGATGTCTTTTTGTTGTTCATAATTTTTACTTTTACCTTTTTTTTCTTCTTCCTCTTCTTAAAGAGTACCCTTCAGCATTTCATGTAATCCTGGTTTGGTGGTGATGAACTCCTTTAGCTTTTTCTTGCCTGTGAAGCTCTTCGTCTGATCTTCAATTCTGAATGATAGCTTTGCTGGGTAGAGTAATCTTGGTTATAGGTTCTTGCTGTTCATCACTTTGAATATTTCTTGCCACTCCCATCTGGCCTGCATAGTTTCTGTTGAGAAATCAGCTGACAGTCATATGGATACTCCCTTGTAGGTAACTAACTGTTTTTCTCTTGCTGCTTTCAAGATTCTCTCTTTGTCTTTTGCCCTTGGCATTTTAATTATGATGTGTCTTGGTGTGGTCCTCTTTGGATTCCTCTTGTTTGGGGTTCTGTGCGCTTCCTGAACTTGTAAGTCTATTTCTTTCACCAGGTGGGGGAAGTTTTCTGTCATTATTTCTTCAAATAGGTTTTCAGTATCTTGCTCTCTCTCTTCTTCTGGCACCCCAAAAATTCGGATGTTGGTACGCCCAGAGGCTCCTTACGCTATCCTCACACTTTTGGATTCTTCTTTCTTTCCACCTCTCTGGTTGGGTGTTTTTTGCTTCCTCATGTTCCAGATCTTTGGTTTGACTCTTGTGGTATGGTGCTCAACAGTTGAGTTTCTGTATATTCTTTATTTCAGACAGTGTATGCATAATTTCTGACTGGTCCTTTTCCATTATTTTGGTATTCTCATTAAGGTCCTTGAAGGTCTCTTCAAGTTTCTCAGTGGTTTTTAGAAGATTCTTGAGTAACCTTATAAATGTGGTTCTGAACACTGTGTCGTCCAGAAGTTTACTTTCCTCCATCTCTCCTATTTGTGACATGCTTCGGTGTCTCCACATTTTGGCTGCCTCTCTGTGTTGATGGAGTGGCTTTGTGTGGTCAGTGACCTATAGGGACCGGTAGCTCAGTTTCCCCAATCTCCCTAGGTGGTCGCTCTTGGTACCCTCCTTTGTGGGCTGAGTGCAAAGTCTTGGTGTTGTTAAGCCTTGATTGCTGTTGGTACACTGGGAGGATTTGACCTCCAGGCCAATTGGCTATGAGGATCAGCTGTGTCTACGCCAGGAGACAGCCTTATTCAACTAGACTTGCGAAATTGTAAAAGCCTCTGTGCTCAGCTTGGATGGGGCGGAGTTTCAGGGTGGAGCCTACAACCTTGGCTTCCCGTCAGCCCCGCCCTATGAGGTTCCTGGGTCTCAGTGTCCCTCTGTACTCCCTTCAAGCACCTCTGAGAGAAAGGCGCCCTGGAGTTTTGTCCACTGCCAAACAGTCTAGTCTTTCCCCCAATGAATCTGGATTTTCAGATTCTCGCCCGGAACTGCGGTTCAGTGCAGTCGGAGCTGGGGTTCAGCGCAATCTGGAGCTTTTATCTCCTTCCTGCTAGAGAACGGGGGCCAGGCACTGAGCCGCCCCTTCCTCTCTGGCTCCGTCCTCCCCGCACGTGCGCGTGCTCGTGTCTCCGCCCATGTCTCCATACCTCAGGCTTTTACGGCTCCTCTGATTTTCCTTGTGGTTTTCTCTTTCCTTCTAGTTGTGGGCGTTTCAGTCAGCCAGCGTTCCTGTGGTTCTGGATGATGTCCGTTTTGACCTTTAGTTGTATTTTAGAAATTGTTGTGCGAGGCTGCAGATTAGGTGTTTACCTATGCCGCCATCTTGGTTTCTCCCCATCTTTTCATACTTTAAAGAGCAATTTGTTCTCTTTTGTGGTCTGTTCATATACTTTTTGTTTGGTGATTCTGTTTTTTCCCTTTTTAAAAAAATATGTTTTTATTGATTTCTCAGAGGAAGGAAGGGAGAGGGGGAGAGAGAGATAGAAACATCAGTAATGAGAGGGAATCATTGGTTGCCTGCCTCTGGCACACTCCCCACTGGGGCTTGAGCCCACATGCCTGGGATTCGAACCGTTACCTTCCTGGTTCATGGGTCCACACTCAACCACAGCCATTGCAGCCAGGTGAGGACCTATGTATTTTTAGTTAATTATTACTCCTGGCTTGCAGCCCTTCATGTTGTTGCTGAAAGGTGGTGAACTAGTTCCCTTTCTACCTTGGTTGTCTGTGAACATAAAACTCTGTCCTTCCAGCCTTCTGAGTTTGTCAAAAGCAGCTTTTCCCTCTCTGCTGCTTTCTCTAAAATAGGCAAATATCCCCTGGGTGGCGAACGTAGCTGAAAGCTACACACCAGCTTGGATTTTTATCACTTTCCAATTTTGAATCATTAACTCCTCACTATCACATCAGCTCTTTGATATCTTCAGGCACATTTTGAGAATTAAAATAAATATTTAATGTCAATTATTAGAGTATTTTTTAAAAATACGTTTTTATTGATTTCAGAGAGGAAGGGAGAGGGCGAGAGAGATAGAAACATCAGTGATGAGAGAGAATCATTGATTGGCTGCATCCTGCCCGCCCCCTACTGGGAATCAAAACCACAACCCAGGCATGTGCCCTTGACCGGAATTGAACCCAGGTCCCTTCATTCTGCAGGCTGATGTGCTATCCGCTGAGCCAACCCAGCTAGGGCAATTATTAACAGTATTTTAAGTGAAATATTAAAATAATTAATGCTAATAGTAAAATATCAATTTAAAAATATTGACATTAATATAAAAGTAAACAATTTAATGTTGACATTCAAGATTAAATTATTAAATTTTTTATTTTAGATATTCAACTATAAAAATTCTTATTTTTACAGTGGTTCTCAGAAGTAGTGTTGATCTGAATTATTTATAAGAAGTCAGTCAGTGCCAGAATCTGAATTTTAAAATGTTTCCTTTATTTGTGTTACTATGCATTCAACTAGAGGAATGATTAAGAGTACTTTATTAGTAGTGTTTTGACTATTCAGTCAATAATAAGATTTTATTTTGTTGTATTTTTGCTTAAGTAAGCACTTAATGGATCTCTTTAGAAGGTCACTAATTTTATGTATCTTTGAAAAAGCTTCCTTGAAAACTGGAAAATGATGTTATTTTTATTTATTTATTTCAGGTTGGGCTCATGTGGTTTGTGCCCTGTATATTCCAGAGGTACAGTTTGCCAATGTTTCTACAATGGAACCAATTGTTTTACAGTCTGTTCCACATGATCGTTATAATAAGGTACAGTAGATATTATTCTGTTGATGTTTGCATATAATTTTTTTGTTTTGAAGCTGGGAAGTGTAAAGGAATTTTTTAAATTTTGTTTTATTATAGGCCTACATTAGATAATTTAAATTATAGGTCTTCATCAAATTCCAGAGAGATTTTGACAAAGTATAATTACTCTGATAAAGTAGAATTATTAAAATACATTATTAAGGTTACAGGAGTACAAACAAGTAAACAAATAAAACTATATTACCTTTTTATATGAATCTAGGTATTTAATATTCTAACATTTATATGACATTTTAGTCCTTATGGATTTGTCCTTTAAGAATTATTGAAATTCTGTGTTCTTTCAGATAGCAAGGTTCTATTAAGTTTGAATGAATCACTATTTGGCATAATACTCATTATGATATCATACATCCTTTCTTAAAAGATAATCCTGTTGCAGAATATTTCTTGCTGCTCTCCTTTCCTCAAATTATTTTCTACCACCATAATAGGATATTTGTTGTTAGCTTTTTTAAAACCTTAGTTAATGTTTGCTTTTTTCTCTTATATATTTTTTAAATTTCATAAATATATATTATTGTTTGATTCTCTTTTGCATGTTAGATGATTTTTCCATTACCCAGTGCGCCTTTTAGTGTTACCATTTATTTAAATTACCTGTTGATTTATTCCATCAGTGGGAGAAAGTATTACTGTAGCCAGTTCTAAGGTTTTAGAAAATTTTTATTAAACATAATGCAGATTTAACATTTAAAAATTCTGAAAATACAGAAAGATAAATAGAAAAGTTCAAAACAAAAATCATCATAAGTCTTCTCATTCAGATCCTTCTAGATTTTTTGTGTGCATTTTTATGTATACAATATTGGATTATATTGATTATACTGTATTTTTTTAAAAGAAATTATTAACCTGAACATCTTTTTGTATCAATTATATTTTTGCTATTATTTGTAGTGGATATTTAGCATGTAATACAGAGTATTATTATTTTTTATAAACTGCAATTTAATTAAGGAACCCCCATATTGTTGAAGTACCTCATTTGATGTTGGCATGCACACACCAACATAATTTTTGTGTAAAGGGTATATGCATTTTGGAAGCTTCAAAAAGTATATTGTGTGAAATTAAAATACATTAGAATAATACATCACAAGCAAGTGGGGTTTATTACAGGGGCTCAAGGTTACTTCAACATATAAATTGATCAGTGTCACACACCACATTAACAAACATAAAGGGTAAAAATTATATGAGCATATCAATAGATGCAGAAAAAGCATTTGATAAGATACAATATCCATTTATGATTAAAACACTCACTACTATGGGTGTAGAAGGGAAGTATCACAACATAATAAAGGCCATATATGACAGATCCTCAGCTATTATCATACTCATTGCTGAAGAACAATAAATTTTTCCTCTAAGATCATGAACAAAACAAGGATGCCCACTCTCACCACTGTTATTCAACATAGCATTGGAAATGTTAGCCAGAGCAGTCAGGCAAGAAAAAGGAATAAAAGGCATCTAAATTGGGAATGATGAAGTAAAATTTTCACTTATTGCAGATGACATGATTCTTTATATAGAAAGCCCTAAGGACTCCACCATAAAACTATTAGAAACAATAAACCAATACAGTAAAGTTGCAGGATACAAAATCAATGTACTAAATTATATTGTGTTCCTATATACTAACAATTAAATTTCAGAAAAAGAAATGAAAAAATTCCTTTTGCAATCACCACTGAAAGAATAAAATACCTAAGAATAAACTTACCAAAGGATGTGAAGGATCTATATATATGCTTCCCTTTCTTTGTATTTTCTTCAATTTATATTACTTTATTTTTTAAATGATTCTTTATTGTTGAAAGTATTTCCTATGTCCCCTTTTCCCCCAATGACACCCCCTCCAGCTTTCATGTTTCCATGTCTCTGTATTTTATTTTTTTCAATATATTTTTTTATTTCACAGCGGAAGGGAGAGGGAGAGAGAGAGAGAGAGAGAGAGAGAGAGAGAGAGAGAGAAACATCAGTGATGAGAGAGAATCATTGATTGGCTGCCTTCTGCCTGCCCCACATTGGGGTTCGAACCCACAACCTGGGCATGTGCCCTTACTGGGAATCAGACTGACTTCCTGGTTCATAGGTTGATGTTCATAAGGCTGAGCCACACATTATTTAATAATAAGACATTATTATTAAAATAAATTGAAGAAGGTACAAGGAAAGGGAAAGGTACTCCATTTTCATGGATAGAAGAATCAATTTAGTTAAAATGGCCATATTATCCAAAGCAATATACAGACTTAATGCAATCCCCATCAAAAATTCCAGTGGCATTTAAAAAAAAAAATATATATATTATTGATTTGAGAGAGGAAGGGAAAGAGAGAGGGATAGAAACATCCATTATGAGAGAGAATCATGGATCAGCTGCCTCCTGCACGCCCTTTACTGGGGATTGAGCCAGCAACCCGGCCATGTGCCCTGACTGGGAATTGAACCCCGAACTCCTGGTTCCTAGGTCGACTCTCAACCAGTGAGCCATGCCAGCCGGGCTCCAGTGGCATTTTTAAAAGAAATAGAACATGATTTTGTGGAATCATAGAAGACCTTGTATAGCCAAAGCAATCCTGAGAATAAAGAACAAAGCCAGAGGTTTCACATTCCCTGACTTTAAATTAATACTAAAAAGTGACAATACTCAAAATAGCATGGTTTTGGCAGAAGAATAGACACACTTAACAATGGAACAGAATGGAGAGTCCAGAAATAAATTCACATATATATGAGTAAATAATTTTTGACAAAGGAGCCACAATCATAAGTGGAGAAAAGCAAGTCCCTTCAATAAATGGTGCTGGAAAAATTGCAAGAATGAAAGAAGATATTTGCAAACAAGACCTCCAATAAGGGGTTTATATCCAAAATATATAAAGAACTTTTATAAGTCAACCAAAACAAACAATCCAATTAAAAAATGGGCAGAGGACCTGAATAGACACTTCTCCCAAGAAGACATACAAATGGCCAAAAGATATATGAAAAGATGTGTAATTTCATTAACTATTATGGAAATGCAAATTAAAACTACAATGAAATACCACCTCACACCTTGTTTGATTGACTATTATCAACAAGACAAGTAATAAGTGTTGGAGAGGTTATGGAACACTTATATACTGCTGATAGGAATGTAAACTGGTACAGCCACTGTGGGAAACAGTATCGAGATTCCTTAAAAAATTAAGAATAGAGTTACCATATGACCCAGTTGACCCTCTTCTGGGTATCCGAAAAATTTGAAAACATTCAGAAAGATATATGTATCCATATCTTCATTGCAACATTATTCACTATGGCCCAGATATGGAAACAAGCAAAGTGTCCTTCGCTAGATGATTGGATAAATAAGATGTGGTATATATGTATATGCAATGGAATACTACTTAGCCATAAGAAAAGATAAAATACTGTAATTTGCGACAACAGATGGATCTTGAGAATATCATGCCAAGCGAAATAAGTCAGGTAAAAAAGATAACAATGATATGATTTCGCTATCAAATAAGACAAAAAGTCATAGATACAGACAATGATACGGTGACCAGCAGTGGGAAAGGGATTTGCGGGGGAGGTAGAAAAGGGTAAAGGGGGGTCGAATTTGTAGTGATGGAAGGAGACTTCACCTTGTGTTGACTTTCTCCTACATGACCAGAATGTGGCCATCAAAATCAAGAAATTAACATTTGTGCATTATTTCTGTATACTCCACAGATCTCATCATTATTTCTCAAATTTTTTCAAAAATTTCCAGTATTGTCTTTCATAGCCAAAAGATTGCAGAATGCATTTTGTCTCTTTAAGTCTCCTTTAATCTGAAAATAGTAACTCGGTTTTTCCCTGTTTTTTTTTTTTTTTTTTAACTTCAGAAGATTGCAGGCAGATATTTTAATACAATGTCCCTCTATTTGGATTTTTTTCTTTTTTTGGTTTCCTCATGATTAAATTAAGATTATATATTTTTGGCAGGAATATCACGGAAGTGATGCTGAGTTCTTCTCATTACATCTTAGCAGGTGGTACATGATTTTAGTTTTTTCCATTACTGGTGATGTTACCTTGATCACTTGGTTAAGGTGGTGCCTGTAAGATTTCTCCATTGGAAGGTTAATCTTTTCCCCCTTTATAATCAATAATTTTGCATTTTGTGGGAAGTACTTTGTATGTAAATATCTTATTCCTTATGCCTTTTACCCACTAATTCTAGCATCCATTATTGTTTCTTAGCTTAATTGACTTATTACTATGATAAATAGCAAGTGGTGCTTTTCTAATTCCCTAATTTATTTTACATTCATCCGTTGGCATTCCACTTTAAGAAAAAGATTTCTTCTCTTTCCAATTGTTTATATTAGTATTGACTAATATGGACTGTGTCACTATTTTATTTTAATGGGTCATTTTTCATTACTTATGTTTATTTTGATGCTCCTATTACCTCAGGTTTGGCTGGTTCCTCTTCAAGCTGTTTTCTTTGTTTTTGACATGTTTCTATCATTCTCTGAGCAGTTCTTTACATCTGACACAATAGTATATTTCAGATTTCTGTTGTTTCATTCCTGCCCTAGCCCTGGAATCACCATTTCTCCTTTTAGGTGAGAATCGATTTAGAAACCAACATGTGCACCAAGTGTGCTCATTGTTATTAGGATATTGCTACTCCCAAACACATTTTTTTTTAATAATAAATCTTTATTGTTCAGATTATTACAGGTGTTCCTCTTTCCCCTCCCCCCCCATAGCTCCCCTCCACCTAATTCCCCACCCCACCCCACCCCATACCCTTACCCCCCGCCACTGTCTTCATCCATAGGTATAAGATTTTTGTCCAATCTCTTCCTGCACCCCTCAGACCCCCTTCCCCCTGAGAATTGTCTGTCCCCTCCCTTTCTATGTCCCTGATTCTATTATATTCAGCAGTCCATTCTGTTCTTCAGATTTTTTATTCACTTCATTTTTAGATTCACTTGTTGGTAGGTATGTATTGGATGTCTTTTTGTTGTTCATAATTTTTACCTTTACCTTTTTTTTTCTTCTTCCTCTTCTTAAAGAATACCCTTCAGCATTTCATGTAATCCTGGTTTGGTGGTGATGAACTTCTTTAGCTTTTTCTTGTCTGTGAGGCTCTTAGCTTTGCTGGGTAGAGTAATCTTGGTTGTAGGTTCTTGCTGTTCATCACTTTGAATATTTCTTGCCACTCCCGTCTGGCCTGCATAGTTTCTGTTGAGAAATCAGCTGACAGTCATATGGGTACTCCCTTGTAGGTAACTAACTGTTTTTCTCTTGCTGCTTTCAAGATTCTCTCTTTGTCTTTTGCTCTTGGCATTTTAATTATGATGTGTCTTGGCGTGGTCCTTTTTGGATTCCTCTTGTTTGGGGTTCTGTGCGCTTCCTGAACTTGTAAGTCTATTTCTTTCACCAGGTGGGGGAAGTTTTCTGTCATTATTTCTTCAAATAGGTTTTCAGTATCTTGCTCTCTCTCTTCTTCTGGCACCCCAAAAATTCGGATGTTGGTACGCCCAGAGGCTCCTTACGCTATCCTCACACTTTTGGATTCTTCTTTCTTTCCACCTCTCTGGTTGGGTGTTTTTTGCTTCCTCATGTTCCAGATCTTTGGTTTGACTCTTGTGGTATGGTGCTCAACAGTTGAGTTTCTGTATATTCTTTATTTCAGACAGTGTATGCATAATTTCTGACTGGTCCTTTTCCATTATTTTGGTATTCTCATTAAGGTCCTTGAAGGTCTCTTCAAATTTCTCAGTGGTTTTTAGAAGATTCTTGAGTAACCTTATAAATGTGGTTCTGAACACTGTGTCATCCAGTAGTTTACTTTCCTCCATCTCTCCTATTTGTGACATGCTTCGGTGTCTCCGCATTTTGGCTGCCTCCCTGTGTTGATGGAGTGGCTTTGTGTGGTAGGTGACCTATAGGGACCGGTAGCTCAGTTTCCCCAATCACCCTAGATGGTCGCTCTTGGTACACCCCTTTGTGGGCTGAGTGCAAAGTCTTGGTGTTGTTAAGCCTTGATTGCTGTTGGTGTCACTGGGAGGAATTGACCTCCAGGCTAATTGGCTGTGAGGACCCGCTGTGTCTATAATGGAAGCACTGCTGCGCTGGAGACACGCTTGTGGTACAGGGCTTGTTTGAGTGGGGCTTTGGTGCTCACTGAGTCCGCCTCCCGTGTGTGTCACTTTTGGATGTGAGGAGTTGAAATCTGGTGTCTCACACTGACCACTAGGTACACTGGCTTCTGGATCTCCAAGGGGGTGCAGTTCAGCTGCTGTCTGAGGCCACCCTGCAGGAGCTACAGCGAGAACTGCCGTCCTCTCCTCCCTGCTTGGAGCTTGGAGGCCTTGGAGCTGTCTGTGCCGGGTTGCAAGTTTACTAGTTTAAATTGCAATAGAGAAGGCCATTCATATGCAAAAGCCGCTGCTAGGAGCTTGGGTGTGTTTGTAGATTGTGTGGGGCGGAGTCTCAGGGCGTCACTAGGCTAGGGTGTGGCAAACAGCGATGGCTGGCAGTGAGCCGCCTCCAACCGCGTCCCCGCGTCTAGCGCCTGGCGCCGCCAACAATTCTGCTTCCACACAGCTCTGCTAGCAAGTTACCCTCACTCTCCGATCTGATGGCAGACAGCCCAGTCTCTCCCCAGAAACTGGATTTCAGAGAGATTGGGGGCTTGTCTCTCTTCAGATTGAAGAAAGCAACGCCCACCTCCAGCTGGGCTCTGCTGCCAGCTCGTATCACCCGTGCGCTCCCTGTACCTCAGTTTTTCAGCGTTTGTGCCCTGATTGCTCCCGTCACTTTCGGTCTAGTTGTAGAGGTTCAGCTCAGCCAGCTTTCCCGTGGTTCTGGGTGATAGACGTTCTGTCTTTTAGTTGTAGTTTTGGAAATTGTTGTGGATGGCAGCAGCCCAGATGTTTATCTATGCCACCATCTTGGATCCCCCAAACACTCTTAATGAGGATAGCTAGGAAATAAATGTATGTATCTATGTACGGAGATATACACACATTTACATCTGCATTTTTTCTGTATTTATGTCTATATTGAAGACTGTGAGGTCACAATGATTCTTCTGATGGAGTTATATATGCACATATACCTATTTTTTTGTATCTATTGACCTCTATATAGAGAACCATAAATTTTAGTAACTTCTCCAAATCTAACTACACAGGATTTATTCTAATTTTTTTCTTTTCATATTTAAGACTTTCATGCCAGACAATGAGAAACTTGACTCCCATTATCCTCAATATACTTACTTATTTGATCAGTTTGTGTGTATTAGGAAGTCTTTTATTGCTGCCATCCCTTAATGCAAAGCCCATTCTAACCTTATTCAGGCTCTGCACCTCACCCTGGGTTGTAATCTGCTTCCCTGCATAGCTGCCTCTTTCACCCCCACTCCCTCCCACTCCACTCTATGGTTGGTCTCCTCACCTTGTTCAGGTTGTGACACTGACTCCACCCCTATCCCCAGTCCTCTCATGGGAGTCAACCCTACTGGGGCTCTGACAGTTGTGTGGGGCTGCCCTCTCCTTACCAGCATGGATGCTGACATGTTTGGCCCTACCTCATGATTTAAGTCTAACGTAGACAAAGAGTAGGGAGGGAGGCTAGAGGGAAGAATGAATTATTTTGACTTAAATCTTTTATCCATTTACAGTTAATTTTAGAATATGGTTAGGATATGGTGAGTATTAAACTTTTTCCTTCCCACATGGTCAGATAATTTTTTAAACATTATTGAATAATCTATGTTTTTTACAGGTTTTGAAATACTGTTTGGATCATTATTGAATTATTGGGTATTCTTGACATTTTTCCTGTTCCATTGATGTATCTGTCTAAAATAGCACATTATTTTAAATATATTTCTTTATTGATTTCAGAGAGGAAGGGAGAGGGACAGAGAAATGGAAACATCAATGATGAGAGAGAATCATTGATCGGCTGCCTCCTGCATGCCCCCTCCTGGGGATCGAGCCCACAATCCGAACATGTGCCCTTGGCCGGAATTGAACCCAGGACCCTTCAGTCTGCAGGCCGATGCTCCATCCACTGAGCCAAACCAGCTAGGACAATAGCACATTATTTTAAATTATTATGGCTTTATGTACATCTTAGTACATGGTAGAACAGATATCGTCATGTATTTCTCCAGTTGAGCACTACAACTAACAAAATACAATTTTTATTATACTGGCATTACAACAAAATATTATTTTGGCGAAAAATTTACTTTTTTACAATATTGAATCTTCTGTTTCAGAAACATAGCGTATCCATTTATCAAGTGTGTTTTTTCTTTCCTTTTTGTAGTTTTCCTTACATGTGTTTGCTATATATGTTTCTTATATTTTACTAGAGGCCCCTCAGCCTGGCCTGTGCCCTCTCCCAATCCAGGACCCCTCGGGGGATGTTGGACTGCCGGTTTTGGCCCGACCCCCTCAGACAGGAGGGAACCCCATCCCCGCATACCCGATCCAGACAGGAGGGAGCCCCATCCCCGCATACCCGATCCAGACAGGAGGGAGCCTGATCCCTGCAGGCCCGATCCAGACAGGAGGGAGCCCAATCCTGTGCATTGAGTGTCTTTCCTCTGGGGGTCAGTGCATGTCATAGCGACAGGTTGACCGGTCGTTTGGTTGCTTAGGCTTTTATATATATACTAGAGGCCCGGCACACAAAATTGTGGGCAGGTACGGTCCCTAGGCCTAGCTTTCGATCAGGGCCATCTTCCCTGGCTGCCAGCAGCCGGCCCTGCCCCCTGTTGCTACCCACCCTGGTTCCCTGTTCACCATCCAGCGCTGGGAGCATGCCCTTGACCAGAATCGAACCTGGGACCTTTCAGTCCGTAGGCCGACGCTCTATCCACTGAGCCATACAGGTTTCGGCATATTTTTTGACCTCTTATGTTTTCTTATATCAATTGCTCATTTTATTGACATATACATTTTGTTAGTAACCATAATGTGCATGTCATCTTTTAATAATTAAAAAAAAATACATTTTTATTGATCTCAGAGAGAAAGGGAGAGGGAGAGAGAGATAGAAACATCAATGATGAGAGAGAGGCATTGGTTGGCTGCCTCCTGAACGCCCCTTACTGGGGATCGAGCCTGCAACCCCAGATTTTGCCCTGACCTGAATCCAACCATGACCTCCTGATTCATGGTAGACACTCAACCACTGAGCTATACTGGCCAGGCAAGTTGTTTTCTTCTTAGTTCCTTCACCTTTTTCGCCCAGGCCCCCAACCCCTCTCCTCTGGCAGCAATCAGTCTGTTCTCTATCTATGAGTCTATTTTGTTTGTTAGTTTATTTTGTTCATTAGATTCCACATGAGTGAAATCATATGGTACTCGTCTTTCTCTTATTGGCTTATTTCACTTAGTATAACGTTCTCCAGGTTCATCAGTGCTATGGCAAAGGACAAGATTTCCTTCTTCTTCTTCCTCTTCCTCTTCCTCTCCCTCCCTTTCCCTCTCCCTCTCCTTCTTCCTCTTCCTCTTCCTCTTCCTCTTCCTCTTCCTCTTCTTCTTCTTACAGTATTCCATTATGTAAATGTACCACAGCTTTTTTTTTTTTAATCTTCACCCAAGAATATGTTTAGAGAAATAAAGAGATGGAGAGAGAAAAAAAAACATATCGATAGGTTGCCTCTCATACATGCCCCAGCCAGGTATTAAACCCCAAAAGAGTATAGGATTATCAGAGGTTTCAGATAGAAGGAAAAAAACGATACTTAATAAGAAAATAAGGATACAACTTGGATCTCAAATTGGAATAATGAGGTTTTATCCCCCAACAGTAATGTTCAGCAATGCTTAGGTAGTAGAAAACCATGAAATAGTGTCAAATGGAAGCAGAACACCTAGCAACAAGTTGTAATATTGATCAGGTTTACTACTGCTGGTAAGGATTTTTCTCAAATTATAGAATACACAGCTTGCCATTTCCCCCCATCCCCATTATAGGTCTAGTTTTTTCTTTTTTTTTTCCTTTGAAAATTTGAAGTGTTGACTTGCTCTGAAACTGTGATCACCCAAATTCCCAAATGACACCATGAGACCCCTTTTTTAGGGGATAAGTCAAGTGCCTTTTGTATTTACCACCTCTTCCTATAATGATGAGGAAATAAAGAAATGCATGTTATCTGCACAAAAGTTTGGATTGAAGTAGGCTACTGGATTGGTGTGCTGTGTGCTATTAGGGGCACATATATCTTTATAAGAGTATAAAAATAACTGATGTTTTCTTTACAAATTGGTTTGTGTGTTTTTTTAAAGTGTTGAATGCTTTGTCATGTCCTCTTTTTTGTTTTTGTTTTTCACATAAAAATTTGATTGGGATTTTTTTTTACCTTTAAACATTTTGGTAGTTTCTAATTTTATTCAAATGTTTTCTAATTTGCTTACTTCTGCTTTTGTAAAGTTTTAATTTTTATTACTATAACATTGTTTCTTTTGTTTATTTTTAACTATTTTTTAAATTGTCGTATGTTTAAAATAATATAATGAAACCACCCTCCCCCCTTACATATACATTGATCACCCAACTCCAAAACATTACCAAATCATAGCCAATTTTTTATACAGCTTCTGTATTAGTTTTCTAGGGCTGCTGTAATAAAAGTACCACAAACTGGGTGGCTTAAAAAAACAGAAATTTATTCTCTCATAGTTATGGCAGCTAGAAGTCTCAAATGCAGATATTGACAGGGTTGGTTTCTTCTGAAAACTCAGAAGGAGAATCTGTTTCATGCCTCTCTTCTAGCTTCTGGTGATGGCCGGGAATCCTGGTCATTCCTTGGCTTGTAGATGTATCACCTCAATCTCCACCCTCATCCACATGGTGTTCTTCCTTTGTCTCTGTGTTATGTGGCCACCTTCCTCTAAGGACACTAGTTACATTGGATTTAAGGGCCCACCCTACCCCACAAAGACCTAATGTTAACCAGTTATATCTGCAGTTACCTGATTTCCAAATAAGATCACACCTGAGGTACTGGGGAGTTATTAGGACTTCACATAACTTTTTGAAGGGGACACAATCCAACCCATAGTAGCTCACCATCTGCACATTGATCGGTTGCCTCCCGTATATACCCCTACCGGGGATTGAACCCATAACTTAGGTATGTGCCCTGACCAAGAATTGAACCCTCCACGCTTTGGTGTATGGGAGGACATTCCAACCAACTGAGCCACTCTGCAAGGGTTTTCTGTTTGTTTCTTCAAACCTGACTTATGTTGCCTTTGGGTCAAAATAAACCACTTATTAGTCAAAGATTGTGCTTAAACACCCTTAGCTAGTTAGATTTTAGTCCTTTGGTCATTTCATGTGTGCGTGTGACTTAGATTTATTTTCCAAGGACATCATCTCCAAGGTACTCTCTTCAGTCCTTTCTGAGAGCATGCAGCCTTGAGCATGCACAGTCTTTTAGATCATCAGGTGTGAGTGTGTTTTTATTTTCAAGTCTCAATTCTTAGGAATTGCCCTCAGAATAACTTATTGTTCAGCCAGTTTTTGATCATAGGTTGTACTAAAGCCCCTTGAGCCTTTTTGTGTAATTTTGTGGCTTTAGGAAATGCTTTTAAATTGCATTGAATTGCACTTCAATTTCTCCTGATTGGGTGCAACCTAGTTCATGTCCTAAGTTGGACCTCCAGAGAGGAGTGTGATCCTAGGAGGGCCCTTGTTTGCTATCTTTCTCTGGTTCTCTCTGTTAACCTTCTGGCTGGAGCTGCTAGTTTTATTTTAATTGCTCACTACCTGAGTGTTTTTGACAGAGCCCTTATGCATGAACTTCTCCAAGGTCTGTCCCAAATGTCAGTCCTCTCAGGCAGAGCTGCTGAGCTATTTGCTGTTAAGGTGCACAGCGCAGAACCTCTGCATTACTGCTCTGGAGCTGGAGCTGGGGATAGGGCAGCACCCTGCTTCTCCACAAGAGTCACCTGTAGTTTGACAGAGTGCTAGGAGGAAAGGGGATAGTAACCGCTGGCTGCTTACCCCTCCTAGCGTGTCCATTCTACTAGCAAGCTGGGGAAGGGATGATAGGACCTCAGGATTCTTGGCCTCTTGTAGGTGGGAGTTTATGAGTGGGAGCTACCAGGAATGTGTAGGATGAGAGTCACTGGAGACCTGGCCTTCCTTGGGTAAATTTATACTGGTAGCCTTAGACTAGGAGCTGGGGTGAAAGGGAGCCCTCATCTTCTTGATCACACTCAACAGAAGGGACTTTATATCACAGGGATCTAGCTCTGTGTGTGGCGGTGGTGATGGAGCAGATCATGTCTCAAATGTCACAGAAACTGTTCTTATTGAAATTTAGTAGATTTCCTTGGATAAAATTTTCTCTATTGGTTGTATGTCTTTAGGTTGTATGTTTTTAGAGACTTCAGAGTGCTGTTTTTCACCTGTGAAATGGTTAACTCAGTAAGGAAAAGATCTGTGGAGCTCTTCACTCTGCCAACCAGTAGCCTGGGCATTCTACTTCCTCTTTTTATTTTTTAAATAAAGACCCATTGTAATTTTATTGAATGGTCAAATGATGGTATATTTTCACTGTCAGTTCTTTGGAAGTTACTGAGGTTTTTTTTGTTTTTGAGGCCTATTTGTATATTTTCCCAGAATTTCACTATCTAAAATGTTACTATTTTAGTTAGCTCTGTCCTTTCTCAATCTTCTTGATCCATTTTTAGGCTAAGAATGTATGTTTAATTCTTCCATTGTAACTTGGGACTTTTTATAGGTATAAAATAATTTTTGTAATTCAATTTAGTCTGAATCCATATTTTTCAACAGAGGATTTGATATTCATTTACCTGACTAGGTACTAGGCTATTTTGGTAAATATTGTTCAATGGTGTTATTTGGTACCACAGTGCATAGTGGGGAAATCTCTCTAGCTCTAAAAATTCATGTGATCCTATTGAAGTTGGTTAGGTTATACCTTATTATTGTTCAGAAATTGGTCTCATTTGAGAAGTGTATCACCTGTGTATATTTAAACATTTTTCTATATTCAACTTCTAGTTAGCTGATAATTTTATTCATTATACAGATGCTTGTAGATTGCCATTTATATAATTCAGTCTTTCATGAAAAGTGGTACCGTCTATCAGCTATTTTCATTTGGGAAAAGGAAACAAGTAGATGCTATTCAAAGTTGCTGGGAGTGTTCATTGGCTGATATCTCTTGGGGGCATCTCTGACCTTCATAGCTAAAGATTCTTGTGGACAGTTTGAATGGCCTAAACCTTGCTCACTCACAGAGGACTGTCTTTCATCTCTTAGCTCCCAACTACCTCTATCAAACTCCTTTAGATATGCTTACTTCCAGAAGAAAGGAAGGGCAAAACATTTTTTTACAGCTTTGTAACAGGAATCAGTTGAATATTTTGAGGAGGTTTTAAGAACAAGGTGTGGTAAGGCTGTGTTTTGGTCTTTGGTCTCAGTGCCTGTGAAGATTCTTAACTTGCAGGGTTTTTGAGTCCAAGGGAGACAAAAACCCTTTCTGAAATCCTAAGTCTACTTATTTGTCCTTGTTTATGTTTTCATATTTGTACTGTTTGTAACAATTAGGTTACTGTCAGAAAAAATGAATTCATGTTTAGAAGTAAAGTAGATTAGATAGTAAACCATGATCTTGACTTCTGAAGATTGTCAAATTCAGTTACTTCAAGCTCTTGTAAGGTTTTGTTTTATTTTTGTTTTTGTTTCTGTATCTTAAGACTTGCTACATTTGTGATGAACAAGGAAGAGAAAGCAAAGCAGCCACTGGTGCTTGTATGACATGTAATAAACATGGATGTAGACAAGCTTTCCATGTGACATGGTAAGTATGTTTTCATCATTGTACAGAAATGGGGAATACCTTGTAAATGAAAGATTTAGTTACGTACCCAAATATTATTTCTAGTATATTTTATTGGGATAGTTTCTATGTTTATATTTACTTACTTGTAATAAAGATAATTCTAATAATTGAATTTACTTACCAGAGTAAATTTTCAGTAGGTGGACGCTGGTTCTAATGTACTTTATTCAGTTTCATTTTGTTTAAAATATTAGTTTTAGTTACCTACCCTTTGATTTGTTATTATGATTAAAAGAACTGATGTAGGTACTCTTAGTGCAGTGCCAGAAAGGATTTAATGAATGATAGTAGCATTTCTTTGCTGCCTGTGCTTTAAGGCGGAAAAAAAGCAGTTGCCATCATCATTATTATTATTACTAGAGGCCTGATGCACGAAATTCCTGCAAGGGGCTCGGCTCTTGCAGCAGCCCCGGCTGCTGCCTCGGCCCCGCCCCCTGCCCACTGGTCGTTCTGGAAGGTCGTTCCGCCGTCCAGTCTGATTAGCATATTACCTCTTTATTATATAGAATAGACTAGAGGCCCAGCACATGAATTCTTGCACCAGTGGGGTCCCTTGGCCTGGCCTGCGGGATTGGGCCGAAACCGGCTCTCTGACATCCCTGAGGGGTCCTGGATTGCGAGAGGGCGCAGGCTGAGCCAAAGGACCCCACCGGTGCACGATTGGGGCCGGGGAGGGATGTGGGAAGTTGGCCATCCAGGGAGGGACCGCGGGAGGGCTCCGTGGCGTGTCCGGCCCATCTCACTCAGTCCCGATCTGCTGGACCCCAGCAGCAAGCTAACCTACTGGTCTGAGTGTCTGCCCCTGGTGGTCAGTGCACGTCATAGCAAGCAGTTGAATGGCCTTAGCATATCATTAGCATATTACGCTTTGATTGGTTGAACAGATACCTGGACACTTAGCATATTAGGCTTTTATTATATAGGATGGTTTCTCAGCATACTATTTCAAGAGCAAAAATTATACTAAATATTCAATATAATAAACAGTAGTTAAAAATAAAAGTCTGCAAACAATCCATTTACCTACTAATTTTAAGAATCAGTCTATATTTAATAGTCAATATAGGCACATACCTTATTTCCTAAATCTTACTGTGTAGATTTATGAAGTCTATTTTAGATTATTTTAGGGGAATGGAAAACATTTTTGGTATTTATAAATTCTCTTAATACTGTACTTAATTTTCCAGTGATGAAAGTTGACTTTTTGGGAATGAGATATATAATAATATTGTAATTTTGGAATGCTAAAGTGAGAGGTTAAATTGAGAAGATGATGATTATAAACTTTAGCACTTTGTATTTTAAAAATATATAAATATCATAACTTTAGGTTTCAATTCCTTTTCTTCCATTGTTTTTGATTGAAGAACACAGCTTATTTTTTCTTGCCTACTGTACTGTGCTATGACTTGAAGCATTTTCCTTCTAACAGTATGTAATGTATATCCATGGGCAAATAGCATCACATGCCATTTCAGCCTCTTTGAGGCCTTGCTTTTCCATTTGTACCTTTGGTACAGATTGAAAAAGTAAAATCAAGTGTTAATTATTGGGGCCTTGGAGTGGTTCTTAAAAAATTCATTGTTTTGTGACGTAAAACATGTATAACTCTTCATTTAAAAAAAAAATATTTTATTGATTTTAGAGAGGAAGGGAGGAGAGAGAGATAGAAGCATCAATGATGAGAGAGAATCATTGATTGGCTGCCTCCTGCACGCCCCCTACTGGGGATCAAGCCCGCAACCCAGGCATGTGCCCTTGCCTGGAATCAAACCTGGGACCTTTCAGTCCGCAGGCTGACGCTCTATCCATTGAGCCAAACCAACCAGGGCTAACTCTTCATTTTTGTTAGAGATGGGTGAAAAGTTTATATTAAACCATAAATATAACTTAAAATCAACTACATGTTGGAGTAAGTGTACTTTTATCTTCCCTTTTTCTCTTAAGAGATCTAAGGTCTTCTTACAAGTCTACATTCTTTGATGTGAATTTCAATTTCTGTATATATTGGGTTTGAAATGTTATTGATATAGTTGGCTTTTGTTTTCAGTGCTCAGTTTGCTGGACTACTTTGTGAAGAAGAAGGAAATGGTGCAGATAACGTCCAATACTGTGGCTACTGCAAATACCATTTTAGTAAGCTGGTAAGAATTTAATATTAAAATGCTAAGTGATTAGTTTTGACAATAGAGTTGACTCTTTTTAAAAGGGCATAATAGCTATTCCTTTTCCTTTGATTTTTGCTTGAGATTAGGTTTGCTTAGCATGCTTTTCACTGGGGATGAAAAGATATATTAATTTTAAAAGATTTTGCTTTGTTTTAGTTCATTTATAAAAGTGACTATTCTAAAATTCTAATTTAAAACATATACTAATAGTTAATAGTAAATGTTGGTATACATTTAGTAGAAAAAGCACATGTTTAAAGAACTCTATAACTCAATACTATTTTCATTTAATTTGATTTTTAACATTTATATACATTTTGTGATTCTCTGTCACTTGTTTCTCATTTTTTTGCTTTATTAATATTTATTTTTATATATACATTTATTTACTAGGAGATAGTAAAACTGAAATAAGGCTGCTTTGTAACTTCTTAAAGATCATAAGAAACTATATTTAAATACAACTTTGGGAAATATTTTAGATTTGGTCAGTCTTTTTTGTTATATAATAGCATGGGTGACTAAGTAATATTTGATTAACTGTTAACTATTTTGTGTTCATGTCCTTTGAAGGATAGAGTTTCTTTAATGTCTCAAGTGTCTGTTTCTCATTTGATAACAGTCAGATATATATACTGAAGTTTAGGGCTTCTTTGTTTTTCTTTAGTTTCTTTTTAAAAAATTACAAAAAAATTCTATTATTACCTTTCCCTTGTGGATGGGACTAAACCTTCCTTCCTTCCCTCCCTCCCTCCCTCTCCTTCTTCCTCTTCCTTCCTTCCTTCCTTCCTTCCTTCCTTCCTTCCTTCCTTATAATATTATTACGGGCCCCTTTCTCTTGAAATGAACAGCTTATAACTTCAATATTCTGATTCATGCATATGAAATACTTAAAAGTATATATATATATATGGTTTGGATGTTGAAGACTGATGTACTTTAGTGACCGACAAAGAATACTGAAGTGTGTAAGAGAAATTTTGAGATAGTAAAATTGAAAATTTTGCTTCTTGAATGTTAAAAGCATGTTGGATTTTCATTTTCTAAATGAGAAGTGAAAATAGATAAAATATAGAAATAATGAAAATGGATTTTGAAGTTTATATAAATAGAAGTTTATATAAATGCTAGTTACTGACATGCTGTTCTTCCATTTGCTAGTAGAGGAATAAAAAGTTTTTGATTGTATAAGGTCTATATTTGTACGGAATTTGAGTACCTTTTATATTCATTTTTATATAATGTAAACTAATTAATTATTCTACCACCAAGTTTTAAACACCTCAAATAACCCTCACCATACTTTATTATGAAATTGTGAAAATACTTTAAACAGAAACGTGTAATACTTTTAGTAATGCTTTGAAAAATGCGTGGGTCTATTACTGACATTTTCTTTAATTTTTTTTTTCTTAACTGCAGAAAGCTGTAATGCCTTAATACTTTTGAGATCAAAAGACTTTTTGCTTTTCCTAGAGGCATAAAGTAACTCTTCTAATATTTTCTTTTCTTCTAGTCTTGGCATCCTTCTTCAATATGGCATTTTCTATTTTGGTTGAAACTTTTTTAAAGCAGAAATTGAAAATTATACTTAATTTCTTTAATGAGTGGTTTTGTGATAAAGTGACAAATAAGCTACTGCTTGTTTGAAAATAGTCTTCACACATTTTAATAAATGTACAAAAATATGGCATTAATGTTAAATTTAAGGTTAGATTTTTCTTTATAATTTAATAGGTAATATATGGAGGGTGTGTAAACAGATATGATTTAAAATAGTGAGACATTTTATTTTCAGTAGACATTTTGAAATATTTCACACTTGAATTGGTTTAACCCTAACAAAAAGATTATTTAAAAATTTTTATATACATATACATATATGTATATATATTTTCTTTTTTAGAAAAAGAGCAAACGGGGATCTAATAGGTCATATGATCAAAGTTTAAGTGATTCTTCCTCTCACTCTCAGGATAAACATCATGAGAAAGAGAAAAAAGTAAGTGCATTTGTTGTTGCTAAATATGTAGCACATCAACTTAATAGATTTTTTTCCTTTTTTAGATAAAATTAAGTTCTTGATAGCTGAATGTAGACAATGAAATACTGAAATTTTTATTAATAAAGAATATTAAGTCCAAGAGTAGGTCTAAAATAATGCCATATTTGTGAATATAGTTGTACCCATTTAGCTGAAAATTTGAAATACAACTTGATTAAAAACAGGAGAGGGATTTCTTCAATGTGTTACTGTGATCATATTGTGAAATCTTTAGGTGACTTAAGCAATAGTAGTTTGTTGCTACATATTATTAACTGATTATTTCACACCAGAGGCCTGATGCACGAAATTTGTGCATGGGGTGGGAGGAGTGTCCCTCAGACCGGCCTGTGCCCTCTTGCAATCCAGGACCCCTCGGATAGGGTCCCTGGGCCAGGTCTGCGATCAGGGCCTATCGGGGCTTTCCTTCCCCCAGCTGGCCCTGCCCCCGCTGCTGCCACTGCTTGCCATCTGTGCGGCGCTGCTCCCCCTCCCCTGCCACGGGTCACCTCCTTCTGCAGGCAACAGGCATGGGGTGTGATTGCTTGGCTGGCCTAGGCCTCCCTCTTTGGGGCGATCAATTGTGGGGCTCCGTGATTGATGACTCAGCAGAGGGAGGCCCCTTCATTGACCGCCCTGCAGAGGGTGGCCTGGGCCTCCCTCTGCGGGGCAATGCTGGGGTCCCCCAACCAATCGCATCGCATCCGCCTTGGTTGGCCTGGTGCCAATGCATGTCGTAGTGTGGTTGTCCAGAATGTCGCCCGGACAGTTGTTCTGCTGTTCAGTTGTTTGGTCGATTTGCATATTATGCTTTTATTATACACTAGAGGCTCGGTGCACGAAATTGTGCACTTGGAGGGGAGATCCCTCAGCCCGGCCTATGCACTCTTGCAGTCTGGGAGCCCTCGGGGGATGTCCAGCTGACAGCTTAGGCCCGCTCCGCATGGGGAGCGGGCCTAAGTTGTCAGTTAGACATCCTTAGCGCTGCTGCAGAGGGAGCGCACTGACCACCAGGGGACAGCTTCTGTGTTGAGCGTCTGCTCCCTCGTGGTTAGTGTGCATCATAGCGACCGGTTTCACCGTCGGGCTGAAACTGGCTCTCCGACATCCCCCAAGGGGTCCTGGATTGCGAGAGGGTGCAGACCAGGCCGAGGGACCCCACCGGTACACAATTGGGGCCGGGGAGGGATGCGGGAAGTTGGCCAGCCAGGGAGGGACCATGGGAGAGATTCAGGGCATGTCCGGCCTGTCTCTCTCAATCCCTATCAGCTGGACCCCAGCAGCAAGCTAACCTACTGGTCGGAGGGTCTGCCCCCTGGTGGTCAGTGCACATCATAATGAGCTGTTGAGTGGCCTTAGCATATCAGCGTACTACGCTTTGATTGATTGAATGGCCAACCGGCCAACTGGACATTTAGCATATTAGGCTTTTATTATATAGGATAGATATAAGTACAAATCTAATCAGCTTTTTTCTTCATAATAGAACAATTTGTAAGTTCTATATATATATTTTTTTAATTTCAGAGAAGAAGGGAGAGGGGGAGAGAGATCAATGATGAGAGAGAATCTTTGATCGGCTGCCTCCTGCACGCCCTCTACTGGGGATTGAGCCTGTAACCTGGGCATGTACCCTTGATTGGAATCGAACCAGGGACCCTTCAGTCCACAGGCTGACGCTCTACCCACTGAGCCAAACCAGCTAGGGCGGAAGTTCTGTATATTCTTGACTTTTTTTCTTCTTCCACTGGTACTAATTGTTTATTATTTTTTAAATGGCCAAATGTCAAACCATTTGTTTGAGACTATTTTGTCTTTTAATCAAAAGTTTGCCTAGTCCTAATCTGTCTTCTTCTGACTTACCTATTTTCTGCTTACATTTTCACTTATTTTAAAGGCTATGAGTAAACTAGTAAGTACTGTAGAATCATTCATTGGACATATTGTCAACATAGGAAAACAATTACTGTGAATTGTTTTTAACAAAGCGAGGACTCAAAGGACATCTTAAATTAGAAAAGAATATTACTTTTAAACAGTTTATACAACCAGTTTGGGACATATTTTTTACAGATTGTGTTAAAAGCTAAGTCAGGTAACATTTTCATGTTTGTAAATACTTGAGATCAGGAAGGTGATTGAAAAGCTAATGATATTTTAAAACAAATTTGGTTTGAATTTATGTTTGTGCTTTTTTTTAAGG
This sequence comes from Eptesicus fuscus, assembly GCF_027574615.1. Taxonomy (NCBI): domain Eukaryota; kingdom Metazoa; phylum Chordata; class Mammalia; order Chiroptera; family Vespertilionidae; genus Eptesicus; species Eptesicus fuscus. The sequence continues at coordinate 20,618,289 of NC_072474.1, read as the reverse complement.
TAAATATTTTAAGAGCTCAAGTTTACAATTTTTAGATTAATATTGCAATTATGAGTTAAATAATAATTATAACTATATTCACCTTTAGAGTACCGGTTAGGTTTATAAAAAATTTTATAGGTCTTAGGCAGCAAGTATACATATTCATTTTCACTTCTTTAGTGAGGTGGTTTTGTGGTAGTGACAATAGTAGGGCTTTGTCTTGCTGTCTGTTGTTTGGATTACTGACGGAAGAATGGCAGACTTGATTTAATTACCTAGCAGTTTTAGTAAGAAGCACTCTCAGATTTTATTTAAGCTTTTAAATCCACGAACAAGGGCTTCTTAGGTAGGTCTCATTATAAATTGTGAAGAAGAAAAAAATGATTATATTTATCTTAATATATACCCTGTCATGTTATTTTTAATGGACAATTATTAAATGTGGTACAGTGTTTAATAAATCCCAGGACTGATGACTTTATTTAGTAATCATTTTTTTTGTTCTAGGAATGAATTAGATTTTTTATTTTATGAAAAATTTTGCAGTTAAATACTAGAGTAAAAAACTTTGTATTTAGTGAAAACATACTTAGCTTTAAATTTTACCAATTGGCATTCATTAACATGCAAATGATATTTGAATTGTATTTTTAGCATATATAAATTTACTACAACTTGGTTTTGTTATCAAACTTAAAATACATTTGTGCATTTTATTTTGTAATAACTAAGATTTTCTGATAGTCTAATTTGCGGTAAATATAAAGTTAATGTTAGACTTGTTTGCTTGCCTTGGTAATATTTGGGAAGGAAGTTTTTATTATGGTATGATGTTATGTGATAATATAGCTGAAAAAATTTGATGTTAGAGACCATTTGATGTTAGTGTCCTGACTGGGGATCAAACCCACAACCTTTTGGTGTATAGGACAACGCTCCAACCAATGAGCCACCTGGCTGTGCCTGGCACATATTTTAAAACATATATTAAATTTTAAGTAAGCAATGATAAGGAATGTTTAATACTAAATATTATGCTATCCAAGTCACTTATTTAAAAATGAAATAATTTATAAGTTAACCTTTTATATAATTATAATAAAATATGTACCCTTTGCTTTTTAGAGAATTTTTGTGTGACCCAAGATATATTAATACTGGATAGATATTAACTTAAATGTCAGCAAGGACATAAGAAAAATTAATAGTGACATATGACTTTGAATAAGGGACAGTTTCTGTAAAAATTGAGAAATTGACATATTTTTAAAGGAACCAACATACATGTTTGAAATGAATTAAAGCTATAGGGAGAGTGTAATTCAAGAGTTAATGTTCATTGTAAAATAGAATTTTCTTTTCAGCCTAGTGTCCTTATGTTTACATAGTACTGCCATAGAATGAGATGTGGGCAAGGATTAGGAATTGGAGAGGCACATCATATATATGTGTGGTTTTATTTGGAGGCTTCTAGCTTCAGAAATAATTTTTTTTCTAAAGGCTAAGTTGTAGGTCATTATTTAGAAATCAGTGGTTATTTATTACATTGAATTAATCTTGAACCCATTCATTTGATCCTTAAAGTCACCCTTTTCCCACTCATCAATGCTAACTAATCCATAATGTATCAAAAATGTAGTACTATTTTTATATCTTATAGCCAACTCACCATTAATGACTATGTATTATATGAAAATGCACTCAGTTCTAATTAGATATGCTAGAAATCCATCTGTCTCCTGTGGCAGGATAGTAAGAAGCTAGGAAAATTTCTGAGCAGGTGAAATGGGGAAACTGAGACAAAATTAAACGAGGCCAAACAGTTTGGGCAGCTTGCAGTGATTTGTAAGACCTTATCTTCCCCAAACAACGGCACTTGAGAACAAATGGTTAATACCTCTCCTCCCTAACCCTGGCCTGAGAAAATGGAGAACAAAGACCCAATTAATGCCATTTGTGCCAGCTAAACCCAAAGACAAATATCACTTGGGGGATGTTAGGCAGGAAAGATAACCACTAAGGCAGGAGGAGGGGAAGGGGAAAAGAAGGGAGAGTTTTAGCTCATCCACTAAACAGAGAAGTCAGCAGTCTTGGGACTTGTGGAGGTAAAATTGCCTGATGTTCTTACAAACTCTGGGAAAAGCCACAACAAAGTAAAAGGGGGAACTTGAAATCTAGTCTGTTCAACTCCATATATCTGGCAGAGGAACCTTGAAACCTGTAGACAGAAAAGTATAGAACCCCCTAAACCTCCACCAGGTGAGGGCACTTAGACTAGCTGCGTTGTCCACTTGTACTAATATGCCAAGTGTATTCTTAATAAATTTGCTTTGCTTCAAATCTTTCTTATGAGATTGACAAGAGCTAAGGGGGATGGAGACAGCACCCCCCTCCCTCCCACTCTGGGGGCCCTTACTATAGCTAGAGGGATTTATTTACACACATCCTCAATCCCACCTCCTTTACTTGCCCTTACTTCCATATTATTATTAACTAGAGGCCCAGTGCACAATATTTGTGTGCAGGCAGGGGGGCGAGGGAGGGGGGAGGGAGAGGTCCCCTCAGCCTGGCCTGCATCCTCTCGCAATCTGGGATCTCTTGGGAGATGTCGGGCCTAAAATGGCAGTTGGATATCCCTCTTGTAATCTGGGATGCTGCATGTACCAGTGACCATACTTTTCATACAGGTGAAAGGCATCTTGCTGTTGTATGGGCAACTACATTTTTTTGCCCTGATTATAAAAAGTAGTACATAACATAATCCTTCTGAGGCAGTAGTACCATTTTCCCATCTTATGGGTGGAAAAACTGAAGCAGAGAGAAGTTAAGTAGTTGGCTTTGTCACACAGTTATAAGTGTCAGAATCAGGGCTGACCACAAAATGTGCAAGCCAGAGTCCATGCATGTCATCACTGCATCATCCTGTTTTTTCAGTGTTAGTCCATGCATGTCATCACTGCATCATCCTGTTTTTTCAGTGTTAGAGTAGTCTTGCCAGGTTTTAATTTTTAAATCTAAGAGACTGTTCCCAATATATAGGGTAGGGTCCCTAGTCCTGGCCAGCAATCAGGGCCATCTGTGGGGCAACTGGTGGATGGGGCGATCGGGGGGGGGGGGACCCCACTGGCTGGTCCCACTCCCGATTGGACCCCGGTTAGGGGCAGCTCCTGCATTGAACGTCTGCCCCCCAGTGGTCAGTGTGCGTCATAATGACTGGTCATTCCGCTGTTTGGTTTATTTGCATATTAGGGTTTTATTATATAGGACTAGTGGCCCAATGCACGGATTTGTGCACATAGAAAGAAAATTAATTAGAGGGTGGCCGGCAGGCCAGGACTGGGCAAGACGGGGCTGGGCCGGACACGCCCTGGAGCCAACCTCCCGCAATCCCTCCCCCGGCCATCCGCATCTGGGGTGGCTTGCCTCAAAGGGCGTCTGTGGAGTGAACGGGGTCCCTCTGGTAGGTGGGGTCCCTCGGCCTGGCCTGCGGGGATCAGGCGGAAACAGGCTCTCCGACATTCCCCGAGAGGTACTGGAGTGCAAGAGGGCACTCTGCAAAGTTGCTGTTGAACAGGGTGTGGGACGCAAATGCAAGTGTGCAGTAAACCAGATCCAGGGCTGACAGTGCCCCAGCAACAACATAACCCAATTGTGAGACCCTGCCAGTTTGGGCGCTATCCCTGCAGGCCCGATCAGCTCCCTCCTCTCTGGTTCTGGGCTGAGTCACCTGAGAACTACTACTGCCAAGTCACCGCAGCTCGGCAGCTCCTGTGTTGAGCGTCTGTCCCCTGGTAATCAGTGTGTGTCATACCTACCGGATGGTCAGATGGTTACTTAGCCTTTTATATATATATATACTAGAGGCCCGATGCACGAAATTTGTGCAAGAGTAGGCCTTCCTTCCCCCGGTTGCTGGCACCGGCTTCTCTCTAGCACCCAGGACTTGGGCTTCCCTTGCAGCTCTGGCTTCGTCCAGAAGGTCGTCTGGAAGTATGTCCGGTCTAATTAGCATATTATGCTTTTATTATTATAGACTAGAGGCCTGGTGCACAGATTCGTGCACCAGTGGGGTCCCTCGGCCTGGCCTGCACCCTCTTGCAATCTGGGACCCCTTGGGGGATGTTGGATAGCCAGTTTGGGCCCGATCCCCGCAGGCCTGATCCAGACAGGAGGGAGCCCGTTCCCCGCAGGCCTGATCCAGACAGAAGGGAGCCTGATCCCTGCAGGCCAATCCAGACAGGAGGGAGCCTGATCCTGTGCGTTGAGGCATCTGTCCCCTGGTGGTAGTGCATGTCATAGCAACTGGTCGACCAGTCGTTTGATCGCTTAGGCCAGTGGTCGGCAAACTCATTAGTCAACAGAGCCAAATATCAACAGTACAATGATTGAAATTCTTTTGAGAGCCAAATTTTTTAAACTTAAACTTCTTCTAATGCCACTTCTTCAAAATAGACTTGCCCAGGCTGTGGTATTTTGTGGAAGAGCCACACTCAAGGGGCCAAAGAGCTGCATGTGGCTCACGAGCCGCAGTTTGCTGACCACGGGCTTAGGCATATATATATATATATATATATATATATATATATATATATATATATATATATATATACACACACACACACACACACACACACACACACACACAGACTAGAGGCCCGGTGCACTTGGCGGGAGGTGTCCCTCAGCCTGGCCTATGCCCTCTAGCAGTCCGGGATCCCTGGAAGGATGTCCGACTGATGGCTTAGTGGGCCTAAGCCGTCAGTTGAATATCCTTAGCATTTCCATGGAGGCGGGAGAGGCTCCTATCACTGCTGCTGGCAGCGGTGAGCCCGGCTTCTGGCTGAGTGGCGCTCCCCCTATGGGAGCACACTGACCACCAGGGGGCAGCTCGTGCGTTGAGTGTCTGCCCCCTGGTGGTCAGTGCGCATCATAGTGACAGGTCATTCCACCATTCCTTCATTTTCATATTAGCCTTTTATTATGTAGGATACACTGTAGATGAGGCCCCCTAGAACCATAAGAAATGCAAAAAATTCACTGTTAACTCATTCTCGAGTTGCCCCCACTTAAAATCAAATTGCCCCCCCCCCCCCCGCGGGGCGTGTGCTGCACCCTGGGAAACACTGAGCTTGTCACTTTTCCTCTCTGAGCTTCATTTCTGAATACATACACATATACCATGGGAGTTGTAATCTCTTCTCTGCCTACCTCACTGGGTTGTCATGAGGAGGTTCTTAGCTAATAAACCTAGAAATGTTTCATCAAGTAAGTGATGTCTAAATGGGAAGGGATTGTTATTTTTAAGCCCACGGGTACCCTCACAGGTAGCAGGTGCTGATGAGGGGAGGAGGGCATGATTGTTTCCTGGGACTGTAGCTATGGAAGCTTTGCAGAGGGTTCTGCAGGCCTCAGGGGGCGGGCTCTGGCCAGCAGCCCTGTCGTGGTGGTCGTTCCTGGAGGTGCTGGTGGGGGCAGGGAATTAGGGGGCCTCTAGGGAGATGGTGAGGCCGAAGGGGGAGTAACTGTCAAACCTTCCCGCTTGGCGCCATTCTTTAAATTGTACGTGGCTATTTAGCAGCTGTACCTGCTCAGGGCGGGGCTCCAATCTCCTGGAGCGGGGTGGGGGCCGGGCCAGGGCGGAGCCAGGCGGGCTCGGAGGGCGGGTTTAGCCGCGCCCCCAGCGAGGTTCGGTGCTGTTGCTGTGGGGTGGGAAGGGTCTGACCCTGGGGGGCCGCTAAGGCCTGCCTCCACCCAGGCCTGCCTCCACCCAGGCCTGCCTCCACCCAGGCCTGCCTCCACCCAGGCCTGCCTCCACCCAGGCCTGCCTCCACCCAGGCCTGCCTCCACCCAGGCCTGCCTCCACCCAGGCCTGCCTCCACCCAGGTCTGGAGTTGTAGGGAGGAGAGGTGTGCCCGGCCCCAGCGGAGGGGGCCTGGCAGTGGTGGGCCACGGCCCCGGTGCCTCAGGAGTGCTGAGGGGTGGTCGCCGGCATGCTGTTGTTGTGGGCCCCCCTGGCGGGGCTGGCCGGGGAAGAGATGGGGAGTCGGAGGTGCGGGCTGCAGCTACCCCCAAGGCTGTGTCTTTTCCCCGTCCCCCCAGCCTCCCTGTCCCCCCCTGGGGGTGCGGGGGCTGGGGTCGGGTGTCCATGCAGAGGGATTGGAAGAGCTCCCCGTGGCCGCTTCCTCTTCTTTGGCTTCCTCTTCTTTGCAGTCAAGGCTCGTGTCAGGCGCTCTCCTCAGACCCCTGGGAACTTGGCTCCGGCCGCCCACGCCCTGCTGCGCACACATTAATAGGCAATTGGTTGTTACGGGGACACCGTAAGGGCAATTAGCATGTTACCTCTTTATATGTATAGATAGTTGGCATCAAATAAAGGAGGTATTGCCAATATACTAGTAAACACTGTTAAGGTGTGGTTGGGCATTGTGGGAAATAGGCTTTTGGGTTAGTGTTTTGTGAATTCAAGCATGGACTGGACTTCCCTTTTGTTTAGGACTACTTATCTCCTGAAGAGAAATGGGCTACTGCTGTGGCCCTCAGAAAACTCTCAATCAAAGTTGTCATTACTGCTCTATCTTTTTAAAAATTCAGCATTGAGAATTACCTATAATCCCCTTGCCTTTTTAAAATGCCCTTTACTGCTGAAACTCTTCCACTCAAATTCAAGTTAAAGCTTTAAACCTCTACATGTGCAGCCAAAACTAGTTTGGCTCAGTGGATAGAGCGTCAGCTTGTGGACTGAAAGGTCCCAGGTTTGATTCCGGTCAAGGGCCTGTACCTTAGTTTCGGGCACATCCCCAGTGGGGGGTGTGCAGGAGGCAGCTGATTGATGTTTCTCTCTCTATCCCTCTCCCTTCCTCTCTGTAAAAAATCAATAAAATGTATTTTAAAAACAACAAAACAAAAAACAAAAAAACCTCTACATGTGCAGAGTTAACCTTTTGCACTCAGATGTCGATTGTGACTCGACTTGGTTAGCATCGGTAGCAGGAATCGAGAAAAAAGCAAGCAAGTGCAAAGGGTTAAGAGAAGGCAGAGCTTTTCAGGAACAGAAAATCTGATGTGTGTGTGTGTGTGTGTGTGTGTGTGTGTGTGTGTGTGTTTGTGTATGTGGTGGGGCTGAAGAATGACATGAGATTATTTAGTTAAGAAGAGGCCTGTTCATGAGGAATTTTATAAGCAATGCTAATTTTGTCTTTCATTCTGGGTCATTGGGCAGCTGGCCAGAAGGATTAATTTTTTTAAAAAATATTTTTACTAGAGGCCCAGTGCACAAAAACCGTGCGCTGGTAGGGTCCCTAGCGGCTTCCGGCTACTGGCCCTGGCCTCCCTCCATTACCCCAATGGCCCCACCCCCTAGTTGAACTCTCAGTCAAGGGGACAATTTGCATACTATGCCTTTATTATATAGGATTGATTTCAGAGAGGAAGGGAGAGGGAGAGAGAGATAGAAACATCAATGATGAAAGATAATTACTGATTGGCTACCTCCTACACGACCCACACTGGGGATCAGCTTGCAACCGCAGCATATGCCCTGACTGGAAATCAAAACCTGACTTCCTGGTTCATAGATTGACACTCAACTACTGAGCCATGCCAGTCAGGCTGAGGATATTTTTTCAAAGATTGGAAGGAAGGGCAGAGGGGGAGTTCTTGAATGAAAATGTTTCCAAGGTTGACTCCCAGGTCCAAGGTTAACTCCCATGTCCTGGGAGTGTAAAATTTCCAGCCAGGTCAGAATGTCCTTTCTTTAACCAACACAAGGCAATCACGGTTAAAAGAGCGTGATTAATATTTCCCATAACCATAGCTAGTCTCCAATATTCTATTTTTGCCTCTAACAATTTTATTTATTTACATATTTTTAAATATGTATTTTTATTGATTTCAGAAAGGAAGGGAGAGGGGAGAGAGAGATAGAAACATCAATGATGAGAGAGAATCATTGGTTGGCTGTCTCCTGCATGTCCCACATTGGGGATCAAGCCCACATGTGCCCTGACTGGAAATCGAACTGTGACCTCCTGGGTCATAGGTCGACTCTCAAACACTGAGCCCCGCCAGCCAGGCTGCAAGAATTTTAGACTTTGAGAAAAGTTAAAAAATACTACACATTGTTTCTCTGTACTATTCACACATTTTATCATGTCCCCTCTATCCTCCTTGCTGTCTATTCTCACCCCTACCTCCTATCCCCATCTTTTTCTGGAATGTTAGAGAGTAAATTACAAATATCATGGCCTTTAGACTAAGTACTTTAATGTGTAGTTTTAATAAATATGATTAAAATCCTACAGTATTATAGTACAGTGATCAAAATCAGTAAATTGTCATTGTTACAGAACTATTAGCTAATCTACAATCATGTTCAAATTTCACCCATTAATGTTGTCTATACTGAAGGGGGAAATCTAATCCAGGATCATACATTGCATTTAGTTGTCATGTCTCTTCAGTTTTTCCTGGCCTGGAATATTTCCTCATTCTTTGTCTTTCATGATCTTGACATTTCTGAACCCTTTTGGTTTCAGGTTCTCTGAAGCACTGCCTTAGATCTTAACAATGGATTTTACAGCCACACCCTTGTTTTACTCTTCATACAATGGTTTTCTGACAATGGCCTAGATTTCATCTTTGAAAACCATTCCTTACTGTTAGCATTGTTTTCTGTCTGGAGAAACTGGGAATATTCTTTTTTCTTTAAATCCAAGAAGTTGTATTTAGGACAGTTAAAATATACTATAGAAAAAGCAAGGCATATTATATAACAAATTATGGCAAAACAATTTAATCATGTTTCTTGGATGAACCCAATATTGTAATTTAAAAAGTACATTCTCAAGATATTCAATATTTGCAATTTTAAAAATGTTATTAATTTGAGAAAAAAGTACTTTACTGGTAGATACTCAATCAGGTGAAAGAGAAATAAAAGGAGTAAAGTAATTTTTTCACAGAGTGTAGGAGTTTGAGTAGGTTTTGGGGAAACTGCTGCTGACCCATAACTCTCCACAAACAAGAGAATCTTGTAAAATATATTGAAATATGTTACTTAATCCAACAGTCCCATAATTTGCAGATATAAAACAGATTCTGAGTATCATAAAAATGATTAATAATTTAAAATTTTTAAATGTATTTTTTATACATGGAAATGTGCATGATGAAACCAGCAGTGACTTACACATAACAAATTAGGGTAGAGTCAAAAAATGGAGGCATCAATTAACTTCTAAGTCCCTTCTATATGATGTATCACAATTATATTTGAAGGAGAAAGAACAGGCAAGGGATGAACTAGAGTTTCGTCAAAGCCTCACAGATATGCGTTGTGACAGTGTTCTCCCTGGGATAAATTCATACACTTTGTGATTGTGGCGAAATCGAATGATTTTTAGAAAGATGGTCAAAATTGCCTCACTGCCCCTGAGAGACACCATGGCACTCCACACAGAACAGAAAGACAGCTACAATCACTTATCAGTCAGACCCTACTGATAACTCCCTATAATAGCACCCTAGGACTTACTGATCATTCCACTTGGTGGCTCAAATGGGTACTTCTATAAGTAGCAGGATGGCATTGTGATATATTTAAAAATTTTCTGTTATCCAGTAAACCTCTTCCATGGGTAAGTCGACCAGAAGTTTTCTATCATCTAAAGATGAGTTATAGTAAAAAAAAGAGGATGATATTCCAACTCAGGAAAAGCAAGTGTCAGAAGCAAAGTGTACAGACTTGGAAACATACAAAATGTGGGGGAGCCAGGGTTTGTCTACGTTCCCAGCCTAGTGCTGGAAGGAGAAAAAGGCAAGACACTGAAGGGTCAGAATTTCCAGAGTACCCAAAAAGGAACCATGTGCTCTGCCCACACACTCCAGGCTGATGGCCTAATAGACTGAGATATGCTCTCTATGTAGGACTGGATTTCAGAGAGACAATCTCCCTGTCCACTGTCTTTACTGCTGAGTAGTAATCTTACACGATCCACTGCACTGACATGTGGCAAACACAGACTAAGGAAATGGCTGTGAGGCCTGATGAGGCCTGCAGACAGATTTGTTTGGGCCTCTAATGCAATGGAAGAGCAGCCAATGTTTTTCCATCTCCCAAGAGGTCTCCCAAATACTGGGAATGAGGATAAAACCTGGATAGGTTCTGGAGTCAGGACTCTAAAGGAACTGATGAAATCAAGTACAGAAGAAGAGATCAAAGGAGAAAGTGGCCTTTAAAACAGCCCTTCTCATTCCTCGCAAAGCCAAGGGACCAAAAACGGCCACAGGAGTCAGATAATAGAGTCCTTCATCTAGAAAATCTTAGTTAGGTAAATCATACAATTCATTAAATACATTTTCTATTTTCTATATTACCATAAGAAACAATGTTGCTAAACTTTGTTACTACATTCCCCCCCCCCCCCCCCCCACCACCACACTTTCTTTTAAGCTTTCCATAGCAGCCTCCTGAAAGGCCATAAGGATTCTTAACAATGTCTTCAGTGCTTATTAGGCTTTCATTCATAATCTGAAAGTCCTTCTGGCTTCTGCCCACTGCCTAATTACGTATTTTTAGTTTCGTTTTGTTTTTGTTTTGTTAGGGTAGCATCCCACTCCTCATAACAATATCTCTAGCCTATTATTGCAGCATAACAAATCACCCTAAGTTTTAATGACTTAAAACGATAATAAATATTTATTGTCTCATAGTTTTTATAGGTAAGAAATTTGGATTTAGCTGGGTATTTCTAGCTCAGATTTTTCATCAGATTGCAGTCAAAGATGTTGGCCAGACTCAGTTATTTAAAGGCTTGACTAAAATTGAGGGTATTCTCCCAAAATGGCTTATTCACAAGGTTGGCAAGTTGATGCTGGCTGATCAAGAACCTTATTTTCTTTCTGCATGGACCTTTCCATAGGGCTGCTTGAGTGCCCTTGTAACATGGCACCTACCTTTTCCTAGAGAATGCTTTAAGAGAGGGCAAGGTGAAAACTGCATTATTTTTTTGTGACAAGATGTCACATGTTGTCTTTTTCCCCCTAGTTTAACCCTTTGCACTCGCTTGCTTTCCTTTATTCTACTCGGGATTTAATTTTTTAAATACCCCAGATTTTACAAAGCGCGGCAGTAGAATAAAAAACTGGAGTTTCGGGGCGCAGGCCTCGCCGAGAGGGGGAGGGGGCGGGGGAGGGGGCAAAGAAAAACCCCCCAAAAAAAACAAACCAAAAAACTGGAGTTTCTTTTCATACAAACTTATTTATTTGGATTTTTTTATATTTCAAATTATTGATACATTCAAAGAGTATAAAAAGAGCTGCTACCGATGCCAACCGTGTCGAGTCACACTTGATATCCGAGTGCAAAAGGTTAATGCCTTTTTTTTTCTAAATCATTTATTGGTGGTAAAATATATATAAAATATTATTTGCCATTTTAACTGCTTTTAAGACACACCACCATTTTTGCAATATTCTATTGGTGATATAGTACAGCCTGTTCAATGTGAGTGGATACTACCTAGGGGCAAAGATCATTGGGAACTATCTTGGAGGCTGGCTATCACACCCTGAGAATTGGGCAAATCTATTGTTTCTTACATATTTTCACCCACAAGTCTTAGCATTCATTGAAGATTTTACCTAAAACAGTTTGACGCAAGGTGATGTTCTAATTCTATCATCCATAAATTGGCCTTCTACAGAAAATAGAACTTTCCTCCCTTTCTCCCTTTTTTTTTTTTTTTGTTAATCCTCATCTGAGGATATTTTTCCATTGGTTTTTAGAGAGAGTGGAAAGGAGGGGGAGAGACACACAGAGAGAAACATCGATGTGAGAGAGACACATTGGTTAGTTGCCTCCTGCACTTGCCCTGACCAAGGCTGGGATTAAGCCTGCAACCGACGTATGTGCCCTTGACCCGGAATCAAACCTGTGACCCTTCAGTTTGAGGGCCAATGCTCTATCCACTGAGCCAAATGGGCTGGGGCCCTTTCTCCCTTTCTTTCTCAGTAATAGGGCAGGGGGAATCTACAGAAGAAATCAAGAAGTAGCAATAAATACAGGAGGAAGTTAGGAGAGATTGGTATTTTGGAATGCAGGGAAAGTGAATATTTCAAGTAAGCCAGTCAGTGCTCAGCAGTGTTAGATGCATATAAAAGGTCAAGTAATATAAGAATAAATGTATGTTCTTTGGGTTTATTAACCTGAAATTAAAAAGTGGAGAGGCAAGAAGCATTTTTTGGGGGAATCAGAGAATTGAAATTTGGGAGCCCAGATTCAGGCTGACTCCCAAATAATGTTCCAGTTACAGAGTGAGGACAAGGAGATTTTATGAGAAAAGGAAAGGAATAAATAATTACACGAACAGAAGAAACTCCTATTGGTGCTAGTAAGCCGTGTTACTCTTGAGTATTGGTGCTAATAAGCTGTGTTACTCTTGAGATATACATGATTTGCTACTGATTCTTCAGATTAGAGAGTCCATATTCATCTGTTCTTGTAAATCAGGATGTCTGCTTTTCTCTGGCTTTACAAACAGTTGTTTGTTAGACAGTGGTGGTTTGGCCCAGTCCAAAGATCTGGCCCAATTCAAATAGTCTATACGACACACAAGGCAGTTAGCTCCCCTGGAATGGCAGTTCCAACTTCATTTTGAAATAGCTCCACTATGTCAACTTTCACAGATATAATGCTAAAGAATTTGTTGAAGTGGAGTTTCAGTGTTAAAGAAGGGAGGAGAAACTAATTGAAGTTGCTAGCATCACTACTCTTGCAGTTTGGGGCTATTAAGTAAAATGAGAGTTACTTGAACACAAGCACTGTAATACTTTGATAGTTAATCTGGTAGCCTAGATAGCTACTAAGCATATACAGTGTGGAGATGCTGGACAAAGGGATGATTCACATCCAGGGAACAGCAGAATGGTGTGAGATTTCATCTTGCTACTCAGAACTGCTACTGAGTACAATATAAAGCATATGAATTATTTATTTTTGGAATTTTTCATTTCATATTTTTGGACTGTGGTTGACCTTGGGTAACTGAAATCATAGAAAATAAAATCACAGATAAGGGACAGGAGAACTGTATTAAGAAAAGCCTAGAACATGGCACATAATGACTCAGGTTAGCAAGATGGAGTCTTGCTTTTTCTAGTGGGGCTAAGACACCTCACAGCAGTCTCCTGAACTCTGCAATTGTCAAGGTTTATGGTGCATTTCTCACATTTGTATGGTAAGAAGAAAAAACTTCACTGGGGCTGGCTCCTCTGACTGCCCTCCCTTTCTCACTCTTGGAGTATCAGGTGCTCCTGCCCCTTTCCTTTGTCTTGAGTCCCTCAACCTCTCTGCTTTCCACCCCAAAGACCAGCATTACCAAATCCTTGGTGTCATAATACCTGTATTTTAAAAAGCAAGTGATTTCTCTCTTCACTTTAAAAATGGACAATAGCAGAAACAAATCAGTCGCAAACTTTCACTTGTAGCATTTTAACAAGGGGAATGGGTGAAGAAAAGGTATGTAGTGTATAGACAGAACATATTAATGAACTATTTAGGGTAGCTCTCCAACTTCTCTGTTTAAGCTTGTTGTTCTTCTCTTATGCAAGTGAACATGACATGGCCTCCTAAGGTCCTCTCTATAGTACTCTTCCCCCCACACAAAAATTTACTATCTTAAGTGTGTACAGTTCTGTGGCATTAAATACATTCATATTCTTGTGCATCTGCTAGTATCACCACCACTATTTATCTGCAGAACTCTTCATCTTTCAAAACCAAAACTCTGTAGCCATTAAACACTAACTCTCTCCTCCCCCAATTCCCTGGCAACCACCATTCTACTTTCTGTTTGTAGGAATTTGACTACTCTAGATTCCTCATAAATGGAATCATACAGTATTTATTTTGTGACTGGCATATTTCATTTAGCATACTGTCCTTAAGATTCATCCATGTTGTGGCATATGTCAGTGTTTTCTTGCTTTTTAAGGTGAATGATCTTTTGCATGCACATTTTGCTTATTCATTTATCTGTTGATGGACACTTGGGTTGTTTCAACTTTTTAGTTCTTGTGCATAAATGCTGCTATGAACATCTATGTACAAATATCTCTTCAAAACCCTGCTTTCAGTTCTTTTTGGTATATACCTAGAAGTGGAGTTGCTAGATCATATGGTGATTCTATGTTTAATTTTTTGAAGAACCACTATAACTGTTTTCCATAGCAGCTGTACCACTTTACATTCCCACCAAGGTTCAGATTTCTCCACATGCTTGCTAACTTTTCCCCCCTCTGTAGTGGTTTTGTACTTTCGTTATGGTAAGTTACTTGGTGTTTGCCTCTTTTGTTTACCTACTTGGGACTGATTATTGTTAGATAAACTTTGTGTACTGATTATTGTTTGATAGTTATAGTAGAGGAAAAGTAAGAGAAGTAAATAAAATGTATATTTTTATTGACTTAGTATGATGTTCTAGACCACACTTTCAAATAATATTTTGCGAAATTATGGAAATGTTCTATGACTTTGTTGTTTAATACAGTAGCCACTAGCCACATCTGCCTATTGGATACTTTAAATTTATCACACTACTGAATATTTAATTTTAATTAAGTTAAATGTAAATAGCCACATGTGGCAAGTATATTGAACAGCATGGCGATAGCCTGTTCGTTCATATTTAAGGTTTTCTGGATAAACATTAGATTACTTGTTTTTGAGTTACAAGGATTTTTATTTAATTTTGTATTTTGTGTAACTATTTATTTCATCATGAAGTGCATTACGCTCAAATATGGGCACTAAAAAGTTTTAAGTCAGTCAATAGTAAATAAAGAATTTATACTAAGCCCTGGCTGATTTGGCTCAGTGGATAGAGTGTCAGCCTGCGGAGTGAAGGGTCCCGGGTTCGATTCCAGTCAAGGGCAGATGCCAGGGTTGCGGGCTTGATTCCCAGTAAGGGACATGCAGGAGGCAGCCAGTCAGTGATTCTCATCATTGATGTTTCTATCTCTCTCCCCCGCCTCTCCCTTCCTCTCTGAAATCAATAAAAATATATCTAAAAAAAAGAATTTATACTAAGTCATTCAGGAAGTAGGTAGACTTGATAAAATTTTTATGATAAATAATTATGAATGTATTAATAGTTTAATCTTAATTGATGAATTATTAGCACAATCTACTTAGAAAGAGGATAATTACCCAGTGATTTTGTGTAGTAAAATCAGTCACTCAATTGATGTTTTTACTATATTCTTGTATAGGTTTACTTTCCTTTTAGCCTTAATTCTCACATGTAACCACAGTTGAGTTTTTAAAAAGTGTATGGTTGTAGTGGTTTCTGAATAAAATAAATATACAGGTAAGCCAGAGTGAGTTAGGGACAGTCAGAGGAAAATAAAGTGCTTGTGGAAATTTAGCAGAAGCTTCGTGTGAGACAATAGGAAATGCTAAATGAAAGAAGTGGCATTTAAGAAAAGTCTTAAATGTTAGTGTTTGTTTTTTTTTAAGGATATATGCAGGTAGGTACAGTGTTCTCAATGACAAGAACACTATATTGAAGTACAAGAAAATTAGAAAGTTCAGAGTTTTAAACATAGAGAAGGTTCAGTTTGTTGAAAGGATATGGGGTAAAGTAATAGGAATGATAAGGGTGAATACAGGTTGGGGCCATTTATGGAAATTCCAATAAGGGGAGTTTGTATTTGATAATGGTATGAGGAAGATTATTCACCCAGTGTTGTATGAGGTGACAGAATTTGGGAACCACTGTGATGACTGATAGTTTTATTTATGGCATTTATCTAAATTTTATATATTTTCCTCATTAAAACAATGGAATTTCTTCATAAGTCTTATTTGCCATTATAAGTTTTATTTACCTTTGTGCTTATGTGCCCGATAAATAATGTTTTTACTTAATGAGTGATTGAAATGAGACAGTTTGTAGAATGATGATGACTACAATGACAACAAAGCAACCATTACTAATGTGTGTAGTATTTACTACATGTTAGACACTGTGCCAAGTACTTTAAATGTAACTAGAGGCCCAGTGCACGAAATTCGTGATGGGTAGGGTCCTTAGGCCTGGCCAGCAATCAGGGCCAATTGGGGCCTTTCAGCTGCTGGCCAGGGCCTTCCTTCCCCCAGCTGCTGGCTTCTGGCTGGGGCCTTCCTTCCCCCAGCTGCCAGCCAGGGCCTTCCTTTGTTCCATGCTGCTCCCTGGTGGTCAGCGCACATCATAGCGAGCGGTTGAACTCCTGGTTGGTCGAATTCCCAAGGGGACAATTTGCGTATTAACCTTTTATTATATAGGATAATTTGTATAATTCCCAACAACAAGCTTTTGCGATAGGTACTAATATTTTTCTTTTTTACAGATGTGAAAACTATGGCATACAGGTTTAACAGCTTGAACAACTAATATAGTTAGTAAAATAGAGATGAATGTCAACCCCTGTAATCAGGCTCCCAAGTCCATGCTCTTGACCCTATACTATGCTCCTTAAGTATGTTATCCTGAATCAGATTAAAAGTAATGAAGACTAAACAGGGCTTAATGGCTATAGGAATGGACAGATATGGGGGAATAATATTCAAGAAGCTGAAGGAATAAAATCTATATGGGATCTGATTGGGAGTGGTAGGACAAGGGAAAAGGTGTATTGTAGGTGATGGATGGTTATAGGCTGTCTTAACTGGGGACATGGTACCATAAGTACAAGTAGGAACTTTAGGAAAAGCTTGTTTGTGAGCATTGTAAGGAGGAGGGACTGATGAGTTTGATTTTAGTCACATTAAAATTTAAGGTATGGTAGAATGGAAAACATTTAAAGGCAGAACTGTGAGTCTAGAGTTTGAGATGGGTCAGACTAGATGTATAATTGATCCAAATACATGAAATTATTCATATTTTAAAAGCTTGTAAAGTGAGGAGATTATGTCGATAGTAAAGATGATAATCAAAAGAGTTGTCAGATAGACTTAAGTGATGAGACTTTGCTTGGGCTGAGGTATTTACATATTATATATAATTTTTTTTATTCAGTAAAACAATTTTTTATATTTCTCTTAAGTGGTAATTGAGTCTAATCTTATAGAGTTGACACTTGTTTAGATACAATATTTGAATCATGTTCTACCCCTAGCCTCCAGACAAGCTTTGGGGTTTTTTGTGCTTTTTCTTTTTAAAACATTACTCTGTTTGCTCTAATCTGTCAAATAGTGATCATATTTAGTTTTCGTTTTTTTCTTTTCTTCCATCTCAGTTCAAATCCAGCATTTAGTTTTGGCTTTGTAATAAACGTAAGCTTCCTTTGTCTTGTATGAATCACATTGTATCTCTTTCTTTGTCTGTCTTTTACATGGTTTTCGTATTTTTTCACTTTACTTTTATATTACAAGTTGACATCAGTATATATCTTATTGCCAGGCTCTATTGTGTCTCAAAGCTTATCCCTATCTTTTGTACTTCATTGTTTGTCTCATGATGCCTAATATAGTTTCTTTTCTTCTTTTTAAAAAAAATCTTTATTGAAAGTATTACATATATTCCCTTTTCCCCCTCATTGATCCCCTCCAGCACATTCCCATCTCCCGCCCCCAGCCCTCTCCACCCCAACTGTCAGCATCCATGGGTTATGCATACATGCATACAAGGTCTTTGGTTGATTACTTCCAACCCACCCTACCCTGCCTTCCTTCCAAGATTCTGCACTCTGTTCCATGCTTCCATGTCTTTGGATCCATTCAGTTCATCAGTTTATTTTGTTCATTAGATTTCACATGTGAGTGAGATCTTATGATACTGTCTTTTCTCTGACTGGCTTGTTTCACTTAGCATAATACTCTCCAGGTTGCTCCACACTGTCTCAAAGGTATAAGAGATCCTTCTGTTTTTACTGCTGTGTAGTATTCCATTGTGTAGATGTACCACAGCATTTTTATCTACTCGGCTACTGATGGGCACTTGGGCTGTTTGCAGATGTTAGCTATTGTAAAGTGTGCTGCTATGAACATAGGGGTGCATGCTTTCTTTCTGATTGCTGCTTTGGTTTTCGTAACACATTGTGGACAGATCATGAGAATTCTCGCTTCATATTACACAGTGTTTTACAAAGTATCATACTTTAAAAAGATATTAGCTTGTAAGAACATGTAATAAATAACTTCAAAATGCAATGGGTATTTAATTTTTTCTTTTTTAATATATTTTATTGATTTTTACAGAGAGGGAAGGAGAGGGATAGAGAGCTAGAAACATCGATGAGAGAGAAACATCGACCAGCTGCCTCCTGCACACCCCCTACTGGGGATGTGCCCGCAACCAATGTACATGCCCTTGACCAGAATCGAACCTGGGACCCTTCAGTCCGCAGACCGACGCTCTATCCACTGAGCCAAACCGGTTTCGGTTGGGTATTTAATATTCATTCATTTTTATTTATTTATTTATTTTTTAAAATTTCTTTATTGATTAAGGTGTCACATATTTGTCCTCATACCCCCATTCCCATCCTACACCCCTCCCCACGGATGCCCCCACCCCCCTGTTGTCCTTAACCATTGGTTAGGCTTTATGCATGCACACAAGTCCTTTGGTTGATCTCTCCCCCCGACCCCCACCTTCCCCTACCCTCCCTCTGAGGCCCGACAGTCCGATCAATGCCTCCTTGTTTCTGGGTCTGTTCTTGTTCATCAGTCTATGTTGTTCATCATTTCCCCTAGATGAGTGAGATCATGTGTTACTAGAAATATACTTATAAGAACCAAATGTGAGACGAGCTATAATAGTTATGCTGACAGGCAAATGAATCAGTCTGTAGTGAGTTTCTTTCTGGACCAACAGTTCTTTTGAAACCCAATTTCAATGTCCACCAGTTCCTTATGTGCACATGTCGGCACTGACTTTTCAGCTCTGGATGGTGGACAAATGGTGGTAATGCAGGTCCGACTCCCTCTGGTTTGGTCTTGCCTGGACCCAGGGGCACGGCTTCACCCAGACTCAGGGGCGCGTGGCCTCACCCGGACCCAGGGGCGCATGGCCTCACCCGGACCCGGGTGGGTATTTAATTTTAAAGCGTGCCTTTAACATTTATGTAAAACGTTTTTTGTACTCGTTCAATAGAAACTTATCTGGCCACTGGGTAAAGCTAGCAATAAAACTACTGGTCCACAATGTGTTAAGATATTTTCCTAGAAGTGGGATCACTGGGTCAAATGGCAGTTCTATATTTGAGGAAACTCCATACTGTTTTTCCATAATGGCTGTACCCGTCTGCATTCCCTCCAGCAGTGTACTGGGGTACCCGTTTCTCCACATCCTCATCAGCACATTTCATTTGTTGATTTATTGATGGTAGCCATTCTGACAGGTGTGAGGTGATACCTCATTGTTGTTTTAATTTGCATCTCTCTGATGATCATTGACTGAGCATTTTTCATATGTCTCTTGGCTATCTGTATGTCCACTTTGGAGAAGTGTCTATGTAGGTCCTTTGTCCATTTTAAATTGGATTGTTTGTCTTCCTTTTGTTAAATTGTATGAGTTACTTATATATTTTGGATATTAACCCTTATCAGATATATCATTGCCAAATACATTCTCCCGTACAGGAGGCTCCCTTTTCATTTTGTTGATGGTTTCTTTTGCTATGCAGAAGGTTTTTATTTTGATGTAGTACCATTTGTTTATTTTCTCCTTAGTTTCCTTTGCCCTAGATGTATCTGTAAACATATTGCTATAAGAGATGTCTGAGATTTTGCTGCCTATGGTTTCTTCTAGGATTTTTATGGTTTCCTGACTTACATTTAGGTCTTTTATCCATTTTGAGTTTATTCTGTATATGGTGTAAGTTGGTGGTCTAGCTTAATTTTTTTGCATGTAGCTGTCCAATTTTCCCAATATCATTTATTGGAGAGACTGTCTTGATTGTATGCTCTTGCCTCCTTTGTCAAATATTAATTGACCGTAATGGCTTGGGTTGATTTATGGGGTCTCTGTTCTGTTTCATTGATCTATATGCCTGTTCTTGTGTCAGTACCAGGCTGTTTGATTACGGTGGCTTTGTAGTATAACTTGATAATCTGGTATTGTGATCCCTCCAACTTTGTTCTTCTTTTTTTTTAATATTGCTTCAGCTATTTGGGGTCTCTTTTTGTTCCATAAAAATTTTTGGAGTATTGGTTCTAGATCTGTGAAGTATGCTGTTTGTATTTTAATAGGAATTGCATTGTATCTGTAGATTGTGTTGGGTAGTGTGGATATTTCAATGATGTTGATTCTACCAATTCATGAACACAGACTATTCTTTTATTTGTTTATATCTTCTTCTATCTCTTTTTTCTTTTCTTTTCTTTTCTTTTTTTTTTCTATCTCTTTTTTCAATGTCCTGTAGTTTTCTGAGTACAAATCTTTTACCTCTTTGGTTAAGTTTATTCCTAAGTATCTTAATTTTTTGTTGCAGCGGTAAATGGGATTATTTTTTAGTTTCTCTTTTTGAGAATTCATTATTGGTGTATAAAAAAGCCATTCATTTTTGGGTGTTGCTTTTGTTTTTTAAAATACATTTTTATTGATTTCAGAGAGGAAGGGGGAGAGAGAGAGAGAGAGAGCGCCATTGATTGGCTGCCTCCTGTATGCCCCACACTGGGGATCGAGCCTGCATCCTGGGCATGTACCCTGACCAGGAATTGAACCGTGACCTTCTGGTTCATAGGTTGATGCTCAATCACTGAGCCATGCTGGCCGGGCTGGGTGTTGATTTTATATCCTGCTACATTGCCAAATTCATTTATTAAATCTAGTAGTTTTTTGGTGGAGTTTTAGGGTTTTCTACGTACAATATCATGTCATCTGCGAATGAGAGTTTTACTTCGTCCTTTCCAATTTGTATGCCTTTTATTTTTTCTTCTTGTCTGATCGATGTGGCTAGGACTTCCAGTATTATGTTAAATAAGAATGGTGAAAATGGACATCCCTGTCTTGTTCCTGTTCTTAGGGGAAATGGTTTTCGTTTTTGCTCATTGAGTATGATGTTTGCTGTAGGTTTGTTATATATGGCTTTTATCATGTTGAGATTTGCTCCCTCTATTTTCACTTTGGTGAAAGTTTTTATCAAAAATGGGTGTTGAATTTTGTCAAATGCTTTTTGTATTGATATGATCATGTGATTTTTGTCTCTGTGCTATATCACATTTATTGATTTGTGAATATAGTACCAGCCTTGCGTCCTTGGAATAAATGCCACTTGGTCATGGGGTGTGATTTTATTTTTTTTATTATTTATTTATTTATTTTTAAATTTCTTTATTGATTAAGGTGTCACATATTTGTCCTCATCCCCCCATTCCCATCCCACAATGGGGTATGATTTTAAAAAAATATTTTTTTATTGATTTCACAGAGGAAGGGAGAGGGAGAGGAAGAGGGAAAGGGGAGAGGGGAGAGGAGGAGGAGGGAGAGGAGGAGTGGGGAGAGGGGAGAGAACTATCAATGTTGAGAATCATTGATTGGCTGCCCCCCTGCACACCTCCTACTAGGGATCGAGCCCACAACATGGGCATGTGTCCTGACTGGGAATTGAATCTGGGACCTTTCATTCCGCAGTCCGACACTCTATCCACTGAGCCAAACCAGCTAAGGCTGATCTTTTTAAATATATTACTGGATCCAATTTGCTAATATTTTGTTGAGGATTTTAGCTTCTGTGTTCATCAGGGCCTGTAATTCACTTTCTTTGTAGTGTCTTTATCTGATTTTGGAATTAGGATAATGCTGGCCTCATAAAAAGAGCTTGGAAGTGTTCTTTCCTCTTGGATTTTTTGGAATAGTTTTAGGAGTATAGGTGTTGGTTCTTTTTTGACTGTTTGGTAAAACATGAAGCCATCTGGACCCGGGCTTTTGTTTTCTGGGAGTAGTTGGATTACTGCTTCTATTTCATCAGTTGTTATTGGCCTATTCAAGTGTTCTTATTCTTCCTGATTCAGTTTTGGGAGATTGTATTTTTCTAGGAATTTATCCATTTCATCCACATTGTCCAGCTTGTTGGCATATAGTTGTTCGTAGTATTTTCTTACAATCCTTTGTATTTCTATGGTGTCAGTGGTTACTTCTCCACTTTCGTTTCTGGTTTTTATTTATTTGAGTCTTCTCTCTTTATTTCTTGATGAGCCTGGCTAACGGTTCATCAATCTTGTTTATCCTTTCAAAGAACCAGCTCTTGGTTTCATTAATTTTTTGTATTTTTTTTTAGTCTCTACATCATTTATTTCTGCTCTAATCTTTATCATTTTTCCCCTTCTACTTACTCTGGGCTTTTCTTGTTCTACTCTTTCTAGTTCTTTAAATATTATGGTCAAATAGTTTATTGCTGTTTTGTTGTTTTTTTGTGGTATGCCTGTAGTGCTATGAACTTCCCTCTCAGGACTGCTTTTGCTGTGTCCCAGAGATTTTGGGTGGTTGTGTGTTCGTTTTCATTTGTTTCCAGGAAGTTTTCGATTTTTTTCTTGATCTCGTTGGTAACTCATTCATTATTTAATAACATGCTATTTAGCCTGCCTGTGTTTGAATGTTTTTGGGTGTTTTTACTGTAGTTGATTTCTAATTTCATTCCACTGTGATCTGATAAGGTGTTTGAAATGATTTCAGTCTTGAACTTGTAGAGACTTGTGTTGTGTCCTAACATGTGGTCTATCTTTGTGAATGACCCATGTGCACTTTAGAAGAATGTATATTCTGTAACTTTGGGGTGAAATGTTGTGTAAATGTCAATTAAATCCATCTGATCCTTTAGAGTCACTCTAATATGGCTTCTTGAATATAGTGAAACCCTGTGAAGTGCTTACTTTTTTTCTTTTACAAACCCAGAGTTTTAAGAGTGGAGATAATGGAATAAAGGTAGTATTATTAACAACTTTTGAGTAACTAAGAACTAATTTGGGAGAAATTTTTATTTTAGTTGCATTGAACACAATGTTGTAGTAGTTACATACACCTATAGGTGGAATATGAAACTGGAGCATGAGATGTTATTAATGGAAGTAAAAGGACTTTGCTGCAGTCATGAAAAGGGATAATATCTGATGGACTTTTATCCCTGAAGGAAGAAAAAGCTTTAGTATTAAATATTGACAATGGATATACTTATCAGTCAGGCAGAGAGAAGTTACAATGAACATTAATAATCCGTTATTATTAATTAGCTAATAAAAAGTCCAAGTAAAACATCAAAGTGAATCACATACAGCCTCCGATTGCCTAAAAGGTTCAACAAGATGCTCAGCCTTTTTATTTATTTATTTATTTTATGTTGGGAGTCTGAAGTGAGGGATTGGACATTGTAAATCTACTCACATAGTTCTCAGAAACTTTGCTTGCTGAGCAGGTCTCTGAATTTTATTGGGATATTTCAGCAGCCCTGCTGGGAGAGGTGTGATAACATCAGCATAAGAGCCCTTGAGACTCTCGTGCTATTGATTTACCAACCAATAGTGAAAGGTTTGGAAATCAGATAGAGACACTTGCACTAAATCTTGATATGCCTGTTGGTGACAAATGGCAAGGAAATTTAGGTTTTCCTGGGGAAGCACTACAAACTTCTATTGGCGGCCTTGCAACATGCATATGAACTGATCTTGATCCCTGAGTATGAGTGGAATGGCAAAGAAGTTATTAGCAGGGTCCAAGACAACCAACTAAGTACCATCACTCTATGTAATGGATTTAGTCTGTAATAGCAGTGGCTATAACAGCAATGACTAAACTCAGTTAATAATAATTCATGATATGCCTCCAGCTTCCATTAACCTTTTGCCACTGGCCTAGCAGGGCTTTTGTGTTAAGATATTACATTTCTTACTATCCCTGGTGCTTTCCTAGTAAGTTCTTAATCAAGGTTGTGGTTTTCCTTTGTCCTCCTGAAATTCTGTTCTGTTTCTTTTGGACCTCCAAGGAAAGGGAAGTGATATAGGGAGCAATTTCTATGTTTCATTAGCATCTTCTGGTTGGGAGAATACCCTTTGGCACTTACAGGATGGGTAATGATAAGTATACAACACAAGGGTTTGCAACCCTAATTATCTGTAAAGAATCAGATAATTATTTCAGTCTTTATAGATATAATACAATCTCTGTATATGTTCTTCCTTTTTTTTTCAATATATTTTATTGATTTTTTACAGAGAGGAAGGGAGAGGGATAGAGAGTTAGAAACATTGATCAGCTGCCTCCTGCACACCCCCTACTGGGAATATGCCTGCAACCAAGGTACATGCTCTTGACCGCAATCGAACCTGGGACCCTTCAGTCCGCAGGCCAACGCTTTATCCACTGAGCCAAACCAGTTAGGGCTATTCTTCCGTTTTTTAAAACAACTCTCTAAAAGATGCAAAAATCATTGCTAGCTTGGGTGCTATAGTTTGGTGACTCCTGATATATGAATTCCTGCTCTACCTGATATGTATAAATAGTAACAAAAGTACAGCTAGTTGCTGAAAAGCCTGGCCTACAAAGTCATGTTAGCTTCCTTACCCCACTTTTAATCTCTGCTCTGCATCCTGATGCCTTTTTCTTCCATGGGTCCAAGTAGCATAGTGATCTAGGTATTTGTGTGACAGAACTTTAAAAATTTGTGTCTCTCCTTTCTCCAAATTCCCCAGCATACTTGGGTGGGTGCATATGGCCATTGATTGACTCCTCCCTGGGGACAGGGAAACCTCGTCCCCATCTCCATTCACTTTTCTTCTTAAAGCAACTGAGGTTGCCTTAAAGGGTGAGGAGGTTGATAAAGAGTGAGAGATCTTGGGGTTACAGAGTGGCTCCACACCATTAAATATGCCTTGTATTTACTTTGAATTTGGAAGGGTATGATGGCTGCTTGTGGGTCAACCAAATAAATTTTCCTTGTTTTTAGCACTCACAACATTCAAGGGTGAAACCAATTATTTCAGCCCTGGGAATCCCTTGACTCATCAGCCAGTTTGTACATTCTGGTTGACTGAATCTTGGCTCACATAGCAGGGACCTGTTTTAGATAGCTCTCCTTAATCTGGGGTATCATTACTAATATAATTTCTCAAGTTTTCACCTAGTTTTATAAGGTGCCTAGTTCTGTAAGGGCTGGGAGAACTTTTCAGGGTGGCAGTGCCAATTGTAAGAATTAACCTAGATTTTTCATTTGGCAGAGGGTCACCTTTATCACACTGTAAATGCTCTGTTAATATTGTAAACCGGTCTGGGCACTAGGAGCCTCAATCCCAGCCAAGGTCTCAACTATAATTTCCCATGAGAGAGGATCTGTCCTTGGGAAATCTCCCTAATAGGACTAAAGCAGCCTGTAACAACCGGGACCCATTGTAAAAAACTTTTACTGAGATCTTTTACTGTAATCACAAGGTTAAAGTTGGCAGGTAGACTGCAGAAGGTGTTGAGCTGTAAGACAGCCCAGCTATTGCCATTCTTCCTTCCCATGCTGTGCCCCACCTCCTCATCTCCCAAGCGAAACCAATCAGAGTTCTTTGATTTATGTTCACAGTGATTGCTTGCCAGTATCTCCCTCTTTTGTGTTCAGTATAGATGAATATCTCTGTAACCTTTCTGAAAAGGGTTGTACACTAAGGATGAATTCTAGTACTAGTTATTATTTCAGTGTGTGGAACTGCCATATTGGTGGGGAAGTCCTACCTGGAGGAGGTTTAGCAACCACCAGAACATCATTTGGACAAATCTCTTTGAATATACAATAAGTCCTTACTTAATGTTTACAGTAGGTTTTGTGACTTTAAGTGAAATGATGTGTAATGAAACCAGTTGTACCATAGGCTAATTTGATACAGAAAAGAGTGAAGTTCTTATGGCATATCATCAATGCTATAATGAAATCTGTTGAACTAAACCATATTATTCAAGGACCTGCTCTGCTTAGCCTGCTACCACCTCCTCAATTCCTCCTCATTGTCAGGCAATAAGATAGAGGACCATTTACTGCCTGATTGACCATAAAATATGCTCCTATGTTTGTTATCCATTCCTATAGATGTCCCTTAAATCCCATTAATTGGCCTGTGAGACCCTCATCTTTCCTTTTGCAGAAAACCACGCCACTAACAGCATCACATTCTCATCACCAAGTTGTTAAGAACTATGAAAGAGGTCTTTGATTTTACCATAGGTATATGGGTAGTTAGCAGACAGGAGAATTCTATGTCCACCTAAGACCCAGTTTCCATAGGGTAATGCAGAGAGGACCAGATGATATCTGCTCATAGAGTCTGTTGTATTGCAGTAGAGGAACCCTGAGCTTAATGCATTTGAACCTTTTTAATTGGCAGTAAGTGTGGCTACTCTTTGCTCTTAGCACAGATGTCTGACAGTCCAGAAAAACAAGCAAGTCATTGCCTCACTCAAAAGACATGCAGAAATAGTAGAGACATACAGAATTGTCTCCTAATACATACAATTCTCAAATTATGTTTGGTTTGATACAATGTTTTTTTTAAAATTCACAATTAGGTCTTTTTTTGGTGATTGTTTTGGGTACTGATTTTGATCATTTCCATGTTATCAGAAAAAAATGTTTTTTTCTCCCCAATTTCTGCAGTTTACTCATAATTGTCATTTTATTGTTTTGCTTTGCCCTGCTAAATCACTTGCCTGCCATAGGGCAAGAAACAACATAGGATATCTTTTCTTTAAAAAACATTTTTTTTTCAATTACAGTTGACATACAATATTATATTAGTTTCAGGTATACAACCCAGTGATGAGACAGTTATATAACTTATGAAGTGATCACCCCAATAAATCTAGTACCGATCTGACACCATACATAGTTATTACAGGGTCGTTGACTATATTCCCTATGCTGTACTTTACATCTCCATGACTGTTCTGTAACTACCAATTTGTACTCCTCCCCCTCTGCCCCCCGTGTCTATGAGTCTATTTCTATTTTGTTAGTTTCAATTTGTACCTCTTAAACCCTTCACCTTTACCATCTCCCCATCCCCTCCTCCCATCTGGCAGCGGTCAAAATGTTCTTTGTATCTATGAGTCTGTTTCTGTTCTGCTTGTTCATTTATTTTTTTAGATTCCACGTATAAGTGAATTCATATGTCATTTGTCTTTTTGTCTTTCTCTAACTTATTTGATTCAGCACAATGCCTTCTAGGTCCAAGTTGTTGCTGATGTCAAGATTTAATTATTTTTTTATGGCTGAGTCATATTCCATTGTGTATATGCACCGCTTATTTATTCATCTATTGGTGGACACTTAGGTTGCTTCTGTATCTTGGCTGCAGTGTGCATATGCATGTATATGTATTTTCAAGTTATTGTTTTGGGTTTATTGGGATAAATTCCTAGAAGTAGAATTGCTAGGTCCTTCTTTGTCTCGTTATAGCCTTTGCAGAACAGGTGTGCTCGATTGGCAGACAGCTTTTTTCCAAGCCATGAATCAGGAACTCAGGTTCTTTTCATCTTGTGGCTCAGCCTTCTTTTCAGCATTGCTTCTATGGTTGCCATGCTTATTTGTATTAATCTCTGGAAGAGGAAGGAGCATGGACACCATATAGTTGAGGCTATTAAGAACCAGGCCTAGAGGTGACACAGGTTATTTTTCTTTCAGATTGCTTTTGGCCAGAATCCAATTAAATGGCCACATCTTAACTGTGAATCTGGGAAATATCTAGTTATATTTTGAGTAAGAAAAAGAAATGGGCCCAGCCGGTGTTGCTCAGTGGTTGAGCATCAACCCATGACCCAGGAGGTTACAGTTCAATTCCTGATCAAGACATATATACCCAGGTTTCAGGCTTGATCCCTAGAAGGGGGTGTGCAGGAGGCAGCCGATCGATGATTCTTTGATGTTTCTGTCTTTTTCTTCCTCTCCTTTCCTCTCTGAAATCAATAAAAACATTTTTTAATATAAAATTACAACTTTATTGTTTTATTTCCTGTATAAATTTTAAAAGGTGTCATTGCATTCCACCATTACAAATCAACAAGGTTATCATATAAAGAAAGAAAAAGAAATGGGTTTGCTTAACAGATAGCTGACTGTCTCTACTTCATTTTAGTCCGTTCTTAAGCTACAGGTAGTTATAAAAAATTTAAAAAGGTAGACCATTTTTAAAAATGCAAGTTAATTTTCAAAAAACTCATTCCAAAATCTACCATGTAGAAATAGCCATTACTACTAAGTAAACATTCCAAATGTTTTTTCTATACAGAGATAAAAAAGATGGTTCAATAGATAAAAATTATTTTGTTAAAATCATGTAATGCTATAAAAAATTTAAAATATCAAGATCAGATTTACTTGGCTATATAGAAGAAAAAGAAAGTGAAGTAAAATCAAATTGTTGAGCTTCAAATAAAATTTTCTTACCAAAAGAAATATTTCCTTAAATGTATATATCTTTAAATTGGATAATAGAGGTTACAAAAAAACAACAACAAAAAAACATTTGAGAGGCCCTAACCGGTTTGGCTCATTGCATAGAGCGTCGGCCTGCGGACTGAAGGGTCCCGGGTTCGATTCTGGTCAAGGGCATGTACCTTGGTTGCGGGCACATCCCCAGTGGAAGGGGTGCAGGAGGCAGCTGATCGATGTTTCTCTCTCATCGATGTTTCTTTTTTTTATTTTTTACAGAGAGGAAGGGAGAGGGATAGAGAGTTAGAAACATCGATGAGAGAGAAACATCGACCAGCTGCCTCCTGCACACCCCCCACTGGGGATGTGCCCCGCAACCAAGGTACATGCCCTTGACCGGAATCGAACCCGGGACCCTTCAGTCCTCAGATCGACGCTCTATGCACCGAGCCAAACCGGTTTCGGCTCTCATCGATGTTTCTAACTCTCTATCCCTCTCCCTTCCTCTCTGTAAAAAATCAATAAAATATATTTTTTTAAAAAGTTCAGAGGCTAGGGTTTTCTAATATTGGTTAATTTAACAATAGCCAATTCAATTTAGATACACTCATGTTCACCTCTGAGCTGGAGTATGGGGCTACTTTTATGAGGATATCAGAGGGTAATTAGCTAAAGAAACCCAGTGACTTTGTCTACAAGAAGGGATTTGTGGTGTAATTACTGTTTGGTGGCAAACTTATGTTTTGTTTTAACTACATGCTTGAAAATCAATATTGATCTCCTGCTATGAAAGACTAATAGTATCCCCATTCTCCTCTGGTTTCCTGCTATCCAATTTGTTTGTTTGTAAAAACATTTACTTTATATTTTTCATATTTTTGACATTATATTGTATAAATATAATCCTCAGAATTAATTAGGCATTTGTTCTGTATTTAATTTAAATTTGTTAGGTGGTCACTGTCACTACCAGTCCTTTTACCATATCTTCTCCACTAAGATCTTTTTTTTTTTTTTTAAATATATTTCACTGACCCTTTACAGAGAGGAAGGGAGAAGGATAGAGAGTCAGAAACATTGATGAGAGAGAAACATCTATCAGCTGCCTCCTGCACACCCCCCACTGGGGACGTGCCCGCAACCAAGGTACATGCCCCTGACTAGAATCGAACCTGGGACCCTTCAGTCCGCAGGCCGACGCTCTATCCACTGAGCCAAACCGGTTTCGGCCCACTAAGATCTTTTTTTTTTAAAAAAAAATGTATTTTATTGACTTTTTACAAAGAGGAAGGGAGAGGGATAGAGAGCTAGAAACATCGATGAGAGAGAAACATCCATCAGCTGCCTCCTGCACACCCCCTACTGGGGATGTGCCCGCAACCAAGGTACATGCCCTTGACTGGAATCGAACCTGGGACCCTTCAGTCCTCAGGCCGAGCCAAACCGGTTTTGGCTCCACTAAGTTCTTTACATCATCTCTTAAATTGGCTCAGTTTTATTGTCAAGTAATTTTTTTTTTTAAGAATAAGATATTAGGAGCTGTATTGTCTGCGTTTTTTCATAATGGAAAGTGATTCCTTCTTGCTTTAATTTTCAGATTATGTCTTGCTGTATATAATATCATTGGGTTACATTTTTTCCTCCTATGAATTCAAACTAGGTCTGGAATATTGCTAGGGAGAGGACTAAAGCCAATTTCTCCTCTTCCTCCCTTACACATACTTTACCCTTTTGCATTCTATTAAGTTTAACTCCAATAATTCTCACTGTTAAACATTTTATAATCATTTTTCAGAATGCATTTTTTTTTCAGTTTTTGTTTTGTGGCCTTTTACAAAAGTTTGAATACATCTTCAGTTCCCCATTTATTAAATTTGCTACTGTAGGGGCACAAATTATCCTTATGTTTGATTATCTTTGTTTTGTTTTTTACTCCTTTTTAAAAAATCCTCACCTGCGGTAGATATGTTTTTATTGATTTTAGAAAGAGAGGAAAAAAGAGAGAAAGAGAGAGAAACATTGATGTGAAAGAGAAACATTGATTAGTTGCTTTCCATACGTGCCCTGACCAGGGATCAACCCCACAACCTAGGTGTGTGTCCTGTCTAGGAATTGAACTCACACCCTTTTTGGTGTGCAGGATGATGCTCCCACCCATTTAGCCACTGGCCAGGGCTATCTTTGTTTTTTTGTAGTTCCTCTCTGTTTTAATGTCTGCTGTTTTTTTCAGCAGTATATATTCTTTTCCTTGCTGTTTCTGTTTTTGCTTTTAAATTACTTTGGTTCTGTATGTCCCAAGGTATTTTTTGTTTTTATTTTAACCTTTCTTTGTTTATCATCTCCTTTTTGAGCTTTATTTGAACTTAAGTTTGAATAATTAAGTTTCATTTCACCTGGCCAGTTTTGAGAAGTATCTTTATACTGAGTTATATTTACTCCTAGATTGAGATGATTATCTTATTCATGTTATGCTTTTTATATTGTTTATTTTGGGGGTGTAGTTTCTTTGCCATGCAACTTTTTGTCATCTTGTTCATGCTTGGGAGGCTCTCTAGACATTTACTGTACTGTGGTTTAGGTAATTTCTTGAAGAAACCTATGTGGGAAAGGAAGAAACTTACTTTTGCCCACAGGATTCTTTCAGCTAGTCTGATAATTAAATAGGTATGAGACATTAGCAAGAGAAAATAATCAAGTTTAATACATATGTATGTATGGGAACCACTTATACATGTGAGAGTATAGATCCCACATGAATAGAAAGGGGAAATGAGTATATAAGACATTTTGAACCAGGGATAGGTAAGATGCTTTGGGATCTTCAAAGGATCATTGCAGGATGATAAGAAGAGCAGATGTTAATAAATAGAAGTTTACCTTGCCCTTTAGATAGGTCAAAAGAGTTTATCTCTAATAATCTTCTGTTAGGGACAAGGCTTTTAATTCAAGTTCTTCTAGGTAGTTAAGGGAGGGGCAGAAGTTTCTCTTGAGCCAGAGGCTAGTTGCCTTTAGCTCAAAACAGTCCACATACCAGAGGCACATCTTGGGGTGACTTATTCTGAATCCCCGCACCTGCCTTTTCCCTTTCTGATTTTTTACTTTAGAAAACATAGAAAAGTCTTTCCTTTTTAAAAAGTTAGACTATTAAGGTATTTTCTCCTACCTCTTAGATTATTTTAAATTTTACTTGACTCTTTAAAATAATCCTTCTGGATTTTATTTTGTATAAGGTAATTTTCCCCAAATTACTAACCAGTTTTTCTAGTACCATTTTTAAATAATTTCTGTCTTTCCCTGCTGATTCAGTCTTTCCCTGGAATCCTTTCATGTCATATAGTAAATATATATTTATATTTGAGTCTTTTCTTGAAATTTCCTTTTGATTTTTTAAAATATATTTTTATTGATTTCAGAGAGGAAGGGAGAGGGAGAGATAGATGGAAACATCAATGATGAGAGAGAATCATTGCCTGGCTGCCTCCTGCACGCCCCACACTGGGAATCAAGCCCACAACACGGGCATGTGCCCTGACTAGGAATTGAACCGTGACCTCCTGCTTCAACTCTTGAGCCACACTGCTGGGCTCAGAGTACATTTCTTGATGTATCATACAGACCAGAGTTTTGTAGTATTCCATGGTGACTTACATGTAATTACATTCTCACACATTTATATGTGCGTGCTTTCTTTGCCTTTTATTCTCATGTGCTTTTCAAGTATTTAGAGTTTGTTTACTTTGTTATTCAGGGTCATTCATTATTAAATTATCCCAGCTCTTGTATCCTTTCAGAATAAAACCAGTATGGGAAGTAGAACATGAATAAAGGTAGAAAAGGTTCCTTTATTATCTTTATGGGAGAAAAATATTGATATAGAACTTAACAGACCAGGATCATTTGAATCTCATATTTATAAATTATATTGTATAATTATATTTATTATTTGGTGAATATAAAAATAGCCCAACAAAACCTAATGTGTGTTACTTTTAATTAGTACTTTCTTTAACTCCCATGACCCATTTGTGAATTCTAGTCTTGTTTTGCTTATATACTGTTGCTTGATAAACCACCTACAATTTTTAGTTGCTTAGCCGGAACAATTAATGTTTTTCCCACGTAGTAACAGCTAGATTTATTCATGAGACTATATTCAGCTGGTTAGGTGGTTCAAGATCATCTTTTACACATGTCTGGGCCTAGATGGTACTGGCTATAGGCTGGGGTACCTCAGAATGTAAGGCCTCATTCTCCACTTGGTCTATCAGGAGAGTATGTTAGGACTTAAAGGGAAAGCATAATTTTAAATTATTTTTGTTAATGATAACTAAATCATCCATTTTCTGAATAAGCCTAGGAAGATTTCTTGTCCTGGTTTCTAGTTTGTGGGCCATAGAATTTAACGTATGTTGATGGAGAATCTGACACTATTCTAATGCGAAAATGCATGTCAAAGTGCTATGTAAATTTTAAAGTTCTATTTATAAAAGATACACAAAAGTATTTTGTTTTTAATGAGGAAAAAAAATGAAATAGTTTGCCAGATATAAATGTAGCAAATAATTGTAGACTTCAGTTGCTTATATTTTATCTTGTTCAAGGAGAAGGAAGCTGAAGTCACTTTAAATAACTTATACTAGTATTATTATACTAGAGGTCCGGTGCATGAAATTTGTGCACTGGAGTGGGGGGGGGGGGTCCCCCCCTCAGCCCTGCCTGCATCCTCTCGCAGTCCAGGAGACCTCGGGGGATGTTCAACTGCTGGCTTAGGCCCGTTCCCCAGGGGCAGTCAGACATCCTTAGTGCTGCCATGGAGGTGGGAGAGGCTCCTGCTGCTGCACTCACCAGCTGTGAGCCCAGCTTCTGGCGCACTGACCACCAGGGGGCAGCTTCTGCATTGAGCATCTGCTCCCTGGTGGTCAGTGCATGTCATAGTGACCAGTCGTTCTGCCGTTCAGTCAATTTGCATATTAGCCTTTTATTATATAGGATTTTAATATATAGTAATGCTATTATGTAAATATACTACTGATCTTGTTTATATATGAAATAATATCATTGGAAGTGATTTTATAGTTTTTGACAAGTATTTGTTAATATTTCAAATTACTAAACAATTATTTTTTAAAATCTCATCTTGTGCATGTTATTTAAATTGGATTTTACTTCTATTCATTTTTAGAAATATAAGGAAAAGGACAAACACAAACAAAAACATAAGAAGCAACCAGAACCATCACCTGCATTGGTTCCTTCTTTGACTGTTACTACAGAAAAAGTAAGTTTTAAATGCCATATTTTGTTTTATATAATAACACATTATGTGCTGACTTTTACCTTTAAGAAGTATTTTCATTCCCAGCGTCCTGGTTCTCTCTAACTTTTACAACCTCTCTAACCCTATATCAAGCACTTTGTTATTTCCATATCTTAGTCCTTAACCTACCTTCTATTTATATTATACTTGTTTCTGAAGAATGTTAAGTAAAGATCAGCAGTGGGAATGTAAGTGGGAAAATATCACTGAGGTTAGAATTTGGGCTGTGGAGTTGGCTTCGTTCACCTGTAATTTTGAATTCTGGCTTCACCACTTAACTGACAGCTCTAAGGACAGATTAATTAACCTCAATTTCATCATCTGTAAAGTGAAGGAAGTAACAATTGGAATTGAATGATAAAATATATGTAAAGCAATTAGAACAATGTCTGGCTCATAGTAAGTATTACTTTGTAAATGTTAAATATTATCAAGACTAGAGCCCCGGTGCATGAAAATTGTGCACTCGGGGTGGGTGGGGGGGAAGGGCTCAGCCTGGCCTGTGCCCTCTCACAGTGCGGGAGCCCCACGATCGATCGCCCGAAAGAGGTAGGCCCCGTTCACCCATCCGGGGCTCCTCGATGGATTGTCCCAAAGAGGTAGGCCGGAGCAAGCATGGGGCCGTGGGAACCCCGCCTCCACTGTGCGCGAAGCCATCTTGTGACAGTGTGAGGACCACCTAGGCTTTTATTAGTAAGATTATTATCATATGGTTAATATGAAAGTGAATAGATATATGGACAGGTGGCTGGGACAGAGTAAGCAAGGGTTGAGGGGCGGGTAGAGTGCAGTAGGTGATGAGGCCACATGAGGAGCCAACCATGTAGGGTTACGTAAGCCAGTGGAAGGACTTTGTTATTTAGGTTGAGTGATAAACCTAAATTCATTGAAGGTTCTGAACATAGATGTAACATTGTCTGGCTGCTTTATTGTGGATAGACTGTACAGAGTCAAGAATGACAGCCGGGAGACCATGAGAAGGTTATTAAAACAGTCCAGAGAGCGATGGGGGTAATATGGAGAATAGTTGAGGTGATTAGACTCTGAATGGCTTCAAATTGATGTAGAAGTATAAATTTGAAAAGCTAAATCTGCCGTTGCCGTCTCTGATTTTTTACTTTTTGATGCTTAGCAAAGTCTTTCCTTCCTTAAACTTATATAAATATTTAAAAAATATTTTCTTCCAGCTTTTTAGATTATTTATTTATTATTATTTTTTTGTTAATCCTCACTTGAGGATATTTTCCCATTGATTTTTAGGGAGAGTGGAAGAGAGAGGGAAAGCAAAGAGAAACATCGATGTGAGAGAAGCACATCGATTGGTTGCTTCCTGCATGCGCCCGGAAAAGGGCCTGGGCCAGGGAGGAGCCTGCAACCAAGGTATGTGCCCTTGACCGGAACCGAACCCGGGACTCTTTGGTCTGCAGGCCAGTGCTCTATCTACTGAGCCAAACTGGCAAAGGCAGATTATTTTAATTTTTAAGTACTTAAAAATAATCCATCTAGATTTTGTTTTATTTTGTATAAGATACTTTTTCCCAAATAACTAACCAGTTTTTCTAGTACCATTATTAAATAGTTTCAGTCTCTCCCTACTGGTTTGGGATCCTTCCTTATCATATACTAAATATTTATATATAATTGAATCTTTTCTTGGAATTTCCTTTTGTTCTATTAATATATTAAAATCAGCCTATGTCTTTAATGAATGCCATTAGACTGCTTTGATTCATATTTTACAGGCTAATGCGAATGTAATCTATTCATAGTCTGTTCTGTTGAACATTGCAATCTTCATCTCAGGACACATTTCTTGATGTATCACACAGGACTAGAGTTCTATAGTTATTCCATGATGACTTAGATATACTTACATTCTCACACATGTATATGTATATATTTTGCCTTTCATCCTCATGTGTTTTCCAGGCTTCAGAATCTGATCACCTCTCATCAACTGATTTAAAAAGGGGTAATGTTGTAATCAGATTAGCTCTGGTAGATTAAGACAAATAATCTGGTGAGGTCTTGAGTGATTTGGATGGTAGAACCCTTGAGTCATAAATTTCTTTTAGGAGAACTGTCATTTTCTTGGTTTACCACACTCTTTCACCTGTTGCTGTGGAAACAGGGATAGATCAGGGAATGTAAGGCTGAGTGTTACTCTGAGCTGCAAGGCTCTTTTAAACACCATGGTTCATATTAGTAGAGCACATTTAAATAGCAAATCAAGTGTAACTTTAATTATTATTAGTTAGTTAATAATTAACTAACTTTAAAATACCTGTACTAAATAGCCAGTTGTTAGGTTTGTTTTTTTTCAGTCTTTAAAAAATATTTTTATTGATTTGAGAGAGGAAGGGAGAGGAAGAGAGAGATAAAAACATCAGTGATGAGAGAGAATTATTGATTGGCTGCCTCCTGCACGCCACACCCTAGGGTTCAGGCCGCAACCCCAGCATATGCCCTGGCTGGGAATCAAACCTTGACCTCCTGGTGGATAGATTGGCATTCAACATCAAACCTTGACCTCCTGGTTGATAGATTGGCATTCAACCACTGAGCCACGCCAGCTAGGCCACATAGCCAGTTTTGATTGCACATTTTTGAACCTGGCTTTTGCCATTTCTCATACCTTAACACAAAATTTGCCCCGACCAAGTGGCTGGGTTGGTTGGAGAGTCGTCCCATACACCAAAGGGTTGAGGGTTCAGTTCCCCATCAGGCCACATACCTAGGTTACGGGTTCAAGCACTGGGCAGGGAGCATACTGGAGGCAACAGATTGGTATTTCACTCTCATATTGATGTAGCCCCATCCTCTTCTTGCTCCCTTCCTCTCTCTAAAATTAATGAACATAGCCTCACTGAGGATTTTTAAAATACTTAAAAATAAGTACAACATTTTTTTTATTCTTTATTAACTAAAATTTCATTCTACCAGTCTTAAATTTTTCAGCTGTATTTTTCTGTGACCAACTTTTAACCTTGTATGACTCTAAACATAATTTTTAAAATCTTTATTGTTGAAAACATTACATATATTCCCTTTATTCTCCCATTCACCCATTATAGCCTGCACCCACCCCCGCCCAAGCCCCCACCACCCTATTGTCTGTGTCCATGGGTTATGCATATATGCATACAAGTTTTTTGGTTGATCTCTTCCCACCTGCCCACCAACCTCCGTCTTCCTCAGAGATTTCAGTCTGTTCCATGCTTCTGTGTCTATGGATCTATTTTGTTCATCAGTTTATTTTGTTCATTAGATTCCACATATGAGTGAGATTATGTGATACTGTCTTTTCTCTGACTGGCTTGTTTCACTTAGCATCATACTCTCCAGTTCCCTGCTGTCTCAAAGGGTAAGAGATCCTTCTGTTTTCACTGCTGCAGAGTATTCCATGGTATAAATGTACCACAGCGTTTTTATCCATTTGTCTATTGATGGGTACTTGGGCTGTTTCCAGATCTTAGC
The DNA here is from genome assembly GCF_027574615.1 of Eptesicus fuscus. Classification (NCBI taxonomy): domain Eukaryota; kingdom Metazoa; phylum Chordata; class Mammalia; order Chiroptera; family Vespertilionidae; genus Eptesicus; species Eptesicus fuscus. The sequence continues at coordinate 20,581,136 of NC_072474.1, read as the reverse complement.
TATTGTAAAGTGTGCTGCTATGAACATAGGGGTACATATATTCTTTCTGATGAGTGTTTCAGGTTTCTTAGGATATATTCCTAGAAGTGGGATCACTGGGTCAAATGGCAGTTCCATATTTGAGGAAACTCCATACTGTTTTCTATAATGGCTGCACCAGTCTGCATTCCCACCAGCCATGTACTAGGGTTCTCTTTTCTTTAAATCTTCACCAGCATTGTCATTTGTTGATTTGTTGATGGTAGCCATTCTTACTGGTGTGAGGTGATAACTCATTGTTGTCTTAATTTGCATCTATCTGTTGATCATTGACTTTGAGCATATTTTCATATGTCTGGGCCATCTGTATGTCTGTTTGTATGTCTGTTTTCAAGAAGTATCTATTTAGGTTCTTTGCCCATTTTTTAATTGGTTTGTCTTATGTTAAATTGTTTGAGTTCCTTATATATTTTGGATATTAACCCTCTAGCAGACATAACATTGCCAAATATGTTCTCCCATACAGTGGGCTCCCTTTTCATTTTGTTGATGGTTTCTTTTGTTGTGTAGGTTTTTATTTTGATGTAGTACCATTTGTTTATTTTCTCCTTAGTTTCCTTTGCCCTAGGAGATGTATCCGTAAACATATTGCTGTAAGAGATGTCTGAGATTTTGCTGCTTATGGTTTCTTCTAGGATTTTTATGGTTGCACAATTTACATTTAAGTCTCTTATCCATTTTGAGTTTATTCTTGTGTATGGTGTAAGTTGATGGTCTAGTTTCTCTTTTTTGCACGTAGCTGTCCAATTTTCCCAACACTACTTATTGAAGAGACTGTCTTGACTCCACTGTATGTTCTTGCCTCCTTTGTCAAATATTAATTGACCATAATGGCTTGGATCGATTTGTGGGCTCTCTGTTCTGTTCAATTGATCTATATGCCTGTTCTTGTGCCATTACCAGGTGTTTTGATTACAGTGGCTTTGTAGTATAAATTAATATCTGGTATTGTGATCCCTCCAATTTTGTTTTTTCTCAAGATTGCTTCAGCTGTTTGGGGTCTTTTTTGTTTCCGTGTAAGTTTTTGGAATATTTATTCTAGTTCTGTAAAATATGCTATTGGTATTTTAATAGGGATTTCCGTGAATCTGTAGATTGCTTTGAGTAGGATGGACATTTAGCTCTGATATAACCTCAGCAGGTTATGCTCTAATATTTACTGTGAAGACTTGGTAGAGCTCCTGGAGATAAAATTCAAAAAAGTTTGAGGGCTCCCCTATGACTCAGTCCTCCTGGAGTTTTTATCTTTCAGACTTGTCCACACTGAACCTTCAGCAATTTGTTGATTATACTTGAGATTTTCCTATTCTGATACTGGTTTCCATAGAGATTTCTCCTGGGGCATATTGGGGTTCTCTGTGTCTATCTGCCTTTCTCTCCAATCTTTGGGCAGTGGTTTGCCCTCTGATCTCACTGCTTCCATAAATCTAAGAGCTGTTGACTTGAGTTTGTTCAGCCTTTTACTGTTAAGATTGAATGAAGAATTCTAAGTTCCTTATGTGCTGAATCAGAATCCAGAAGTGCTAATATAGGCGTTAAATGCTATACTTTTTGATCCAAGCACCACTTACGAATTTTGATATGTTGTATTTGTATTTCATTGAGCAATACCCATGATTTCCTTTTCATTTCTTCTTTGACCCATAGTTTACTTATAAATGTGTTATTTACTTTTCAAACATTTGGTGGTTTTTCACATATTTTCTTGTAGTTTCTAATTTAATATCTTTGTATTATATAATTCCTCTTAAGTTTCCTGAGATTTAAAAAAAAAAGATACAAATTGATTATCTTGTTTAGTATCCTGTGTGCTTTTCAAAAGAATGTGTATTTATTTTGCTCTTGCTGTATGGAGTTTTTCTATAAATTCCATTTTGGTCAAGTTGATTGCTATTTTTTAAGTTCTTTATATCCTCACTGATTTTGTTGTGTCTATTTGTTGAGTCAGTTAACTGAAAAGGGGTTATGTAATTATGGATTTTGCTATTTCCCTATTTTCTGTTTTCTTTTTTTAATGTTATACTCTCTGCCATACAGTGGGGGGAGGATTAGGCAATTTACACATAATGTGATTATTGATATAATTGTATTTGAATTTATCAGTTTCTAATTCTTTTAAAAAAATTAATTAAATTTATTGGGGTTACATTGGTTAATAAAATTATGTAGGTTTAAGATGTATAGTTCTATAATATATCACCTGTATAATGTATTGTGTGTTCACCACCCAAAGTCATATGTTTATTTTTTATTTATTTGCCCATTTCTCATCTACTCTATTTAGTGAATATTTTTTATGATTTTATTTTGGCTAATTAGTAATAATTCCTTGTTGTGTTATTTTATTGGTTGCTTTAGGGTTTATGGTATATGTCTTTAATATGTCAGCGTGCCTTCAAGTGATATTATACCATTTTCAGGTATTGTGTAAGAAACTTGTAGCTATATACTTCTATTCCTACCCTTTTGGCTTTTGTGCTATTTTTGTCATTTAAAAATTTTGCCTATTTTATAAATCTCAAAATTAATATTTTTTCATCTAAGTCATCAGTTAACTTATAAATATATTTAAATAATTTAAAAGTCTTTATATTTACTCTTGTAATTATTGTTTCTAGTACTTTAATTACTTTGTGTAGATCCACATTTCCTTTGTTGTTTTCCTTCTTCCTAAAAGACAATCTTGAACATTTATTCTAGTGTTGATCTGCTGGTGATTAGTTCTTTCAGCTTTTTTTTTTTTTTTATCTGATAAACAATTATTTTGCTTTTGTTTTTTGAAAGTTAGCCTCGCCGGCATGGTCACGATTCGATTCCCTGTCAGGGCACATGCCCGGGTTGCAGGCTCAATCCCCAATGTGAAGCGTGCAGGAGGCAGCCGATCAATGATTCTTTCTCATCATTGATGTTTCTCTTTCTCTCTGCCTTCCTCTCTGAAATCAATAGTAATTTGGTTTTTGTTTATTTGTTTTTTGGTACTTTAAAGATTTTCTCTTCTGTTTTCTAGCATACATTGTTTTCATGAGAAATCTATTTTCAGCCTTATCTCTCTTTCTTAGCATATACTAGTAAGGGATCTTTTAAAAAAATTTAACCCCGTGCCTGTGTTTATTATTTTCTCTTTATTGTTGGTTTTTAGTGATAAGTAGTTTGATTATGATGGAATTTTCTTCATGTTTCTTGTGCTTGGGGTTAGTTGATCTGTAGGTTTATTGTTTTCACCAAATTTTGGTAATTTTCTGCTATCCCCCCCCCCCCCCCCGCAATCCCACTCTTCTTTTTGTATTCCAATAGCATGTGAAGTAAGCTGTTCAACAGCTTATGGGGCCCTCCCATCTCTCTCTACCCCCTCCCACCTTCTTAAAGTCTTCTTTTTCAGCAGAAGACTTCATGTGGGATAGTTTATGTGCTCGGTTCTTAGAGTTGGGTTAGTGAAAAATTTGTGGCCTTGAATAGACACAATTTTATAAAACCAGCGTTATGTTTCATCAGGGTTGTTGCTCTTCCCTCTGTCTCCTTCTCCCAACTATGATTACAGAGCCTTGTAGAGTACTGTAAGGGCATAGTAAACAAACTGCTATTTCTTTGGTTACCTATTACAGAATCATTGTTGAATTTTGAGTGTAATTTAAAATTTTTGTTTGAAGTAGGAAACATTTTTTGTTTCTAATTAATAGTATATTGGTATTGAATCTTATCTTGAGGACTAATAATGGTAGTTAGCAATGAAACAAAAAATCATTCATATTCTAAATGTCTATTTTAAAGAATGCATTAAGTTGCTTGTAAATTTCAATGTAGACCATAGTGTTTATGCACTTCTTTTTTTGTGTATTAATCCTCACCTGAGGATATTTCTTCCATTGATCTTTGAGAAAGTGGAAGGGAGGGAGAGGGAGAAAAAGAAAGAAATAGAAAACATCAATTTCTTGTGTTCATGTGAAAGAGACACATGTATTGGCCACCTCCTGCACGGGGCCCAAGCAAAGTCAGGAATCGAACCCGAAACCCTTCCATGCTCTGGCTAATACTCTAACCCAGTGGTTCTCAACCTTTTTAATGCCGAGACCCTTTAATACAGTTCCTCATGTTGTGGTGACCCCCAACCATAAAATTATTTTCGTTACTACTTCATAACTGTAATTTTGCTACTGTTACGAATAATGTAAATATCTGTGTTTTCTGATGGTCTTAGGCTCTACAGCAGCGGTTCTCAAACTGTGGGTCACGACCATCGGAAAACACAGATATTTACATTACGATTCATTAACAAAATTACAGTTATGAAGTAGCAACAAAAATAATTTTATGGTTGGGGGTCACCACAACATGAGGAACTGTGTTAAAGGGACGCGGCATTAGGAAGGTTGAGAACCACTGCAACCACTGAGCACATCGGCCAAAGCTTTATGCACTTTAGAGTATCAATATGGCCAGATATCCAGTTTTTATCTCCAGTGGAAAAGAAAAAAACACCTATATTTTATTCAGTTCAATAACAGCTGAAATAGTTAGTTTGCATTTTATCGGCCAATTTACATGAAAAATGTGTATTTTTAAGCACTACAGTTGCTCTCAGAACAGTGAGATGCTCATATTATGAATATTTAGGTTGTGAAACTGAGGAAATAACAGATTTGTGATGTTAGGCTTACTCATTGTGTCTCTTTTAGACTTCCCCCACTACCGTCTCCTTTTATTTCTTTCTACAGCTTCTTGATTTTGAGTTGGTTATCTATCTTCTATAATAATAAAAGCGTAATATGCTAATTAGACCGGACCTCCTTCTGGACGACCTTCCGGATGAAGCCGGGGCTGCGAGGGCCGATGCCCTTGCATGAATTTTGTGCATCGGGCCTCTAGTATGTTTATAATGGCATTACACAGTGTCATATTATTTGAAGCATATTATGGAATAAATACTAAGTTAACTTACAGACATGGAGTTAAGGTAGAGGTCTTTCTTTGAGTAAAACTTATATAGCCTTTTTTTTCTTTTAATTATGCTTTTTTAACTGTTAGACTCTTCAGCCAAAGGTTTGTTTGTTTTTTAAATATGTTTTTATTGATTTCAGAGAGAAGGGAGAGGGAGAGATAGAAACATCAATGATGAAAGAGAATCATTGATCAGCTGCCTCCTGCATGCCCTCTACTGGGGATCAAGCCTGAAATCTAGGCATGTGCCCTGACCGGGAATCAAATCATGACCTCCAGGTTCATAGATCAATGCTTTACCACTGAGCCACACAGGCTGGGCCAGTTATACTTCCTCTTGCACTTGGCGGGTAGCCACACTTGCCGCAGGTGGACTTCTGAAGGTGGTAGACCTTTAAGCCACAGCGGATGCTGGGGCACAGCGCGTGCCTCTTGTTGCAGCGCTTGCCCAGCAATGCTGTCCCCTTCAGCACTGCTTCTGCCACCGAGACCAAAGAGAACCACTGATCTTTTTACTGTCTCCCTAGTTCTGCCTTTCCTAGAATATCACATAATTGGAATTATACTGTATGTAGCCCTTTCAGATTTTTTTCTTTCACTTAGTAGAAAACATTTAAGATTTTCCCCATGTTAGAGGTTTTGTTTTTGTTTTTGCTTTTTTTTTTTTTTTTTTGCTTAAGAAATCTTTGATAGCCCTCGCCGGGTGGGTCAGTTGGTTGGAGTATCGCCCCATTCACCAAAAGGTTGTGGGTTCCATTCTTGGTCAGGGCACGTACGCAGGTTGCATGTTCCATCACTGGTCGGGCAAGTACGGGAGGCAACCCATCAGTGTTAATCTCTCACATTTCTTTCTTTCTCTGTCTGTTTGTCTGTCTGTCTCTCCTTCCTCCCCTCCCTCCCTTTCTTTCTCTAAAAAGGCATTAAAAACATCCTTGGGTAAGGATTAAAAAGAAATTTGTGGTATATTTTGAAATTTAAATTTTTTATTAAAAAATATTTTTATTGATTTTAGAGACGAAAGGAGAGGGAGAGAGAGATAGAAACTTCAATGATGAAAGAGAATCATTGATCGGCTGCCTCCTGCATGTCCGCCCACTGGGGATTGAGCCCACAACCCCCTGCCATGTGCCCTGGTTCATAGGTTGACACTGAACTGCTGAGCCACACTGGCCAGGCTAAAAGGTTTTTAAAATAAAATGTTGTGTCATAAGGTATATAATAAGTACTATCTAATCACTACATTGTACGCATGAAACTAATATAATATTGTGTATCAACTGTAATTGAAAAATAAATTTAAAAAATGTTAAGTTTTATTTAATAGGACTTTTGTCACTTAAATTTGCTTTTTATTCATTGCTTTCTTTGTAATACCTTTTCTTCCAAAAGTCATGTTTTCATTAGATTTATGGGCATATTTATACTCCAAGGATAAACAAGGATATTCCATTAAATAAACTAAATGGAAAGTTTACCAACCCTAATTTAGATTGCTAGGTGGAAGCAAATAATATATTGATTTTGGTATTCCACTCAGTTTTCTCTCCTTTCCTTATTTTATGCATGGAGAAAGTAACAAACATGAATAAAGAAATAATGTTTTGTTTAGATGACTTTAAACTTCACTAGGGTGAGATGTAGCATGGAGAACCTCAGGATTAACTTGCATTACTTGGGAAAATTATTTAAGAAGTGAAGTGGGTGGTTTCCTAAGTGGTCTTCCCAGCATGCATTCATGTTTCTGAAATAATCTGTGAAGTTTAATCATTGTTAAATGAGAGTATGTTTTTTCCTGAAATTTACATTGAACTCTTTGTTCTTATTTATGGACTGCAGGCCCGGTGCATGAAATTCGTGCATGGGTGGGGGGTGTGTTCCTCAGCCCAGCCTGCACTCTCTCCAATCTGGGACCCCTCTCACAATCCAGGACTGCTGGCTCCCAACTGCTCCCCTGTTTACCCCTAACTGCTTCTGCCTGCCAAACTGATCACCCCCTAACCACTCCCCTGCCAGACTGATTGGTGCCTAACTCCTCCCCTTCCGGCCCGATTGCCCCTAACTGCCCACCCCTGCAGGCCTGGTTCCCCCCAACTGCCCTCCCCTGCAGGCCTGATTGCTCCCAACTGCCCTTCCCTGCTGGCCTGGTCGCCCCCAACTGCCCTCCCCTGCAGGCCTGGGTCCCCCCCCTGTCCTCCCCTGCAGGCCTGGTCTCTCCCCCCCCCCCCCGCAACTGCCTTCCTCTGCCAGCCTGGTCACCCCTAACTGCCCTCCCCTGCAGGCCTGATTGCCCCCATGTGTCTTCCCTTTCAGGCCTGGTCCCTCCCAACTGCCTTCCCCTGCTGGCCCGGTCGCCCACAACTGCCCTCCTCTGCTGGCCATCTTGTGTGTTGGAGTGATGGTCAATTTGCATATTACCTCTTTATTATATAGGATTATAGTTTGCTAAAATATTGATTATAGTTTGTTTTTGTGAGGTAATGTCTCTTATTTGATGATGAAAATCTTACAGCAGTGAAATGATGTGGGGTGGGGAAGCAGAAAGTAGTAATGGGGAATATTTAGTTTTCCAAACGTTTGAAGTATTCTTATTTTTTTTCTGAACATTGATTTTACTGAAAATGCCAATTATTTTGAAACTTGATTTTATTGTCACTTTCTCATTTTTCAGATTTACGTGACAGTTTGTATTGAGTGGTGGTTATATGTGGGAAATTTCAGTTTTGTGTGTTTTTAGATTTTTCATTTGTATTGCATCAGAGATTTCAGATATATGTATTAGAAAAAAATATATATATATATTTTTTAAATATATTTTATTGATTTTTACAGAGAGGAAGGGAGAGGGATAGAGAGTTAGAAACACCCATGAGAGAGAAACATCCATCGTTCAGCTGCCTCTTGCACACCCCCTACTGGGGATGTGCCCGCAACCAAGGTACATGCCCTTGACCGGAATCGAACCTGGGACCCTTCAGTCCGCAGGCCAACGCTCTGATCCACTGAGCCAAACCGGTTAGGCTAGAAAAATATTTAATAATTTATTTATTCAACAGAAATTTAGGGCTGGTTATAGTCTAGGAACTTAGTGAATTTAACAGCAGCAAAAAATTTTTTTCTTTTAATAAATCTTTATTGTTCAGATTATTACAATTGTTCCTCTTTTTTTCCCCCATAGCTCCCCTCCACCCGGTTCCCACCCCACCCTCTACCCTTACCCCTCCCCGCCCACTGTCCTCATCCATAAGTGTACGATTTTTGTCCAGTCTCTTCCTGCACCCCCCACATCCCTTTCCCGGAGAATTGTCAGTCCACTCCCTTTCTATGCCCCTGATTCTATTATATTCACCAGTTAATACTGTTCATCAGATATTTTATTCCCTTGGTTTTTAGATTCATTTGTTGATAGTTACGTATTAGTTGTTCATAATTTTTATCTTTTTCTCCTTCTTCCTCTTCTTAAAGAATACCTTTCAGCCGAAACCGGTTTGGCTCAGTGGATAGAGTGTCGGCCTGCGTACTGAAGGGTCCCAGGTTCGATTCCGGTCAAGGGCATGTACCTTGGTTGCGGGCACATCCCCAGTAGGGGGTGTGCAGGAGGCAGCTGATTGATGTTTCTCTCTCATCGATGTTTCTAACTCTCTATCCCTCTCCCTTCTCTCTGTAAAAAATCAATAAAATATGAAAAAAAAAAATCTTTCAGCATTTCATATAATACTGGTTTTGCGGTGATGAACTCCTTTAGCTTTTTCTTATCTGTGAAGCTCTTTATCTGACCTTTAATTCTGAATAATAGCTTTGCTGGGTAGAGTAATCCTGGTTGTAGGTTCTTGCTATTCATCACTTTGAATATTTCTTGCCACTCCCGTCTGGCCTGCATAGTTTCTGTTGAGAAATCAGCTGACAATCTATGGGTGCTCCCTTATAGGTAACTAACTGTTTTTCTCTGGCTGCTTTTAAGATTCTCTTTGTCTTTTGCTCTTGGCATTTTAATTATGATGTGTCTTGGTGTGGTCCTCTTCGGATTCCTTTTGTTTGGGGTTCTGTGCACTTCCTGGACTATTTCTTTCACCAGGTGGGGGAAGTTTTCTGTCACTATTTCTTCAAATAGGTTTTCAGTATCTTGCTCTCTCTCTTCTTCTGGCACCCCCATAATTCTGATGTTGGTATGCTTAAAGTTGTCCCAGAGGCTTCTTACACCATCTTCAACTTTTTGGATTCTTTTTGCTTTTCCAGTTGGGTATTTTTTGCTTCTTCGTATTTCAAATCTTTGACTTGGTTCTTGTGATCCTCTAGTCTGCTGTTGGATCTCTGTATATTATTTTTTATTTCAGTCAGTGTATTCTTAATTTCTAGTTGGTCCTTTTTCATATCCTCAAGGTTCTTGCTAAATTTATTGGCCTTTTCTAAAAAATTCTTCAAAAACCTTATAACCGTGGTTTTGAACTCTATATCCAGTAGTTTGCTTTCCTCCATTTCTTTCATTTGTGACCTGTTTCTTTGTCTCCGCATTTTGGCTGCTTCCTTGAGTTGATATAGGGCCCAGTGGCTCAGCCTCCCCAGTTACCTGAGGTGGACACTCTTGGTGCACCCCTTTGTGGGCTGTGTACACAGTCTTGTTGTAGTTAAGCCTTGATTGTTGTTGGTATCACTGGGAGGATTTGACCTCCAGGCCAATTGGCTGTGAGGATCAGCTGTGTCTACGCTGGGAGAACTTCCGTGCTGGAGACACCCTTATGAGACAAGACTTGCAAAAGCCTCTGTGATTAGCTTGGATGGGGCAGAGTCTCAGGGCGGAGCAAACAGCAATGGCTTCCCGTCAGCCCTGCCCTAAGAGGCCCCTGGGTCTCAGTTTCCCGCAGTAATCGCTGCAAGCACCTTTGAGAGAAAGCCGCCCTCGAGTTCTGCCCGCTGCCAGACAGTCCAGTTTCTCCCCGAATGAGTCTGGGTCCCCAGAGTCTCACCCGGAACTGGACTTCAGAGCAGTCGGGAGCTTTTGTCTCCCTCCCGATTCAGAAAGCCAGCCACATACTCAGTTGCCAGCCCTCTCCGCGCGCGCGCCTCCAAAACCTCTGCCTTCCGCAGCTCCTCTGAGTCTCAGTGTGCCTTTCTCTTTCCTTCTAGTTGTAGAATTTCCACTCAGCCAGCCTTCCTGTGGTTCTGGATGATGTCCGTTTTGTCTTCTAGTTGTAGTTTTGAAATTGTTGTGCGATGCAGCAGTTTAGGTGTTTACTTATGCTGCCATCTTGGTTTCTCCCATAGCAGCAAAAATTTCTGATCCTATGGACCTTACACACCTTTCATTTTGAAACATGTTACATTTGGTTTAATAGATTTTCCCATTATTTCCCAAAATGTACATCACATATAATACTTTTCTTATTTTCATAGTTACTCACTTTGCTGTTATTTCCACACGCCTTCTATTAAAATGATTATTAAAAAGTGGAAACTAATTGTTTAAGCAAATCTTTATTTTACTCTTTTCCCTAACATATCTAGATCAAGGAGATGATTGGGAATCAGTTTTAGGATATAATAATACTTTTAAGCTTTAAAAATCTTAACTGCAAAATATAACTGTTTTCTTACCTTAGTACTTGGAATAAATAATTTCTGTTTCAAAGGCTTTAATCTTTCTTTTTGAAAAGTAGCCTTCACCTGAATTTTAAAATTCTTGCTGTAGCCTATGCTAGTGGTAGCCTTATAATCTTATGGATATATTCCTCTAATCACTTTGTAGCACCTCATTTTTAATTGTTGCCTTCCTGTGCTGAACAATAAAGCTGATTTTAATTTCATGTGTAAGAAGTAGTATGTTCTTGTTGAGAATGCTGTAGCTTGAGAAACAAATACCTTCAATATTATTTACTATGTGTCATTGAATAAATATGTCTAATATGTACTTTTACTAATTGCTGCAATTTGATGCTCAAACAGCCATAATATAAGTCATTTACATTTTAAAAAATAATATTTATAAAAGACACAAATAGTTGTTTTTACATAATTTGTTTAGGTGGACTGACTTATTTTTATAACAGAAACTTGCCTACGTTTATCTTACCAGTCCACTAATTATTTGTTACTGTTAATGTTCCATCTTTTTTTAATCTATAGTCATATTATAATCATTTTTTTCCCTTTTACTTCTTTTCCCAATGAAAATGTTAGACTTATACGAGCACTAGCAGCAACTCTATATCTGGATCATTGAAGCGCTTGGAAGATACTGCAGCACGATTTACAAATGCAAATTTCCAGGAAGTTTCTGCCCATACAACGAGTGGAAAAGATGTTTCAGAGGCTAGAGGGTCAGAGGGAAAAGGGAAGAAATCTTCAACTCACAGCTCAGGTCAAAGGGGAAGAAAGCCTGGTGGAAGAAATCCAGGAACGGCTGTGTCAGCTGCTAGTCCTTTCCAGCAAGGTATTAACTATGATGTTTTAGATAAACTACTTGTTTTTATGATCAATAGTAGTTAAGTTTTAAAAAAGAATTTATTTTTTATTTATAACTAACGGGTCATTAGAGATTATTTTATAATTAGTTGCTGTAGTAAAATTACTTCCAAGACTAGTGTTCCTTGTTTAAATATTTTTGAGACTTTTGCTTTCTTTTTATGTTGTGACATGTCCTTCCAAAGTTGAACTGTAATTTTAATGTTTAATAGATATGAAGTAAAGTTTTTAAGTCTGGGGAGAAAAAACAAAAGCTGGAGTTTTCCTTTCTGCTCTCTAGACCAGTTATTCTTTTTTATAAATTGTTTTTTATTTACCTTTCCTAATTATACAATAAAATAGTTAAGGTATATATTTTTAGTAAGTATACAAATGATGGGTAATTTTTTAAGGGATCTAAATAGTTCTTGGTAGTGGTAGTTGTTTATTGTGAAGGCATTTATTTTAAAGCTTGATGTTTAAAGTAGAATTTTGCTCAGCCTACATATATTTACAGCATGTCCAGTTGAAAAATAATTTGTTGTTTAACTGAAATTTAAAATTAACAGGGCATGCTGTTTTACATGGAAACCCTCTTATGGAGAACAGAGTAACTCATCTAAACTTTAAAATACATTAGCCCTGTGTTCTAAGTGTTAACTTTGTATAATTTTTAGCATGAACATAACTTTTTTGAGAAATGTTAACACTGCTTGAGATAAATATACTAGTAAAGTATACAATAAATCCCCCCCCCCCCCACGTTGTCCCCTAGGAGTAAGTGTGTGTGGGGGGGCATAGTCCTTTTCTTTACTCCATTCAAGGTTTTGATAATAATAAAAATTGAATCTAAAATGTACCAAAATATAATTTATGTATGTAGAGAGATTGCTTAGTCAGCAGACCTTATTAAAAACTATATATATTTTAAACCAGTGATGGGCAACCTTTTGAGCTTGGTGTGTCAAACTTCGCCAAAAAACTGAGCATAACTCGGGTAGTGTGTCACTTTGAGGAAAAAACATTATTTCGCAAATATTTCATCCTCGGCATGTGTCATCAGAAATGGCTACGCGTGTCAGTGCTGACACGTGTGTCATAGGTTCGCCATCACTGTTTTAAACTAATAGTTATTTTGAGCTTCAAGATCTTCAAGTCCCGCTGAAACCGGTTTGGCTCAGTGGATAGAGCGTCGGCCTGTGGACTGAAGGGTCCCAGGTTCGATTCCGGTCAAGGGCATGTACCTTGGTTGTGGGCACATCCCCAGTGGGGGGTGTACAGGAGGCAGCTGATCGATGTTTCTCTCTCATCGATGTTTCTATCTCTCTATCCCTCTCCCTTCCTCTCTATTAAAAATCAATAAAATAAAAAAAAATTTAAAAAAAAAAGATCTTCAAGTCCCATGTATATTTTTTTACCATACAATACAAAAAAATAGACAAATAGAAAAGAAATAAAATGCCAAATTTGTTGTTTTATTTTAATAAGTTTATATATTTTTTATTTTTATGCCACTGTGGAAAATAATTTAATTTTAATGTAACTTCATTCACATTTTAAATGTTATATTAGCAGAAGTCAGTCACCTGCTCTCTACAATTAAGACCTTATTTTCTATTGTTAAAATCGTATTGTTGAGTTTTTAATGTCTTTGACGTACAATCCATTTAGAAAAGAAATCTCATTTTCTTAAGTTTCACAACATTGAGTCTTTTCCCACCTCTGTTAAGATATGGTAGCGAATATGTTATGTTTTTATATCTGAGGTAATAGGCAAAAGAGTTTTAAGAGTTGAAATATAAAGGTAGGATATTTAGAATAATTGATTTTATTTTTTTTCATTGCAGTTAGTATGTGAATATTAGAAAACGTGCTTTTAAAGTATTGGGTATACTAAATATTTAAAAGTATTTGCTATAGTGTAGTAAGCTTTTAACACCAGCTGTAAAAACAAAAATGTGTAAAAAAAAGACAGATGAGGACAGATCAGAATGGATAATAAAGAACTTGTTTATAGTTGCTAATTAAGTAGCAAATCGCAGTTATCCTTAAATGATTGATGTAATGTAAATAGCTTCTTAATATGCATGCTTTCTATATGGACATGCTTACCATAGGAAAATGCTTAACATAGGAACAAATACTTTTATAAATGCATAAAACAGATATTGTCTTGAAAGAGTTAAATTTTAAACTATTAATATTCTTTTAAAATAAGCCATTTCAGAAGAGCTAAAATTTAAAAACCAAAACCTTGATACTTAAAAAATTTTTGTGTGCGAGAAAAAATATATCTGTAAATATTTAGGTGGATTTATGTGTGATTACTTATGAATGTGCTCGGCAATAAAATTTAACACTTAGCTTGGAATTTCCTTCCTACTCTAATAAAACACTTTATTTTGAGCTTTTGTTTCTAAATCCATTAGTTAAAATATGATAGAGTTTAGTTTTATGAAACATATGTGGTCACAACTAAGTCTGCGTATTTTATTTGGCAAGTGTGTTCGGTGACATGGGATGATGAACCAAACTGTTGTTTCATCCCAACCATATTATTTTTCTGCCAGGTTAATAAGAACCCGAGGCTCTTACAGCGCGTAATGATGTGTCATTACTAATGTTCTTTATCTAAAAGAGTATGGGAAGAATAAGCAGTTGTGAAAGAGATTCATGAGAGGAGCCTTTCCAATGACTTTACTTTCAGAAAAACAATAGCAGAATGTCAGTGGCTGGTTTCTTTATGCAGCTCCATGGGAAGTGGACTGGGAGAATGTAAGGTATATAGATTAGGTTCTACATGATTATTATTATTTGATTAAATCTGTGTTTTGGTGGGATAGCTTTAACTAAATGACAACATTCACCAACATTATATAGAAGTTAAAACTCAGAACTTATAACCTAACAAATGTTTTTTTGGTTCTTGTATGTTGGGAACATTTATAATCATATGTTTAGTAATTAAAAAAAGAGGAAGTCCCTTTAGCTATTCAGAGTCCATTTGTAGGCTTATCAAAGTCTCCTTGAGACTTTGCTATTCATCAGTTCTTCCTCAAGTGTACATATATTTGGGGAAGAATTGAGGAATGCTGCCATGGTAAAAGGTAGGTTAAATAAAGCACAAATTATATCTTGGTAGTTGTATAAGTAATAGCTTATAATTCAATTTAATGACTTATAAAATGACAAGTATTTTTAAAGATAATTTTATAGATAAACTTGTTTTTAGTAATAACCCTTTTAAAAGTCTACCTTTGTTACATAAGTGATGTCCTAAGTTTTATAGTGGTTTTTTTTTCCACCCTCTCTTTTTGATGATTGTTTCATTTCTATTGCTCATGGGAACTTTTGCATCCAATTTTTTCTTTTCCTATCCCCCCCCCCCCCTTTTTTTTTTTTTTAACTACAGGTAGTTTTTCAGGAACTCCAGGCAGTGTAAAATCATCTTCGGGAAGTTCAGTACAGTCTCCCCAGGATTTCTTGAGCTTTACAGACTCAGATCTACGTAATGACAGTTATACTCACTCCCAACAGTCATCATCAACCAAAGATGTACATAAAGGAGAGTCTGGAAGCCAGGAAGGGGGTGTAAATAGTTTTAGTTCCATAATTGGTCTCCCTTCAACCTCAGCTGTTATTTCACAGCCTAAAAACTTTGAAAATTCACCTGGAGATTTGGGTAATTCCAGCCTTCCTACAGCAGGATATAAGCGGGCTCAAACTTCTGGCATAGAAGAAGAAACTGTAAAGGAAAAGAAAAGAAAAGGAAATAAACAAAGTAAGCATGGGCCTGGTAGACCCAAAGGAAACAAAAATCAAGAGAATGTTTCTCATCTCTCAGTTTCTTCTGCTTCTCCAACATCATCTGTAGCATCAGCTGCAGGAAGTATAACAAGCTCTAGTCTTCAGAAATCTCCTACATTGCTCAGGAATGGAAGTTTACAAAGTCTTAGTGTTGGCTCATCTCCAGTTGGTTCAGGTAGGGATTTGCCCATTGTTTTTCTCCCTTACTTCCACCACCATCGTTCTTCCATTACCCCAAAAAGTAAATTCATTTTTAACTATTGTCATGATAATACTTGAGTTGCTAAGTGACATTTGATTATCTTCATGAAAAAATATGTTATGATATTAGAAAGACACTTTGGTGTTTAGAAAAGACATTTGGCACTAATCTGACATTACTTAATTAAATATAGGCTAAATAGTTTGTTGGTCATTTTTTATGGAACACCTAGGATTAATTTCCCATTTTTGTTTTTGCTTCACCTGCAAAGTATTTTTAAAACCAACTCAGCCGGTGCAACTTGGTTGAGTATTGTTCCATGCACCCAAAGGTTGTGGTTAAATTCCCGGTCAAGGCACCTGTGGCTCAATCCTTGGTGGGAGGGGTGGTGGTGCAGAAGGCTGCAGATCGATGTTTCTCTCTCACATCGATGGTCTCTCCCCTCTCAAATCAATGAAAAATTATTTTTTAAAAAGCCAACTCAGAATTTGCATTTGAGGTGTGACAGTTTTTGCACTCTATTTTTGATTGGTATTTGCTTTTGAGCTTTCTTTCTCCAAATTTCAGTCTTCATTTTCTCAACAATTCCTCACACAAATTCTACTTAAATTGCTCCATCTGGAATATTTTTCAATCAGTGATAAATGATTTTAATTTATGGATTTTAACAGGAAATATATGAAATGATTTATGTTCTTTTTGTTTTCAGGAAATACATGAAATGATTTATATTCTTTTTGTTTTCCAGTATGTTTAACATTTTTTACTGTTATCTTTATTATAGTATGAATGCATTTATATATGTTGTTATTCACACCATTGGGATGCTTCTTTAACAGTGTATTTATATTATGACTATTATTTTCAATTAAAAAAACTTTTAAGATTCATGTTTTTACACAAACTTTATACTTTAGATATTCGTTAAATGTCCACATTTATATTTTAAATTGTATTTTGAATTTCAGGTAAATGATTTTAAATGGTTGCTTGTAAAGCTCATACTTCTTTTGGTTTTAGATGTCTGATTGTAGAAATGAGATTTTGGCTAAAATAAACTGTTACGGATTTTATCAGTTCTATTAGTTGATGGAGAGGATGGTAGGAAATGGTATAGAAAAATCATAATTTAATGAATGTTCATGCATATTTTATAAAGATAGAACATTGGAATTTTGTAGTTGTGCGGATAATTTCAGTAAGTAAGCTTAAGAAATATTCTAAGGAAGAAAAGAGCACGTTTAAAGGTTAAATATGAAAAACAGTAATTATAACTACCATTTGTTTTATGCCAGGATCTATTCAGTACTTTATAATTATTATCTTGTATAATCCTCACAATAGTTTTATGAAGTAAAAACTATTAATGCCTCTGTTTTACAGCCGATAAAACCGAGGCTTAGACAGGCAAAATAAGTTGCTTAAGGTCACACACCAGGCTAGCTGTTTCTCATAGCTAGCTAGCTTCAGTGCCTGTGGTAGACTTGTTTGACAAGTGGTTTTTGTTTTGTTTTTTTTAGAAATGAGTATAAAGTATGGAAGGATTGTTTGATTAGTAGCATTAGCGATAGTTCTAGAGCAGGATTTCTCAATGTTGGCACTATTGCCATTTTGATCAGGATGATTTTTGTTGTGCAATGTTATCCTGTGCATTGTAGGATATTTATTAGGATCCCTAGGCCTTACCCTCTAGATACCAATAGCACCCAAGAACCCCCAATCCCAATCAAGAACTGTTTCTCCCCCCTCCCTCCTGGGAATAGAGAGCAAAAATCTCCCTTGGCTGAGCATCACTGTTTCAGAGGGAGGAAAATATATACATTGCATTGAGAAATAAGTTCATGAAAATATTTAAAGATATTGCACACTTGAATATACATTTTATTTATGTAATATGAAACATATTTGACGTTTGAAACCAGGATGTCTTAGCAATTAGCTTTAGCCTTTTGTCACAAAAGGTAAATTTAGATAAATTTACTCAGAAAAAAATTGAGTTCATATATTCATTTTTAGCTAGAGGCATAGTAATCAGGTGAATAACTTAACTGAGAAAATTAAGCCTAAGTTTGCTTTTTTGAAAAGAGAACCTCACTGATTTTCTATATAAAGAAGTCAAGTCTAATAATTAGTGAAATTCAGAAATTGCATTTAGATGCCATTTGAAATACATGTCTTTCATGGAATTAAAATAATTGATTTATATGCCTGCAAATATTTTCCTACGTGTTACATATTTAGGGAGATTTTAGGCATGGGAAATAGCATTATTTACACAATGATTACTTTCAGAGGGCAATGTTTGTGGTACATCTGTGGGAGAAAAATATGAATTTGTATTCCTTTTACCTCACCATTAGGTAAACAGAAATTTAGGTGGAAATTCCCATAAATATTACTTCTGACAATAAATGACTTAAATTTAGACTTCACAGGATTTTTTTCTTGAAAGTTGTGCTTAAAAAACTTAAAACTTGTGCCTAAGTCGTTTATTAAACTTGTATGTCTTGTTAACAGTTAAGGCTATAAGATTCATTAAAGCTATTCAAGATGATATATTCTTTAATTTTTATACATTTTAATAAAGTTTTAGAATTAGATCAGAGCACTCTCTTATTGATAAACTTAGTACTAAAATGTGTGTTCTTACCTAGAAGAAGCTGGCTAAATGCCATAAATAGTTAGATATTATGCCTTCTTGTTATAAATTAAGAATTCCTAACTGCTGTTGACACTTTAGTATATGTTACACATTGTCTTAGGCACTTGACAAGCATCAAGTATTATTAATCATATGGAAAAAGAAACTGAGACAGAATTCTCACAGCTCTAAGTCATAGAGCTATGCATTTTCCTTGATTTCAGACAGTTATAAAATTCAAGAGATGTTTTCTGATGAGAGTCTAAAACCACACTAGTATACATGACAATCATACTTTAAGGAACAGGATCAGTGAGAGAATTTGAGCCAGTAATTTAACTTGCAACAGTAGTTGCAAGCATGAAAATATTCATTTCTTTGGACTAATTTTAGATTTAGAAATCATTCATTAATTGTAACAGCAGGAAACTTTTTCTTTTTCTTTTTTTTTTTTTTTAACATATTCCATTGATTTCTACAGAGAGGAAGGGAGAGGGATAGAGAGCTAGAAACATTAATGAGAGAGAAACATCAACCAGCTGCCCCCCGCAAACCCCCCACCGGAGATGTGCCTGCAACCAAGGCACATGCCCCCGGCCGGAATCGAACCTGGGACCCTTCAGTCTGCAGGCCAACGCTCTATCCACTGAGCCAAACCGGTTTCGGCAGGAAACTTTCTAAATAAATAAGTTGGAAGGAGAAAGTGTATACTGTGTACTATTTTGTTATCAAGAATTGTTTTTCATGGTCCCCTTTAAAAAAGACTTATTTTCTGTAATGACAGGTTTATAATTTAGTAATAATGAAAGTGACCTTTGTAAGCACCTGTTGGCTATGATGTTAGACTATCATACTGTATAATAAAGAGGTAATATGCAAATTGAGCATCATTCCAACACACAAGATGGCCACCCCCATGTGGTCAAAGATGGCCACCCCCATGTGGACACAAGATGGTCAGCAGGGGAGGGCAGTTGTGGGCGACTGAGGCCTGCAGGGGAGGGCAGTTGGGGGGGGACCAAGCCTACAGGAGAGAGCAATTAGGGGCAACTAGACCTGCAGGGGAGGGCAGTTGCAGGGGTGGGGTGGGACCAGGCCTGCAGTGGAAGACAGTTGGGGGCAACCAGACCTGCAGGGGAGGGCAGTTGGGGGGACCAGGCCTACAGGGGAGGGCAGTTGGGGCAACCAGGCCTGCAGGGGAGGGCAGTTAGGGGAGACTGGGCCGGCAGGGGAGGACAGTTAGCGATGACTGGGCCATCAGGGGAGAGCAGTTGGGGGCATCCAGGCCTGCAGGGGAGCAGTTAGGCATTGATCAGGCTGGCAGGGAAGTGGTTAGGGGGTGATCAAGCTGGCAGGCAGAAGTGGTTAGGGGCAATCAGGCAGGCAGGTAGGCAGGCAGGCAGGCGAGCGGTTGGGAGCCTACAGTCCCAGATTGTGTGAGGGCAGTCAGACATCCTTTGAGGGGTCCCAGATTGGAGAGGGTGCAGGCTGGGCTGAGGGACACACACACACACACACACACACACACACACACACCGTGCACGAATTTCGTGCACTGGGCCTCTAGTGTGCATTATAATCCTAGCTCCATGAGGTTAGGGGCTGTGTTTGTTGTGTTTGCCACTGTCTGCTCACTGCTAGCACTGTACTTTGAGTTTAATAAATGTTAAGCATCTTTAAAAAAAAAGAATACTACTGTAATTGCTGAGAATATATCTTGTGGTTAGCAGTATTCTGTTATTTTGTAACTGCCTTCCAAGTGTTTATAACCCGGTTGCAAGTGAAATTAATTATTTGTAAAGCTTTTCATGTAGTATTACAGGCCAGTTTAGGATATGTAATTAGGGTGGAGAAGATGGAATTTGGATTGTACTTCGGAGTAGGTAGAAAAAGAAGGCCAGCAATATCATCAAAAAAGAAAGTATAGGTATATTTGAAAGATAAACCTAATAGAAATGAGAAGTGTGTGTTTGTGGGATGGAGATAATATTAATTCAGTAGGTTAGAATGAATGGGTTTAGCCCGGCCGGTGTGGCTCAGTGGCTGAGCATAGACCCATGAACCAAGAGGTCACTGGTTGATTCCCAGATTAAGGGCTCGATCCACAGTAGGGGACATGCAGGAGATAGCCGATCGATATTTCTATCTTTCTATTCCTCTCCCTTCTTCTCTCTCTAAAATCAGTAAGAACTTAACAACAACAACAACAAAAAAAAATGGGTTTATGGAGAGTTGAATGCCAGGCTGAAGAAATCAGGCTTAATAGGCTTAGTCTTTTTCCAGAATATACATCCTGAACTTAATTCTGGCAACTTACTATTAAAAGAATTTCATTAATGGGAAAAAAAGATACCGCTTCTGTCAGCTTATAATAGCAATCCTATATAATAAAAGTTAATATGCAAATTGACTGAACAGCGGAATGACCGGTGGAACAACTGCTCGCTATGATGCGCACTGACCACCAGAGGGCAGATGCTCAATGCAGGAGCTGCCCACAGGCCCTAGGCCAGTGATGGCGAACCTATGACACGTGTGTCAGCACTGACACGTGTAGCCATTTCTGATGACACGCGGCCGCTAAGGCGGCTGCATGCAGAGGATGAAACATTTGCGAAATAATGTTTTTTCCTCAAAGTGACACACTACCTGAGTTATGCTCAGTTTTTTTGGCGAAGTTTGACACACCAAGCTCAAAAGGTTGCCCATCACTGCCCTAGGCCAACCAAGGCGGGTGCCAGTGGGGGCCCCCTGATCGCTCTGCCGGTCGCCCTGCAGAGGGAGGCAACCAGCGGCAGCAGTTGGGGGCAGGGCCAGTGAGCAGGAGGCCCCAGGCTGGCCAAGGCGGGTGCCAGTGGGGTGCCCCCGATTGCTCCGCTGGTCGCCCCACAGATAGGCCTTGATCACCAGCCAGGCCTAGGGCCCCTACCCATGCACGAATTTCGTGCATTGGGCCTCTAGTCCATAATAATAAAAATGTAATATGCAAATCGACCAAACAGCAGAACGACCATCTGGATGACCTTCCAGATGACCACACTATGACACCCATTGGCACCAGGCAAGCCAAAGCGGGTGCGATCCATTTGGTCGGGGACCTGGCCATTGCCCCATGATCTCTCTGTAGACTAGGGAGGCCCAGGCCACTGGCTGGCGGGGCAATCTATCAGTTGGGGAGGCTCCACGATCGTCCCAAAGAGGGAGGCCCAGGCCACCAACCGGCGGGCTGTGGTGTGTGGGCAGGGTCTTCCTCTGTGGGGCGTGATCGATCTCCCTGTAGAGGGAGGCCCAGGCCACCAGCTGGCAGGGTGATCCATTGGGGGCTCCACGATTGCCTCAAAGAGGGAGGCCCATGCCGCAGACTGGTGGGCAGGGCCTCCCTCTGCGGGGTGTGATTGATCACCCCAAATAGGGAGGCCCAGGTTACCCCGTGGTGGTGCTGTGGCGGGTGGGAGGGGCCTTCCTCTGTGGGGGAGATCCATCACAGAGCCCCAGCCAGGTGGGCGGGGCCTACCTCTTTGGGGCGATCCATTGAGGAGCCCTGGCTGGGTGGGCAGGGCCTACCTCTTTGGGGCGATCTATCACAGGTCTCCCGGACTGTGAGAGGGCACAGGCTGGGCTGAGGGAACCCCTCCCCCCCGCCCCCCCGAGTGCAGAATTTCGTGCACCGGGCCTCTAGTGCTATATAATAAAAGCCTAATATGCTAAGTGTTCAACTGTTCAACCAGTCGCTATGATGCACACTGACCACCAAGGGGCAGGCACTCTCAACAGTAGGTTATCTTGCTGATGGAGTCCGGCCGATCAGGACTGGGCGAGATGGGCTGGGCACGCCCTGGAGCCCTCCCACGGTCCCTTCCTGCCCTGATTGTGCACCGGTGGGGTGTTTCGGCCCCAATTGTGCAGGCCAGGCCGAGGGACACGACCAGTGCACGAATCCGTGCACTGGGCCTCTAGTATCTTATATTTGAGAGCACCCTGCAGTTTCTAAAGAACTCTACATCTGTAAACTCCTTATCTTATCAGGGGTTTTGAATTGTAAGATTTGTATTATAATAAATTAAAGCACATACTGATAAATGACTACTGTTTTACAGTGACTTACACAAAATGGAAAATTAGTGTGGTGTTTTAAGAGATAACTAAAAGTTGTAAGTTTTGGTTTATAAACTACCTTAAGCTTTTGCTTGAATTCTTTCCTATAAATATTCTTTTGAGATCCTAGCAAGTAGGCACTAAATCTTTTGAGGCATTGCAAATTACTACAGCATTTGAAAAAATAAAATTAGTACAGCATCTGAAAGAGTTGACATGTTGTGACATATTTTTCCTTTTTCTTATTTATCTCAACATTATGAGAGTTTATGATTTTCTAATGTGAAAGCTAACATTTATTTATTGGGGTTACATCGGTTAATAACATTATATAAATTTTAGGTGTACAGCTTTATTATACAATATCTATATACTTCATTGTGTACTCACCCTCACAGAAAGTTAACAATTTTTTCTTCACAAAATTCAACATCTTGTTATTTTCTCTGAGGAACATCTGGTATTCATTAAATGATAAGGAGTTGATGGTTTAACATGAATTATTTTTTTAAAAAATATTCTTTATTGATTTCAAAGAGGAAGGGAGAGGGATAGAGAGACAGAAACATCAATGATGAGAGAGAATCAATGATCGGCTGCCTCCTGCACGCCCCCTACTGGGGATCGAGCCCACAACCTGGGCATGTGCCCTTGGCCGGAATTGAACCTGGGACCCTTCAGTCTGCAGGCCGACGCTCTATTCACTCAGCAAAACCAGCCAGGGCGAACGTTTTTTCTTTTGGCTTACTGTCTTTCGACCTATATGGTTTCCTGTTTTTAAAAAATTTTAATTGCCTCTAGTCCTTTAATATAATGTCATACCTTTCTAAGTTAAGGTACTTGAAATCTATTTCAGTGATGGAATTCTCTAGTGGTGATAAATGCTAAAAAAAAAAAAAAAGAATCTGGAAAGGCACTTTTTTGGTTGTGTTAAAATCTTAAAGATTTCACAGAGATGAGTTATTAATGCAAACATCACTTCTAGAGAAGTTTGTTTTGACTTATACTGAAGTATGAAGGTTAAGAAAGTTTAACTTGAGCCCATATAACTATGAAAGGGTTCTTGTTAATTATGTCCCTATTTATGTCATATCTACCTAGGTTATAAAATGAAACTGAGAAGTCATTCCCTGGTAAAATATTTTAATTAGGAATGGGCAGATTCTGTAAACAAACAGGGATACAAAAAAACAAAATTAATCCAGTAAACTCACAAGAGTAGAGTTACTAATACAGTATAGTAGACCAAGAAGTAGATACAATTATTGAGAATAATTCAAACCTATCTTAATGACTCAGGTTTGTGATTTCATATACTATGATTATATTGGATCATAAATGAAAACCATATAGGAAATTGGATGCTACTAAAACCAGGATATACCTTCGCCTTTGCTTTCTTGGAAAATTCCCTGATTTTGTTTTGGTCTTCAGTGAGTTGAAAATTTGGACCTATAACCTGTCTTTCTACGAAAGTACTAGGTCAAAGGCCAGAATAGCTATATTTCATCCCCTCTTCCCCCCAATTGAGAAAGTTGTTTGGCTATTCTGAGTGTCCTTTGATTATTTTTCAGTATCATTCTAGTTACTATTTCTCTGTAATGTACCGTGTCAGTCTCTTCTGTAGCCTTCACTCCCTTTTTAAATCTCACTTGTATTGGATTTGTTAATGAAGCATCGAGGCGTCAAATTCTCTTGATAGGTCTCATTTTTGAGTGTTCCCTGGATAGGACTTAAACTAAACTGGGCTAAATGTTTGATTTTGTTTTTTTAAATAGCATCGGATATAAAGTTCTTTTAATATTACAGTCATTGAATGAGTGCTGGCTTGCTCTATCTTGCTTTGTCTTATTTCAAGTTATTCAGAATGTGCCCAAGATTAGGCTCGACCTCTGAGTTACATATGTGGGTTGACATGTGAGTGATGGTTGCCTGCAAGGTTCTGTTGTACACATGGTTTCTAGAAGTCATGTTTTTGGTTTTGTAATATCTAGAGAATTTCCAGATATCCCTCCTTTAAAAGAATTTGGCCAACAGTGTTAGCCACAATGGAATACCAGCTGTTTCCAGGATTAGCAGGGTTTGTGAGTCACACAACCTTAGTCCTGGTTTTATCAACTGTTTTTGCCTTTCCAATCTCTTGTAGAAATTATTTCCCATTTTCTGAGCAGCTTTGGTTTTAACAGTGTTTTATTGCCTCATGTCAACGTCTGCTTCTCATTTGGGTGGAGTGAAGGAATAAGAGTAATGGCTTACTCATTCATTAGCATCATCAAAAATGAAAGGTTACAAGAAAGTGTAGTTTAATGAGTTTTATACTGTTCTATAAATCATAATGGGTTTCTGATCATATATAAACTAAATAATTTTCATACTTAAATTGTAATTTCTAATTGACCTCAGCATTCAAATGTTTTTGATAAACTTCACATTTAGTGAATTTTATAAAACACATTAGTTTATTACATTGCATAACTACACTTTTTTTAGTAGTGAATCCATTTATACTTAGACAGTTATTATGCAGATTCATTTGTAAGCCTTTATGTCTTTTCCTCATTCTTTGCCCATCCATGCACACACACATTCCCTTATGTCCCAATTACTAGCTTATGATTTCTGTTCCCATAGTTCTGTTTGCCTTTCTCAGCTAGACTTTTAGGTGAATGTTTTCCTATTTTTCTGGCCTGTTTCTTTTTCTACTCTTGAATCACTGGCAACTTCTTTGCTGATTTCCTTTCTCCTCCCTCCCAACAGAAATTTCCATGCAGTATCGGCATGATGGAGCTTGTCCAACAACTAGTAAGTTGTCGAACTGGGTTGGTAGCCCAGGCTTTTTGACTCCTACTCTAGTGCTTTTTCTAGTGTATTAACCTCTGAATTTTAATTTTCAAAATGCAATTTGTTCTTAATTGAATAGATTTCTTTCTCATACAAAGATGTCTTAATTGCTGCTTTGTTCGATGTTCATTATCCATATTACAGTCAAATTGTGAACACATTTTAATTACTGTTTGGCCCTTTAATATGGTGCTTCCATTGCAGAATTGTGACTTCTGTCACCAATCTTGATTTTAATATATTTTTCAATATTTGTATATTGGCAATTGATAGCTTTCTTGCTTAGACTGCTAAATTTGTTTAGACTATTCTACTGAATTCCAAGATATGAGCATGTTTGATCAGGTTAGATGATAAAATGAGTTTTTTTAAATAATATTGTTAAAGGTGACCAAAGGTGGATTTACCTATATAGATTTGCATCTAGGTACTCACTTTTTACAAGAAAAACATTACATAATTTACTAAGTATCTTTTTAGAAGTGATTTTGCAAAACAAAAGTAATTTTGCATATGTATTTTTTACTAAGGAAATGTGATAATAGTAGTATATCTGACATTTAAATTTAGTGGGTGTAATAAATTGACAAATCTAATATTTAGAACTTTATACCATGTAAAAAATGAGCTTGCAGTTTTAATGATTCAAAAGATACATGATAGACTTACCTAGATTTTATTATACCAATTCAGTCTATGCCTATGTATTTCTTTTGTGTGTTTGAGAATGATCTTAACCTGAAGTCCTTTTTTCCTTACTTAAAAGCTTTCTCAGAGTTGCTGAATGCAATACACAATGGTAAGTTGTATTAGAATC
The DNA here is from genome assembly GCF_027574615.1 of Eptesicus fuscus. NCBI lineage: Eukaryota > Metazoa > Chordata > Mammalia > Chiroptera > Vespertilionidae > Eptesicus > Eptesicus fuscus. The sequence continues at coordinate 20,555,324 of NC_072474.1, read as the reverse complement.
TTCTCTGGTGGTTCATTTATCACAAAGGTTGCCTTTTACAGAGAATTTGATTGAAAGCTTGCATGTTCTATTGATGAGATGAAATCTGGCTCTGCATTGAGTCAATTGTTCAGCACCTTAGTGAAAACTTTTTGTAGACTGCCTGTAGGAGGATAATAGGTCAATGTAGTTCATCAGGTTGGCTTTTATTGTCTCTTTGTGAGGCAGAATGTAATAGTGTTGTTCTAACCTTATGAAAGTCTTGTCTTTTCTATTTTTGCAAACAGTTTTTGTAGTTCTTTTGAGTTCTCTCTTGTCAGCACAGTTAGTAATCGGTACCTGCATCAGGAATTTACTGCTTCTTTCACATCTTGAAAGGAAAAATTTATTTTAGGTTTTTAAGTTAATGTAAGGAATATTTTTTATAATTTAACGCTATATTCCATATAATGAAGGAAGGAAGATAGCTTTTTAAATTGTGTCTAGTTTGGAACCAGGTTTTCTAAAGGGAATAACATCTGTAGGTTTGGGTTCTGAAATCAGGACATAAGGCAAATGCTGCTATCAGTGTTCACTTTTGCATTGTAATTATAATGAAAGTCATTTTTGCAAAAATATTTGTTTAGTTTTCAATAACCTTCTGTAATTCTTTTATGTTCAAAAAAACTTTTTGTTAATCTAGTGTCATCTTTATTGATTTTCTTTTTCAGTTTTCAACTGACACAACTTATTTGTTCAAAACTGTTTATATGATTCTAAGCATTTTTCCACATGTTTTCATTAACTTTATGAAATTTTGCACATTTTTCTAATATAGTTTAATTTCCAGTCAGTTTGCATTATATGTCAGGTGTTTACAAATCTATAGCCAGTAAGACAATAATGGCATGATGAAAAGGCATAAATACTCAAGTTGATTTGAAGGTGGGGGTGGTTGGAACATGGTTTTATAAGTGACATTTTATTAATGCATACATTTATTTATAACTCTTGTTTCCCTATGTAACCTGGAACTGAAGAGTCTTAGATAATATTCCAGATAAAAAGGAACTCTTGGACATTTGGTATTTAGCAGAAAAGGGATTGGAAGCATTCTTGAGAATAAACTATACATATTATCCATTCTTTGATAGGGAAGTATAAAAAATGAAGAGGTTTAACATTTTGTTTTTCAGTTTGCATAGGTAAATTTAGACTTGCTCTTTAATTTTGGAATATTAGAATTTGGAGGCATGCTGGAAGTTTAAAAAGAGTATATACTTGGGGTAAAAAGAAAGTAGATATCATATCATGGGGAGCTGTTGTGAATAAACTACCACATAAATCTTTTGCCTTTATTAACTAACGAAGTATTGGGGTGTATTAATTTAATGGGACATTTGTCATGCTCTCTGTATGGATGAATGAAATTAATGTCATGGGATTAATAAAATGAACACAGGTCTTAAAAACTTTTTTTTGGTTTTACAAGATTATGTTTGGGAGAACTTTCTAATAGTATAGTTAGTTATTTGTGTAGTATTAATCACATTATATAGAGAAACAAAATAAATAATGGACTTATTATTTTTCTTACATATTTTATAACTAGAAGTTTGTACCTTTTGACCTTCTTTATCCTTTCACCCTCCCCCAACTCTCTCCCCAAGACAACCACATCTGTTCTCTATATGAGTTCTTTTTTTTAAAAGATTCAACATATAAAGTGAGACCATATAATATTTTTTTTTCTTTCTGACTTATCTTACTTAGCATTTAGCCCTCAGAGTTCATCCATGTTATCACAAATGGCAAGATTTAGTTCTTTTTTATGGCTGAATAATATTTTAGTGTTGGTGTGCACATGTGTGTATCTTTTCTTTATCCATTTAACCATGAATGGACATTTAGATTGTTCCCATGTCTTGGCTGTTGTAAATAATGCTGCAGTGAACATGGGGTGGATATACAATCATCCCTCAGTATACACAGGGGATTGGTTCCAGGACACTTCCTAGGATACCACAATCTGTGGATGTTCAAGTCCCTTATATAAAATGGCATAGTATTTGTGTGTGACCTACATAAATATTCTCATATTCATTAAACTAGAGGCCTGGTGCAGGAATTAGTGCACAGGTGGGGTCCCTCGGCCTGGCCAGTGATCAAGGCCCATCGGGGCTGTCTCTCCCAGTCCTGATAGGGGCCAATCGGGACCAGCTGGGGGGAGGGGCCATGGAGGTTGGCTGGCCATGGGAGGTTGGCTGTGGGAGCACACTGCCATCCAGGGGGTAGCTCCTGCATTGAGCATCTGCCCCCTGGTGGTCAGTGCGCATCATAGAGACCGGTTGTTCAGTCATCCGATCGCTTAGTCTTGTATATATACAGATAGACAATCTTCTGGATTACTCTGGTTTTCATAGTGATTGCACCAATTTACATTTCCACCAGCAGTACGCAAGTGTTCCCTTTCTCCAGGTACACTATAATGAACTATCTCACAATATTTCTCACCAACACATTGTTCCTTCCCTTTTTCTTTCTTATTAAAAAACTAGAGGCCCGGTGCACGAAATTTGTGCACGGGGAGTGTGTCCTTCAGCCCAGCCTGCACCATCTCCAATCTGGGACCCCTTTAGGGATGTCCGACTGCCCGTTTAGGCCCGAACACAGTATCGGGCCTAAACGGGCAGTCGGACATCCCGCTCACAATCCAGGACTGCTGGCTCTCAACCGCTCGCCTGCCTGCCTGCCTGATTGCCTCTAACCGCTTCTGCCTGCCAGCCTGATAACCCCCTAACTACTCCCCTGCCAGCCTGATCGATGCCTAACTGCTCCCCTGCTGACTCAATTGCCCCTAACTGCCCTCCCCTGCCGGCCCGATTGCCCCCAACTGCCCTTGCCTGCAGGCCTGGTCGCCCCCAATTGCCCTCCCCTGCCAGCCTGGTCACCCCCAACTGCCCTCCCCTGCAGGGCTGGTCCCCCCAACTGCCCTCCCCTATAAGCCTGGTCCCCCACAACTGCCCTCCCCTGCAGGCCTGGGTCCCCCCAAGTGTCCTCCCCAACTGTCCTCCCCTGCAGGCCCAGCCCCCCCCAACTGTCCTCCCCTGCCAGCCTGGTCACCCCTAACTGCCCTCCCCTGCAGGCCTGATCGCCCCCAACTGCCCTCCCTTGCAGGCCTGGTACTTCCCACCTGCCCTCCCCTGCAGGCCTGGTCCCTTCCAACTGCCCTCCCCTGCCGGCCTGGTCACCCCTAACTGCCCTCCCCTGCTGGCCATCTTGTGGCGGCCATATTGTGTCCACATGGGGGCGGCCATCTTGTGTGTTGGAGTGATCGTCAATTTGCATATCACCTCTTCATTAGATAGGATTGATTTCAAAGAGAGGAAAGGAGGAGAGATAGAAACATCAATAGTGAGAGAAAATCAGTCGGCTGCCTCCTGCATGCCCCCAACTGGGGATTGAACCTGCAACCTGGGCATGTGCCCTAACCCAGAACCGAACTGTTACCTTCTGGTTCATGAGTCAACACTCAACCACTGAGCCATACCGGCCAGGCCCTTCTCTTTTTCTTAATAGTCATTCTAACAGATATGGGATGATTATCTCATTGTGATGTTGATAGCATTTATTTCCCTGATAATTAGTGATGTGGAGCATCTTTTCATATACTTGTTGGCCATCTGAATGTCATCTTTGGAAAATGTCTTTTCACCTCCTCTCATTTCTTTTTATTTATTTATTTTTTTATTGTTTCATAGAGGAAGGGAGAGCAAGAGAGATAGAAATATCAATGATGAGAGAGAATCATTGATCAGCTTCGTCCTGCACGCCCCTATTGGGGATCGAGCCTGCAACCCAGGCATGTGCTCTGACCGGGAGTCCAACCATGAACTTCTGGTTCATAGGTCGACACTCAACCACTGAGCCACACTGGCTGGGCCCTATTAATTGGGTGTTTTGAGGGTTTTGTTTGTTTGTTTGCTTATACTTGCTCTTGATGTATTTTGGATATTAGCCTCTTATCCTTATTAGATACATGATTTACAATTATTTTCCCTCATTCAGTATGTTGGCTTTTCATTTTGCTGTTTGTTTCCTTGGCTGTGAGAAGCCTTTTAGTTTGTTGTAGTCCCAGTTTGTTTGTTTTTAAATGGGCATTATTACTTTTTAAAAAAAGTATCTTTTTATTGATTTCAGAGAGGAAGGGAGAGATAGAAACATCAATGATGAGAGAAAACCATTGATCAGCTGCCTGCTGCACGCTCCCCACTGGGGATCGAGCCCACAACCCGGGTATGTCCCCTGACTCAGAATCAAACCCTGAACCCCTACCTGTGTCATAGGTCAGTGCTCAACCATTGAGCCACACCAGCCACACCCAGTTTTTTGTTTTTTGTGTCAGATCTAAAAAAATTAAAGCCATGACCAATGTCAAGGAGCTTATTGCCTATTTTCGTCTATAAATTTTATGGTTTCAGGTTTTACATTCGAGTCTTTAATACATTTTGAGTTAATTTTGGGGTATGGTGTAAGATGGTGGCCCAGTTTTCTTCACTGCATGAGGCTGTCCAGTTTTCCTAGCACCATTTATTAAAAAGACTGCTCTTTCCCCATTGTTTATTTTCTTGGCCCCTTTGTCGTAAATTAATTGATGATATATGTGTGGGTTTATTTCTGGGCTTTCTATTCTCTTCTACTGATCCCTGTGTCTGTTTTTATGCCAATATTAGATTGAGTGTTGTAGTTGTGCAGTCGAGTGTTGGGGTGTTTTTTTGTTTTTTTTTCCTTTCTTTTTTTTAAATAATAAGAAAGTTTATTTAGAAAGTTACGGAGGTAGTAGAAGTGAGCCAGCTGGGCTTCATAGGCTCAGGAAACAAGTTACAGAGATAGAAGAAGGGCCTTTGGAGCTTAGGAGAGAAAAAGGCAAAGGTAACATGCCCTGGTGGGAAGAAGAGGGCAAGAGCCTGTAATATAGTTTGAAATCAGGGAGTGTGATGCCTCAGCTTTGCTCTTTTTTCTCAAAATTGTTTTGGCCATTTGGGGTCTCTCATAGTTCCATGCAAATTTTATTACTGTTTATTCTATTTCTGTGAAAAATGCCTTCAGACTTTTGTTGTTGTTCATCCTCACCTGAGGATATTTTTTTCCATTGATTCTTCTTTAGAAAGAGTAGAAGGGAAGGGGAGACAGAGAGAGAAACATCCATGTGAGAGAGACACGTCAATTGGTTGCCTCCTGCACATGCCCCAGTCAGTGCTGGGGATAGAACCTGCAGCGGAGGTGCGTGCCCTTGACGAGAATTGAACCTATACCCTTCAGTCCGTGGCAGATGCTCTAACCACTGAGTAAAATGGGCTAGGGTGACTTTTGATAGGAATTGATTGCATTGAATCTGTAGATTATTTTGGATCATGGACTATTTTGCATTTATTTGTGTCTCAATTTCTTTCATTAATGTTTAATAGTTTGCAGTGTACATGTCTTTTACTTCCTTGGTTAAATTTATTTCTAGGCATTTTATTATTTTTCATACAATTGTAAATGGGATTGTTTTGTTAATTTCTCATTCTTATAATTCCTTATTAGTATACAGAAACACACAGATTTTTGTATATTGATATTGTATCCTGCAACTTTTTTTTTTTTTGTTAATTCTCACCCGAGGATATTTTTTTCATTGATTTTTTTAAGGGAGAGGGGAAGAGAGAGGGAAAGACAGAAACATCGATGTGAGAGAAATACATTGATTGGTTGCCTCTTGCACAAGCCCTGACCAGGGCCTGGGCCTGGGCCAGGGAGGAGCCTGCAGCCAAGGTTCGTGCCCTTGACTGGGATCAAACCTGGAACCTTTTGGTCCGCAGGCCAACGCCCTATCCACTGAGCCAAATCAGCTAGGGCTATATCCTGCAACTTGATTGATTTTTTTTTTTTATTCTAACAATTTTTTTTTATGAAATATTTAGGGTTTTTCTATATATAATATCATGTCATCTGCAAATAGAGACGGTTTTAATTCTTTCTCATTTGGATGACTTATTTCTTGAGTAATTGCTCTGCACTTATATATAGTTAAAAATATACATATATTTATTGTTGATAGTATTAAGATGTCTCCCATTCCTCTCCCCCCTCCCCCTTAACCCTCTATGTTTTTAATTGCAAAGACAAGTATAAGATTAGCATATAGTGAAGTGATATTTAGCCTGTGGAAAATTGAGGGAGAGTTGCTTGGACTTAGTTGGAAAATCTTTATTTTTCCTCCAAGTATTAGCTTTTAAAATATATTTTTATTGATTTCAGAGAGTAAGGGAGAAGGGAGAGAGACAGAGAGACATCAATTATGAGAGATATTTATCGATAGGCTTCCTCCTGCATGTCTCACACTGGTGAGCCCGTAACCCGGGTATGTGCCCTGACTGGGAATTGAATCGTGACCTCCTTGTTCACAAGTCGATGCTCAATTACTGAGCCACGCTAGCGGGGCCCAAGTATTAGCTTTTTTAAAAAACTTGTGGCAAAATACACATAACATAAAATTTATCATTATAACTTTTTGAGTGTACAGCTCAGTCATGTTAAATATATTCACGTTGTAGAACCAGTCTTCACAACTTTTTCATCTTAAAAAGCTAAAACTCATTAAACAACAGTTCCCCTTGGCAACTACCATTCTACTTTCTTTGTATGAACTTGACTTTTAGTTACCTCATGTGAGTAGAATCATAGAATATTTATCTTTTTGTAATTGGCTCATTTCACTTTGCATAACATGCTCAAGGTTTATCTATGTTATAATATGAGTCAAATTTTTCTTCCTTTATTTTATGTATTTATTTTTTAATTTTTGAATATTTTTATTGAGTTTTAGAGAGGAAAGGAGAGGGAGGGAGAGAGAGAGAGAGGCATGGATGTGAGAGCGCAACAACAGTCGGCTGGCTCCTGCCGATCCTGAAACCTGAGCATGTGATCTGACCAGGAACCAAACTGGCCACCTTTTGGTCCACAGGATGACACTCAACCAACTGAGCCACATTGGCTAGGGGTTTTCTTCCTTTTTCTGGATGAAGAATATTTCATTGTGTGGATATGCCATCATTTTGTTTATGTATTTATCTGTTGAGGAATACTTGGGTTGCTTCTTTCTACCTTTTGGCTATCCTATATAATAAAGAGATAATATCGCCCTTGCACAAGATGGCCGCTCCCATGTTGTCACAAGATGGCCATCACAAGATGGCTGGCAGGGGAGGGCAGTTGTGGGCGATCAGGCCAGCAGGGGAAGGCAGTTAGGGGTGACCAGGCCTGCAGGGGAGGGCAGTTAGGGGTGACCAGGCCTGCAGGGGAGGGCAGTTGGGGGCGACTGGACCAGCAGGGGAGAGCAGTTGGGGCAACCAGGCCGGCAGGGGAGGGCAGTTGGGGCAACCGGGCCTGCAGGGGAGGGCAGTTGGGGGCGATCTGGCTGGCAGGGGAGGGCAGTTGGGGGCAATCGGGCCGGCAGGGGAGCAGTTAGGCGTGGATCAGGCTGGCAGGGGAGTGGTTAGGGGGTGATCAGGCTGGCAGGCAGAAGCGGTTAGAGGCAATCAGGCAGGCAGGCAGGCAAGCGGTTGGGAGCCAGGGGTCCCAGATTGGAGAGGGTGCAGGCGCTGGACTGAGAGACACCCCCCCCCCCCAAGTGCATGAATTTCGTGCACTGGGCCTCTAGTGAATAAACTTCTTGTAATATGAATGTGCAAATATCTGTCGGCGTTTCCATTTTACCAGAAGTACAATTTCTGGATCATATGGTAGGTCTGTTTTTAATTTTTGAGAATGTACCTTATGGTTTGCCATACTGGCACCACCATTTTTACATTCCCACTAATACTAGTGCACAAGGCTTCCAATTTTTTCCACATCCTTGCCGACACATAATTTATTTTGATAGTAGCCAGTTTAAATGAGTGTGAGGTAAGCAAATCTTAGCTTAAAAAAATTTTTTTTACTACATTGGGCATCGAGCAATAAAAAGACTTCGAAGTCGGGGAGGAAGGGAACAGAAGAATTTACATGTCTTATTCACCTTTGTTTTCTATGGTTGCTGTAACAAATTATCACAAACTTAAAACAATACAGATTAATTATCCTACATTCCTATAGGTTAGAAGTCTGACCTGGCCCTTATTAAAATCAAGGTTTTCAGACATTGTTCCTTTTGTCAGATTCTAGGTGTGAATCTGTTTCCTTACTATTGCCTGCTTCTAGAGCAGTGATGGGCAACCTTTTGAGCTTGGTGTGTCAAACTTCGCTAAAAAACTGAGGATAACTCAGGTAATGTGTCACTTTGAGGAAAAAACATTATTTCGCAAATGTTTCATCCTCAGGAGCAGCAAATGTTTCATCCTCGGCATGCGGCCGCCTCAGCGGCCGTGTGTCATCAGAAATGGCTACGCGTGTCAGTGCTGACACACGTGTCATAGGTTCGCCATCACTGTTCTAGAGGCTGCTGGCTTTCCTTGCCTTGTAGCCCCGTCCTCTATCTTCAAAGCCAGCAATGTTGGGTGGAGTTTCTCTCTTGCTTTCATCTGTCTGGTGCTCAGATTCAGAGTTTATGAGGACTCTGGTGATTAGATTAGGCCTACCCAGGCAATCCAGGATAACCTCTCCAAGTCAAGGTATTTAATTTAACCCTTTGCACTCGCTTGCTTTTTTCTCGATTCCTTTATTCTACTCGGGATTTAATTTTTTAAATACCCCAGATTTTACAAAGCGTGGCAGTAGAATAAAAAACTGGAGTTTCTTTTCATACAAACTTATTTATTTGGATTTTTTATATTTCAAATTATTGATACATTCAAAGAGTAATTTGCACTAGACATCCAAGTGCAAAAGGTTAAACACTTCTGTGTAGTCCCCTTTGCCATTTAAGTTAGCATTCATAAGTTTTGGGCATTAAGGCATGGATGTGTTTGGTGGGGTATATGTGTTGGGAGGCATTATTCTGCCTACCATATTTCCTTACAGTTATTGTAACTGCTTTACTTCAAGAAAGTATTACTTAAATCATTCAGGGTTAAGTTTTATTAATAAACATATTTACTGAATAATACTGGCTTTAGCACCTTTTTGGTTAATTCTTCTCAACTTTTTTTTAATTTTTAATTTTTTTAATTGATTTCAGAGAAGAAGGGAGAACATCTACGATCAGAGAGTCATTGATTGGCTGCCTCCTGCACTTCCCCTACTGGCACGGGAGGGCAGTTGGGGTGAACAGGCTGGCAGGGGAGGGCACACAACCTGGACATGTGTCCTTGACTGGAATCGTACCCAGAACTCTTCAGTCTGCAGGCTGATGCCCTATCCGCTAAGCCAAACCAGCTTGGGCAACTCTTCTCCTTTAAATTACAAATTCTTAGTGGGAACCCTGCACAGCTGAGATATCCCTCCAGATCGTCAGCTGCTGTCTGTGGGAGCCAGACCAGCCCTTTCGCGCCTCTGCTTTTCCTACCTGTCTATGTGGTCTCTACTTTCCATCCTTGGTTATCAGGGATCTCTCTCTAGCTAGTCTTCAGTTTATTTTTCAGGGAGGTTTAGCTATATTTTAGTTGTATTTCCAGTTTGTTCCTGGGAGGGTGTTAGTGTAGCTTCCACTTACTCTTCCTGGATGGTAAACTTTAAATAGATGCTCATGAAGTGAAAATGTCTTCCATTTCATAACATTTGGTTTTATAGGTGTGCCTTGGAACTAGCCAGTTTGACTAAGAGAATATAGATTTCGTGATATTACCAAACTTTGTGTGTAGCTTTTCTGTTTTATTTAGTAGGTATATTTTAAAATGCTTAATAATAATCAGACAAGTAATATGTATACTAGGATTGTAATTTTGTATCATAGTCCAGTTGAAACTAGCATATCATCAACCTGGTTTTATCATACTATTTTAGGTATGATTTTGCTGTAGTGCTTTTTAGGTTGTTTAATATTCTATTTATACACATATCTTCCTAACTAGACTATAAATTCATTTAGGGTTGTGGTTGGGTTTTATTCATCTTTATTTCATCAATATTTAAGTTATAGAATACTTTCTCCATAATGTTGGGTGAATAAATTGTGAGTTGCTGCACAGTACTTGAATAGATTCAATATTTTTCTTTTTTTTTGTTGTTACTCCTCACCCAAGGATATTTTTTCCATTCATTTTTCGAGAAAGTGAAATGGAGGGAGGGACAGAGAGAAAGAGAGAGACACATAGATGTGAGACAGATACATCGATTGGCTGCCTCCTGACCAGGGCCAGGGATAGAACCTGCAACCCTGTACATTCTTTTGACAGGGAATCAAACCCATGACGCTTTGGTGAGGAGCCTACGCTCTAACCATTGAGTTACACCAACCAGGGCGGAGTTCATATATTCTTAGTAATATGTTCATTTTCTTCTGGAATTAAACTTTGCATTAGGCAGTCTTGTTTCTGTCAGAGTAGTAACTTGTTTTTTTGCTACAGTAGTGGAGTGGCTTCATTCGTTTGTCTTGGCAACTCTCACTTATAAAAGTAGTTAAAAAGCTAAGATCTATTTTCACAGCAATGTATTGCTAATTGATTTCTGTGCTATATTTACTATGTTTTTAACCTTTTGCACTCGGATGTCGAGTGTGACTCGACACGGTTAGCATTAGAAGAAAGGAATCGAGAAAAAAAAGCGAGTGCAAAGGGTTAAATTCCCTTTAATTATGATGCTTATAGTTTGTCACAACCACACTTACTAAACTAATGTCATTTGATGGAAGAGGTAAAGTAATGCCAATAAATTACTCATAGATATCTGCTATAGAATTGAGAATAAATATGAATGCTAATTGATCTTAGGATGAACATTGTCCCGTAAGAATGCTATTCTACTCAGGTTTGTTGGAATATTTTATAGGAAACTAGATCTTCATTATTCACGTATCCTATTTTTATTTCAGGGAAGCATTAAGAAGGTAGGGATCTAAGAACAGTCAGGCAAAACAGTTCCATAGTCTGTTAATCTTTTGAGTTTTACTATATATAATGAAATATTACTGATGAGGTGGAGTTGTCAGCTGTGAACAGTGATTGATTGTGAGCCATTGATAATAGATCTGATTTCTTTATAATCACAGTAGTCTCTTTTTATACTTCTTACCTGATTAGTTGGTGTGTTCTTTACTTCTATACAATAAATTGTTACATCTCAGGATACAACAAATGCTACTGTTTGTTCCAATTTTGTTCCTGTGTAAGAAGGACTAATACTATACAGCCTTAGCATACATGTACTATATAGATAAGACAGTAAGACCTTTTCCATTTCAAAGCATCCAAGCTACTTTGTCTCTTAAATCAATATATATTTCTAGAAGATGGGCTTCAAAGACTCTTAAGTGATAAACACAGAAGGATATTAACATTTGGGTAGTGAGTCAGCCACGGGGGAGAAAAAGTAATTTTCAGCATGCATGTAACTACTACAAAGTAAAATGAATTTATAAGCTTCTCATTGAAACTGCAAGAGAGACAGAACCTGAAAAGTTCCTATTGAGTGAAGGAATTAGTGTGAATGAAAATTTATTTATAAGAAAATTTTAAGTTAATTAAATGGTAATGCCATTAATAATTTGTTTAGAGTGCTGCCTTTTTATGTTAGTAAAAACATATAAATTTATAATTACTTAAAATTTCCATAGCTTTTTGTTGTGTGTGCTTTTTTTTTAATGTAACCCTACTGATACTTTCCCTCCTATATGACTTAAGTTCCTCAACTTGACTATAATAGGAGTTTTTAGGGAGTGGTTATTAAAAACACAGAATTAAAATGAGTCTTTTCTTTAGACAGATGCCAATTTTATACTAACAAAGCAGGAACTTAAATTCATAGGTACCGTATTTTCCGGCGTATAAGACGACTTTTTAACCTAGGAAAATCTTCTCAAAAGTCAGGTGTCATCTTATAGGGCAGGTGCTGAAACTTCCTAGCCAGACTGGATAATCTGCGGTTGCTGCATACGGTTGGGGGGGGGGGGGGGACGACTCAAAAACAGCCGCACTCCATTCATTTCAATGGAGCCTGACGGAGACCACAAGTGTCTCCGATTGGCTCCTTTTTGTGCCGCATACGGTCTCTGTCTGGCCGCACATACGGCGGGGCCGTGGCCGTTTTTGAGCTTCCCCCTCACCGTATGCGGCGACTGTATGAAAGCAGCAAGGGCGGCGCTGTACAAGTACAGTAGAAGAAAATCCACTCACCAGGATTCATGGAAAGAAGCGACTTAACGCTGTCCCGATGACAAGGTGAGGGAGCGCCTCACCGGGGAAGGTGTAAAGTGAAGGGCGGAGCAAGCTGCAGGTGTCCAGGATGCCCGGGGTATGGAAAAAAGAGATAGAGCTGTGCCCAGAAAAACACGCCTCTTTCACCCATCTGGCCCACCCTTGTATCCTATTACCGTACCTCCTTCTCTGCCTCTCAGATCTCGCTCCTGAGGACTGCAGTGAAGCAGCGTTGCTAACTCGCCAGGGACTTGCCCGGCACTTGCTCTCTCTCTATTGTTTGTTATCTTCCTCCTATCATCATCAGTTCCAGTTTGGCTTAGAAAACAAAAGCATGGCAGATCCCATGGTTTATTGTTTTATCCTTCCTTTCAGCTTTAGAGTGAATTAGGAAAAGTTTAATCCACTTGCACTGTTTTATGTTTACATGTTTGATGACAAACAGCCTTATGTTTATAAGTGACAGTTTTCCTGCTAAGTACCTGCATGTCATAAGCATTTGATTTAAAATTACCATATTGAAATCAAATCTGATGTTTTTTTAATTTTTATTTGGTGTGCGTTGGAAGAGGGGTAGTCTTATACGGCGAGTATATCCCAAACTCTATATTTTAACTGGAAAAGTTGGGGGTCGTCTTATATGCCCAGTTGTCTTATACGCCGGAAAATACAGTATGTACCTAACTCAAACCTGAGTCTAAAGGTAATAGTGTTAAATTAATCCTAAGGTAGTTTGGAAACCTTCCTGTAGAAAGCACTATTAGAGGTCTGTAGTCACAAAAATGATAACTGAAAGGAACTCTCCATAATCTTGAATGGTGGGTGGGATGAACTATGGTATCATGTTCTTACCTGTTGTACTTGATTGGATTTGTCATATTGCTTAAGATATGGTGGGATGGGTTTTAGGGTTCCTAAAACTACTTACCTGTAAGGGTCTAGATACCTAGGTTTTGATTTTCAAGACATTTTCTAAATCTGTAACCCTTCTTTCTTACTGAAGGAAAGAAGAAGCTGAGACCACATCCTATGATTTATAATAATTCTTTAAGTCTGTAATGTATCTCTCAAATACTCCCAGATCAGTTGAGAGTGAGCATGTATATTCTGAATCCACTAATCTTAACCAATTAATGTATGCATCTACTCCACCCCTTTCTTTCCTCTAAAAACTCCAGTATTGCATATTAATAAGACACATCTTGCACGATATAAGTATCTGCAATATGGAACTTCTCAAGAGTGTCTTAGCTGTTTTTTACTTGACAAGTATATATTAAGTTCTTTCTATATCTGAGATCCTGGTTAGTTGCTTGGGGGAAATAAGTGTACTATATTGCACGTAGATCCTACCTTTAGGGGACATAAAAGCTAAAAGGAGCAATGTGTATATAAATAAAAATTTCAATAAACATAGTTAGAACTTCTCTAATGATCTGCAATACGATAAGAGTTTAAAGTTAGGGAAAATTACTTCCAACTGAGGGAACAAGATGTCCAGAAAATGTCGTATTTTGCCTGATGCTTAAAGAATGTGACGAAGTTAGCTAGTTGGAGATAGGGATCAGGGCTAGATGCCCAATCCTAGGAATACAGATAGCACCAGCAGTGGCACAGGCTGTATGAAGTGATGGTAACATTGATATTTGATATGAAATATATGAGCAATAACAGCCTTAGATATTAGTCCAAGGAGTGGAAAGTTGTTAGTGTTCAAGCTGAGATAAAAGATAAAACCCAGGTTTATCTGGTTGTAAAGCATATGAGATTGAAAGGAGCTAGTGTTTGAGCAGAGAAACCAGTTTGATTTTTGTACAATCTAGTCCAGCAATTTTCAATCTTTTTCACATCACGGCACACATAAACTAATTGCTAAAATTCTGCGGCACACCAAAAAAATATTTTTTGCCGATCTGACAAAAATATAGTTATACTTTTGATTCATTCACACTGGACAGCTATTGTTGTGTTGGCTGTTGTCATTTTTTTCCTTTGACAGTCTAAGAGAAAAGAGGTCAGTGTCCCTGCCTAAATACTCAGGTATTGCATGTTTAAAAGTTCTTATGGCACAGTGGTTGAAAATCACTGATCTAGTCAAATATAAAGGGCCCAAGTAAGGATACTGGAAGTCAGACTGATGGTGTATATATTACCCAAGAACTGGTAGTAATTGTTAATGAATTGAATGGCAGTAGCTGAGAGAGGATGGGTATCCATTTACCCGCAAGATACTTAAGTAGGGATGTTTATCATGTAAATGAATAGATGAGATTAGAGTTTGTACATGAAGGAAAATTGAAAGTAGTCCATATATAGAGTTAAATAACTGAAGCTCCGAGATTGGTCATGGCTTAGAAATGTTGATAGAGAAAACAAAGAGGTTGGCTCAGGTTTATTTTAAGATAGAAAACCCTTAACAGGTGGAAAGGAAGACTCTAGAAGGATAATGGATTAAGATGCAAGAGAGTAATATTTGATGGACCAAAAATCTGGACAGATGGGAAGCAATCAAGTGAACAAGTAGAAAAAGTCAATATGAAGGAAGATGGGATAGCTGTGAAAACATTCAGTGAACCGCATCCAGCATAGCCAGGGGTGAACCTGAGGAGGGGCGGTGAAGGATTAAAGAAGACAGACAGAATACAGCTGGGTCTAGCTAGGTGGATCTCTTGTGCCTGGATGAGGACACAGAGAGACCCAGCCTGCAAGCTGAAGCTTTATTTTATAGTCAGAGCACACAAAGCAAAACAAGGGTAGTGGTCAACATGTTTACAATGTTCTTGCGAGTTTCACCTTGTTTTGGCAGCACTTGCTGCACCTCCCACAGCCCATTAGTTACCTAGGAAGGAACTAGGGAGGACTATAAGATCAAGCTTAATTATGCTAGGAGGGCTCTGCCCTGCAAGCTGGGACTTGTTTGTGGCCCTGACACAGGTCAGTCCGTGGCTTGACTCTATAGCCGCTCCCTACAATTCAGCGTGAAAAAAAAAACAACAAAATTCTGCCTGTCCAGTGTGGCTCAGTTGGTTGGGCATCATCCCTTTGATTACCAATCAGGGAACATGCCTGGAATGTGTGCTCGATTCCTGATGGGGCAGGTATGCAGGAGGCAGCCAGTCAATGTTTTGCTCTCACATTGATGTTTTTCTCCCTCTTCCTCTCCATTCCTCTCTCTCCAAAAAGGAGTTGAGAATATTTTTTCCATTGATTTCTAGAGAGAATGGAAGGGAGGGGTGGAGGAGAGAGAGAGAGAAACATCAGTGTGAGAGAGCCACATCAATCAGTTGCCTCCCATACTTGATCCAACCTGGTTCAGAGATCGAACCTGCAACCCAGGTACATTCCTGTGACCAGGGAATTGTGCTCACAACCCTCTGGTGCACAGGCTGATGCTCTACACCAGGCGTCCTCAAACTACGGCCCGTGGGCCATATGCGGGTGTTTTTGCCGTTTTGTTTTTTTACTTCAAAGTAAGATATGTGCAGTGTGCATAGGAATTTGTTCATAGTTTTTTTTTAAACTATAGTCCGGCCCTCCAACGGTCTGAGGGACAGTGAACTGGGCCCCTGTTTAAAAAGTTTGAGGACTCCTGCTCTACACACTGAGCCCCGCCAGTCAGGGCAATTAAATATTTTAAAAATCTTCATAATTTTGGATTAATGTTTAAATGAGTAGAAATTTAAAACATAAGTTTCCCCACAAAAGCAATGATTATTGCTTTTAATATAGGAACAAATTTGTTTACAAAAGTGTTTTTCTTTTAGTATACTTCAGACTAATCTTTTAATCATTACATAGAATAATAAATAATAGCACCTATATGTGTAAAGATTGTGCTTCTGAGCTACAGTTATTTTCTTTTGTAACCTCACAGTCTCTTAAAATCTTATTGCCTCTCTTATATTCTTTGGTAAGAGTGTGTGTGTCTGTCTGTCTCTCATCTTATTCTCTGCTTACTCATAATTGAATGTGTCAACAAGGTGGTACTTTCTAAGTCTTTCTCTAATTAATTGGAAGCTTCCTACCATGACTTTTATATCTAATTTCTTCATTATTTTTAAATCCATCTTTCTCATGCCTATGAGTTGGTTCAGATCCTTATCATCTCTTTCACAGGTCATTATACAATACTAGGGGCCCAGTGCACGAATTCGTGCACCTTGAAGGGAACTGTGGGCCGCGAGGCTGTGGTGGGCACAGGAGTGGGTCTCAGCCCATCCTTTGTGCCCCTGCCTGGCCCCTCCCATCGCGGCCTCCCCACACCCTGTCCTCTGCCTGCAGCCCTGCTCCCACCGCCACCGCTCCCACGCGCTGACAGCACTGGACCTGCTTGCACCCGCTGATGACTCAGAGCGATTGGGGCTGGCGCCAGCAGCAGGTGTGAGGGGCTGCCCCAATCACCCCTCAGGAGCAATCAGGGCTGGCAGCTTCCGCTCCCACCCGCTGACAGCGCTGAGCGATCAGGACCGGCACCAGGCACTGGCAGCGGGTGCGAGCGGCGGCTCCAGTGGCAGCTGCGGGTGTGAGCGGGGCTGGCGCCAACAGTGGGTGCAAGAGGCAGCTGCTGGCCCCGATCGCCCCTCAGGAGCAGGAGGAGGTGGAGAAGCCCTGAGGGGCGATGGGGACCGGCAGCTGCCGCTCGCACCCACTGATGGTGCTGAGTGATCGGGGCCGGTGCTGGGAGCCGGCAGCGGGTACAAGTGCCCAGCAGGACCACGGCTCATGAGAGCAAAGAATTTTCAGGAAACACCAGAGGCTTGCCCCCCATGACAGCAACCGGTGCCCCACCTTGGTCTGGTGCCCCCACTCACCTGCTCCACCATCCCACTGTGGCCAATGCCCTCCATGTTCCACGTGCGCCCCCCTGGTGGTCAATGCATGTCATAACGATCGGTTGTTTGGTTTTGCTGTTCGGTCTATTTGCATATTAGGGTTTTATATAGAGAGATTCGCTTTCTTTTGGTTTTGTCCAATATACCTAGAGTTGATCAAGTGGGCTTACTCAAGCCAGTATCTCAGAAATGATGATAGGGAAGTATGTCATTTAGTTATTTATGATCCTACCTAATAAAACAGTAATATGCTAATTGACCGTACCTTCGCTATGCCCACAGCCAATCAGGGTGCTATGCAAATTAACCCAGTAAAGATGGCAGCCCCCATGTGCTGCCCCGCCCCCCATCACCGCGGGAACCGGGGCCTCCCTCCGCTCCGATTGCTGAGCTGCTGAAGGAACCAGGGCCGGCGGGAGGCGCCAGGGCCTCCCACCGCTCCCATCGCTGAGTGGCTGAGGGAACTGGGGCCGGCGGGAGGCACCGGGGCCTCCCACCGCTCCCATCGCTGCTGGCGGTGCGGGGCCAAGCCCCGACCCTGAAAGAAGGCGGAAGGCGGTGGCCAGAGCCAAGACCTGGGTCCCCGGTGCTGGCGGAAAACTGGTGCAGGCAGCCAGGTGAATGAAGGTCTATTGCATGAATCTTCGTGCAACGGGCTTCTAGTAAAAATATAACTGCCTATAATGAGAAACGTTGCTTGCCTTATTCTTACTTAAAGTAATCTTGGGCAAATGAATTATAATTGGGAAGTTGCTTGCTTAGTGAATCTGATACCAGAGTAAGGACAATTAATGAAGTCATGTTTAAAGATTATCACCTTCTTGATAAGATTCTTTTCCTTCTTTATAATACAGTTGTTTTTCAGCTTCCTTTCACATTAATTTCTAGTCATGTGTTCATAAAAATTATGTCCCAATCACCTTGATTATGGAGTTATAGACCATGTATTATGGTGAGTTGTTTCTCTAGATGGTTAATACTAGTTTCATACTCAAAGGGTTATTTTATTTCAATATTTCTGGATGGAATCGTATCTATAATAATAAAAGCGTAATATGCTAATTAGACTGGACAGCCGAACGACATTCTGGATGACCTTCTGGACGAAGCTGGGGCTGCAAGGGCCCAGGCAGCGCCGTGGCTGCTAGGGCTGAGCTCTTTGCACAAATTTTGTGCATTGGGCCTCTAGTCAACACTAATAAAAGATGCCCTCACCAGTATGGCTCGGTGGATAGAGTGTCGGCCTGCGGACTCAAGGGTCCCAGGTTCGATTCCGGTCAAGGGCATGTACCTTGGTTGCGGGCACATCCCCAGTAGGGAGTGTGCAGGAGACAGCCGATCGATGTTTCTAACTCTCTATCCCTCTCCCTTCCTCTCTGTAAAAAATAAATAAAATATATATATTTTTAAAAAACACTAATAAAAGAGTAACATGCTAATTGACCGTACCTTCATGACACCCATCAGCCAATCAGGAGTGAGTATGCAAATTAACCCTACAAAGTGGTGGGTTAATTTGCATATGCAGGGGCGGGGCAGGGCAAGGCACAGGCATTCTGCACCACCCCAGCTGCTCCTGGCCTCTGGGCAGCGTGGGAAGGTGGAAAGGTGGCTCTGGGCCAGAGCAGAAAGGCGGATGCAGCCAGAGTGAAGGCATTGCCAGTAGCCAGGGGAAGGAAGGCCCATTCTTGCATATATCTTCGTGCATCAGGTCTCTAGTATTTATATAATAGCCATGTATTTGAAATTATGCTTCTTAGACTTTTCTCCATTATATTAACAATATTAGGAGCAAGTAATGTTTTCATTCAAAAGGTGTATTAGGAAGCTTTTACTGAAAATTGTTTCTGGGTATGTCAAGATTTAGGAGACCATCTTGGCAATAATAGGAAATCTAATTTCCTATCCAGATCAGTCCTTATGGACCTATAGAGAGAAAACATGTTAGTGTGATAAACATATAAAAGACATGAAGGAAGATAATAATTTGAAACAGAAAATATTTTTAAAAAAACTAGAAACTTTGGGTATGGAAAATTACATTAGTCAAAGAACACAACACATGGGATAAATAGCACAACAGATATAGCCAAGGATCAAAATAGTATAATGGGTAGTTTAGATTAAGGAAATCCTTAGGAAGGAGGAGAGGACACACACACATATACAAAATAAAAGCTATATAACATGGAGTACAGTAGTAAAACCCAGGAAACAGGAGCCTCAGAAAGGGAGAGAGAGAGAAATGGACAGGGTTGAGAGTGTGGGGGGATGGAGGAATAATTTGAAGAAATAATGGAGGTAAACTACTTTTACAAAGATGAGAGATCTTAGGGGAAATGATTAACAACATAGACTGAAGAGCAAGAACAGCATTGATCAGACTGTCAGACCTCAGAGGGAAGGTAGGGGAGGGTGGGGACAAGGGAGATAGATCAACCAAAGGACTTGTGTGCTTGCATATGAGCCTAACCAGTGATCACGGACAACAGGGGCATGGGGACATGTGTGTGGGGGAGTTTGGGATGGGAAAGGGAGGGGGGTTGATGACAGATATGTGATACCTTAATCAATAAAGTAATAATTAAAAAAAAAAGATGAGAGATCTTAGATTGAAATGGCTCATAGAGTGCCAAAGAAAAAAGAGGGGAGAAAAAGTTCTCTTCTGGACATGTTATAGGAAAATGTTAAAATACCAAAAACAGCCCTATCTGATTTGGCTCAGTGGATAGAGCCTCAGCCTGCGGACTACCTGGTTTGATTCTGGTCAAGGGCCCGGGTTGCGGGCTCGATCCCCAGTGGGGGGCGTGCAGGAGGCAGCTGGTCAATGATTCTCATCATTGATGTTCTCTCTTTCTCCCTTCCTTTCTGAAATAAATAAAAATATATTTTTTAAAAAAATACCAAAAACAAGGAAAGAATTCTAAAGCATGGACTATTAACCTTTTGCACTGGGATGTCGAGTGTGACGGTTATTGAATGTATCAATAATTTGAAATATAAAAAAATCCAAATAAGTTTGTATGAAAAGAAACTCCAGTTTTTTTTTGTGTGTGTGTGTGTGTTTTTAAATATATTTTATTGATTTCTTATAGAGAGGAAGGGAGAGGGATAGAGAGCTAGAAACATCGATGAGAGAGAATCATCGACCAGCTGCCTCCTGCACACCCCCCACCAGGGATGTGCCTGCAGCCAGTGTATATGCCCTTGACCGGAATCGAACCTGGGACCCTTCAGTCCGCAGACCGACGCTCTATCCATTGAGCCAAACCGGTTTCAGCAAGAAACTCCAGTTTTTTATCCTACTGCCGCGCTTTATAAAATTTGGGGTATTTAAAAAATTAAATCCCGAGTAGAATAAAGGAATCGAGAAAAAAGTAAGCGAGTGCAAAGGGTTAAAATGAAGTGCTTCTTGGGAAGAGATCTGAAAGGACTAAATAGAAGTGACTTCTGTCCTAAGGAGCATATGAAAAGGCTAGACTTGTAGGGGTATTTATCATAGCGAAAAATTAGAAATACTGGAAATGTAAAAAATCACATTCATATTTTTCTTGTAGCAACTCCTGGATTTGATTATTAAGTGACATTTAGGAAGCTTATTGAGGAATTTGGAAATATATCCGTGACATATTTTCTCATACACCAAACCCAGAACAACAAATTGTATATGTATTATGTATAAAATAATATATATGACAAAGGACTGTCAATTTCTTACTCTATGATTCTTGTTTTCATAGGGTTCAGATTATTGTTGGAATAGTCAGAAATATAAATGAATAATTGCAGAATAAATTGTTAGATAAAATTATCATAGTGGTTGTGTTAAAATTATGGGTTTCAGAGTAGTTTTTTCTTGCCTTCATTTTCTAAAATTTAATGTCAGTTCTTTTGTTTTTATTAAATTATAGAAAACCTTTAATGAAGAATGGTAAATTGTTTTAATATCTGCCAAATCCAATAAGATTATGTTCTGAAAAAAAAAAAAAGATTATGTTCTGCATTTTAATTGGCATTTTTTTCCCTATTAAGCCTTCCTTTTAATTTACTTAAACTAAAGAAACAAACAAAAAATCAACATGTGATGCACTGCATGATGTTTCTCATCTAGGTTTATGATTGGTATTAATTTAGGTGTGTCTCATCTCTTCCTAGTTGAAGTACTCTCCCTCATTAATCTGACCACTTATATTTTTATATTTCATGTGATCTAAGTGTTTCTAGATTTAAAAAATTAACACTATGTACCAATTCATGTAATTGATTCATGATACTAGCCTCAACTGACATTTAAATTGCTTAACAATGTTAATACACATCTCTAGGAAACCCCTCTTTACTTTTTTGCCATGATAGTTTGTTTGTTTTTAACTTCCTTCCACTTCTGCAGTATGTTAGATGTCTTTGTCTCTTATTCCCAGAAAAAACTTCATCTTTTTATTTCCCAATTTTGCAGCCTGACTTAATTTGTATCCATTCTCTTTTCCTTCTGTCCAGTTCTGCTTTCAAAGACTAGTCCTTTTGCTCTGGATCTCATCCTATTCTGCCCGCCTCAAAGACCTTGTCATTGTAGTTTCTTCATTCGCTTTTTCACAACCATTTATCTTTATCTAAACATCCTCTACTGTCTGTCTCTCCTCTTGAAAAAACCCCAAACCAAAAAGCCAACTTTTAAAATTCCACATTCCTAATTGTTTGTCAACCCCTCAAACTGTTCTAACTCACCCACTTAAGATCCTCTCTCTGCTTAGGACAGTATATCTCCATTTAACTTTACTTGTGCTTCCTCTTGAGAGAATTTGTGTTTTAATCAATTCTGGACACATTTGTAGCCATTATCCTTTAAAATGTGCTTCTTCCTATTTCTATTCTTTAGGAATTTTTGGTAGACATATTTGAACTTGCATTTTGTCCGTGTTCCCTAATCACTCTTTTATCATTTTCATTTCTTAATCTTTCTATGCTATATCTGGGTAATTTCTTTTGATCTTATTTGTTTACTTATCATTTTTTAGCTCTATTATTATTTACCTATTGTTATTATTGTAATTGTTATTTACCTGATTATTCAGTAAATAATTTTATTGAACATGTTTTTCAATTTTAGGAGTTCTTTGTGAACCTTTTTAAAATTGACCTGGTCTAGTTTTGTTTTTCTTTTTCTTTCTTGTTTTTAAGAATGTGTATGTAGCTCTTTTCTTACACCTAAATTTTTTTATTTTGAAATTATCTCAAACTTACAAAAAACTTGCAAGTATAGTATAGAGAACTTTATTTTCGTAAACAATTTGAGAGTAAGTTGCAGATATAGTACCCCATCTAGCCCTGAACACTTAAATATTTCTTACAAACAAGGATATTCTCCTACAAAGTCACTGTACAACTGTCAAGAACAGAAAATTAACATTGCCATATCACTACCATCTAGTCTTCAGATGCCATTTATGTTTTACCAGTCATATCAACATTTTTGAAGATTGTAGGCTAGTTATTTTGGATTTTGTTTATTTTTTTATTGTTAGATTCAGGTTGTTTGAAACAGGATATCATAGAAGTGATCTAACATTGCATCTTTTCAGATGGCACATAATCAGATTTTTCCAATGAAAAGGTTTTCTTTTCCTATTCAATAAATTAGTATTTTGTGGAATAAACTGTGAGACCACATAAAAACCCATTCCTAATTAAACTTTCATTTTCTATCAGTATGAATTATGGAAGTACGGGTTATAATATATCTATTGTGATGCTCAAATTGTTTACAGGTTAGCCCCTTTAAGTTGGCTTTATGTCCTTTGGATATGCCCTCATTATTCTTTGAACGCTCTCTTACTTTCTGGCATTACAAGCATATCAGTTTTCTATTGCTGCCATAACAAATTATCACAAAATTAGCATTTTAAAACCATACAACTTTATTAGCACACCAGAAGTCCAGGTTGGGTTCGCTGGTTTCTCTGCTAGAGTCTCACAAGGCTGAAATCAAGGTGGACAGCTGGGCTCTGACTATGTGGAGACTGGGAATAGTCACTTTAAAGCTCATTCAGGTTTTTGTCAGAATGCAGTATATTCGTTGCAGTTATAAGACTGAGGTTATCATTTCCTTTCTGGCTGCTAGGTAAGAGCCTTCCTTAGCTCCTAGAGGCTTCTCTTCTGTCCTTGCACATGTGTCCATACATTTTAGAACCAGCAAAGGTGAGTTGAATTCTTTTTGCACTTAGAATCTCTCTAACTTCCCCTTCTGCTACATTTCCCACTGACTCTTTTGCCCTTCTGTTTTTAATGGCTCCTGTGATTACACTGGGCCCACCCTCATAATCCAGAATAATCTATCCATTTTAAGGTGATCAGCTAATCAGCACTTTAATTCAAGCTGCCAAGTCCTCACAGGTGTACCTAGATTAGTGTTTGAATAACCAGTGGATGGGTAGCTTGGGAGGATAGTCGTAGAATCTGCCTACCATACCAGTATCTTACGCTCTTTTTTATATAGAGTTGTTGTTGTTTTTTCTCACCTATTTGATTCCTCCTCTTAGATTCATAGTAATTTAAAATATTTGCTGTTTCTATTTTAAGTTGGTCATTTTTTAAAAATGATTTTAGAGAGAGAAAGGGAGAGGGATAGAGAGATAGAAATATCAATGAGAGAGAAACATCACCAATTGGCTGCCTCCTGCACACCCCCTACTGGGGATCGAGCCCACAACCCAGGCATGTGCCCCAACTAGGAAGCAAACCTCTTGTTCCTGGGTCAGTGCTCAACCACTGGACCACACTGGCAGGGCAAGACGGTCATTTTTTAAAAAATATATTTTATTGATTTTTTTACAGAGAGGAAGGGAGAGGGATAGAGAGCTAGAAACATCGATGAGAGAGAAACATCGACCAGCGAGAGAGAAACATCGACCAGCTGCCTCCTGCACACCCCCTACTGGGGATGTGCCCGCAACCAATGTACATGCCCTTGACCAGAATCAAACCTGGGACCTTTAAGTCCGCAGACCGACGCTCTATCCACCGAGCCAAACCGGTTTCGGCCAAGATGGTTATTCTTAATGTTTATGTCTGCCATCTTATGATCAGAGGGATTGTTTCCTTCCATGTTTTCTAATATGGGATTGTGATCTTATTTTATAGCCTGAATTGAGGATATATTCCTTCAGAAGTTTTGTGTTTGTTTCTGCTGTGTACGCCAGTGACAGTACCACTTGATCCCTTTTTACGTTAATATAATGTTTGGAATTTACTGTATCAGGCACATTGTGTAAATTCAAGCCCCAAACCTATTAGAAGACGAGACTATGGCCATAAATTCTTGGGACAGACTTTTCATTCTGTACTCAGAACTTGGGTCAAATTGGACAAGCATCCTTATTTTCTCCCTATGATGTGATATTTAGGTTTTGTGGGGTTTTGGCAGGGGTGGGGTGGTCTACATTTTCCCTAAGAGGGCATAAATGGGTTCTCATCAGTTTCAACTTTCCATCCTTTTGAGGTCCAAAGTCTCTCTTTTTCCTTGTTGGCATTAAAGCCAAAGCTCCTAGGTCAGTTACAGGCTGGCTCCTCTAGGACCACCTGTTAAAACTTTTTCCTCTTATTTTTTTCATTTGCAACACAGACTTTATTGTGAATTTCTTTGTTTTGTTTTGTTTTTTATTGTTGACACTATTACAGATGTCCCCCATTTTCACCCCTAAGGACTTCTCTTACTTTTTGTGGACTTAGCTATTCATTCTTCAACCTAATTTTAATTAGGAAGAATCTTAGGCTGTTCAGTCTGCCTACTTGCCAGAAACAGAAATTCTCTCATTGATTGATTTTTCAAACCACTTCATACTGGTTTCTAGAACTAGTATTCCACTCAGGTCAGGAATAGTTGTTACATTGCCAGGTCCAGTGGGTATTTTTCAGTTTTCATCTTAGATGACTTCTTAGTATATTTTTTTGTTAAGATTTCCTCTTACTATAACCACCTTTTCTCTTCTCCTCTCCTGCCTCCCCCCTCACTTTCTCAACATATTTTATTTTACCCTCTCTAAGTAATGAATGTGTTAATCATATAGATACGTATTCCATAATCTAGACATGAAAAGCCAAGATACAGAATATCCAAAGTGTTTATTCATTAGTCACCAAAGGGAAGGGACATTAAGGCAACATTACCAATGGAAGCTTTCTATTATTGTGCATATTATCCTATTTATTTCTTTTAACATTAATAGATATTGTTTCTCCTTTAATAATATAGCTGCTTTATATATATTAGCTAAACCTTTCACCAGCCATATGAAATCATTGGTACCATCCTCATTTTATATAGATGAGGTGTATTGGGTTCATAGAGGTTGTTATTTGCATAAGGGAGCAGGATTTGGACTTTTAACTACTTCACAAGTATTAATCACCAGAAAAGAATATCCAGTCTCTTGGGATGTGGGCTAGAGATAACTCATGAGGTTTAATCATTTGCTTGGTTAAATAATTATCAAGACTATCCTATTCATTTACTCTTCTTTGTTGAACAAGCAACTTGATGTGGTACTGATTTGGCCTCCCAGGCAGTTTGAAACTGGGAAGCAGAAACTGTGGTTGGTGAACAGTAATATTTCTGTCACTGGAAAGATATACTTATGTCTTATATATAGATTTTAGGTAACTTGCAGTGGGCATACTAAAAAAAGCTTAGGTCTAAACAATGTTCTCTTGGCTCTGCCCACACTGTACTGTTCATCCTGAGATACCATGATGTTTCCAGGTCCAATTCAGCATTATGTGATACAGCTGATGAGTGCCCCTTCTTATTTCAGACTCTTTTCTTCAATAATGCTGCATTCATGATTTTACAGATCTCAATTTTCGTTACAAATTTCTCTTTGAACTAATTATTCTTGAAATGTTGGAAGTCTTCAAAAAGACTTAGTCCTAAACCAGCTTTTTTCTCTTTTACCAAAAAATCCATTCTTCCTGCTCACTTTTCACTGTCTCAGTAAATGGCACTTACAATCACCAGCCAGAAACCTGGGATTCAGCCTATCTAATAAAAGAGTGATACGCAAATTGACCGTCACTCCAACACACAAGATGGCTGCCACCATGTGGTCAAAGATGGCTGCCCCCATGTGGACACAAGATGGCCAGCAGGGGAGGGCATTTGGGAGGGACCAGCCCTGCAAGGGAGGGCAGTTGTGGGCGATGAGGCCAGCAGGGGAGGGCAGTTGGGAGGGACCAGGCCTGCAAGGGAGGGCAGTTGGGGGCGATCAAGCCTGCAGGGGAGAGTAGTTAGGGGTGACCAGGACGGCAGAGGAGCAGAGTTGGGGGCGACTGGGCCTGCAGGGGAGAGCAGTTGGGAGGGACCAGGCCTGCAGGGGAGGGCAGTTAGGGGGGATCAGGCCTCTAGGGGAGGGCAGTTAGGGGCAAACAGGCTGGCAGGGGAGCAGTTAGGCATCAATCAGGCTGGCAGGGGAGTGGTTAGAGGGTGATCAGGTGGCAGGCAGAGCAGTTAGGGGCAATCACGAAGGCAGGCAGGCGAGGAGTTGGGAGCCAGCCGTCCATGGGATCAGGCCTAAACAAGCAGTCGGACATCCTTCGAGGGATCCCAGATTGGGGAGGGTGCAGGCTGGGCTGAGGGACACACACCCCTGTCCTATCTAATAAAAGAGTAATGTGCAAATTGACCATAACTCTGCTGCAGCCACGGAGAGAGCAGGAGGTTTGGGTTTCCCCGGCAATAGTGGAAGCCAAGCTTTCCGCCTGCCCTGGCCGGCTTTGGCCTCTGCTCAAGGCTACCAAGTTTCAATTATAGAAGATAAATCCCAACAAAAATGGCTGCGGCCACAGAGCGAGAAGGAGGCTTGGTTCCGCTCAAGGCTACAAAGTTTCAATGATAGAAGATAAATAAATTCCAGATACCAGGGCCTTCGCTTGGGTCGCCAGGGGGCATGGACAGCCTGCAAACCACCACAGGCCCCTGGCCCAGGCCACCCCACGCCCCAAGGGAACCCCCACCCTGATCCGGGACACCCTTCAGGGCAAACTAGCCGCGGGGGGCCCCCCCCTCACCCCATGCACCAGGCCTCTATCTTATCTAATAAAAGCATAATATGCAAATTGACTGTCACTCCAACACACAAGATGGCTGCCCCCGTGTGGACACAAGATGGCCACGAATGCAGGGGTCTGATGCGGCGGGGATCTCCCTTTTCTGTGTCCTTTTCTGCGTGTCTCCTTTCCCCCACCTCCTTGTTTCTTCAGGGGAAGTTTCAGTAATGATCTGGCATCTACTGTTTTTATTTTATTTTTTTCAATTTTTATTTTTATTTTTTTATTTTTTAAGGAAAGAAAAAGATTTTTTAAGATAAAGAATTATTGGCAGTTGCTGAGAAGTTCCTTTTATTCTTTTCTACCTGGTTACAAGTAGTTTACACATGGAGGCAGAGGAGGTGCAGATGGTATTCTTAGAGACTTGCACCCTTCCACTGCACCCCACATACACATTCTTAAGCTCTTCTGTGCTTAATCAAGGCCATCACCAATTAAAATAGGAATTTGCTCTGGACTTTTGCTGAGTATTGGTCACACAACTGCTTTCTAACCTTTCCCCAGGTTTCATCAACAATACTTAACAGCATAGTTTAAAGCATTTTTGAGGATTACCTACGTTTTACACCTGGCTATTTCAATTCAGTTCAATACAGTACATTCCCAATTACCTTACATTTCTTAAATCTGTGGTGCACGCAATTCTTGGGAGCGATCCCTTGCCTCTTACCTCTTGTTGCCTCTTTCATGGCCCACGTTGGTCGCCAGAATGCGGGGGCCTGATGCGGCGGGGATCTCCCTTTTCCGTGTCCCACGCGGAAAGAGAGATGAACGAACCAGTTCTAAATGGAGGCGGCCAGGGATTGAGAAAATAATAGAAATAAAGAAAACAAGATGCAGAAATAGATTCATGAAGCTGGGAGCCTGGGTGGATCTTTCTGTGCCTGGCTGAGGCCACAGAACCGATCCAGACTGCAAAGCTGAGGCTTTATTTATAATCAGGGACAAACAAGGCAATTGACAATGTTCTTGTAAGTTTCACTTGTTTTGGCAGCACTTGCTGCCCCTCCCACAGCCCACTAGCTACCCAAGAAAGATCTAGGGATCAGTTACAGGATCAAGCTTAATTATGCTTAGAGGACTGTGCCCTTCCAAGCTTGGGACTTGTTTGTGACTTTGCCAGCAGGTCAGTCTGAGGCTGAACCCTATAACCGCTTCCTACACACCACAAGATGGCCAGCAGGAGAGGGCAGTTGTGGGTGATCAGGCCAGCAGGGGAGAGCAGTTGGGAGGAACCGGGCCTGCAAGGGAGGGCAGTTGGGGGGGATCAAGCCTGCAGGGGAGGGCAGTTAGGGGTGACCAGGCTGGCAGAGGAGGGAGGTTGGGGGCAAACAGGCTGGCAGGGGAGTGGTTAGGGGGTGATCAGGCTGGCAGGCAGAAGCAGTTAGGGGCAATCAAGAAGGCAGGCAGGCGAGCAGTTGGGAGCCAGCAGTCCTGGATTGTGAGAGGGATGTCTGACTGCCCATTTAGGCCCGATCCTACCTGGACATCCCTCAAGGGGTCCCAGATTGGAGAGGGTGCAGGCTGGGCTGAGGGACACACACCCCCGCGCACGAATTTCGTGCACCGGGCCTCTAGTTTATAATACTGTTCTTTACCAAATATAGCTTATCATCAAGGTTAGGTGATTCCAACTTCTAGATGCCCTTTCTCCTTGTTCAGTACCACTACTACCATAGTCCAGAGTTACATAATCTTTCATCTAGATTGTGGAGTCACCTCCTAAATGATCTTTCTGTTTCCACTCTTCCCTCTTTCAGTTCATTTGCTACATAACAGTTAGAGGGATGATCATGTAAAAACTAACTCATATTCTTTGTTGTTTGTATCTTCCTATTAATCGCAACATAAATTGTAAACACCTTTACATGGCTTACAAGGTCCTGTGAGATCTGCTCCTTCCCTCTCTCCAACGTTGTCTTCTATCACTCTTTCCATTGTGCATTAGCCACATTACCTTTTTTTCCTTTTTCCTTACCCTTTGAACAAGCTTTTCTACTTAACTCTTTGTGCAGTTAACATCTACCAACCTAACTTTTAGGTCATCGCTTTAGTGTCATTTCTTTAGAGAGGTCTTTTCTGCTTTCTAATTTTTCATCCTTATTGTTCTCTTTTCTCTTCCATCATAGGACTTGTCACAATTTATAGTCATGTTTGTTTTAACATTTGCCTCCTTGTTAAATGGTAAATCCCTACAGACCAGAGATCTTGTTTGTCTTGTTACCTACTTTATTCCCTGCCCTTAGTACAGTGCCTGTCTCCTAATAGAGAAGCAATACATATTTGTTTGATGGCTGGATGGATTAATGATTGAATGAATCAGTGTGTTACTGCCACCCTCTGTATCATTCTGCATCTTAGTGTCTATTCTCTATCCTGAATAGATGAATTTCAGGGTTTCCTAGAGCTATGCATTGCAGGACTCAGCTCTGTTTAATTTGATGAATGTCACCTTTATTTGGATTGAAATAACAAATGACTTCTAAAAAGATGAAAATAGAGTGAAGTTAAATAGAAAGCAGGTATAGAAAAAAATCTAAGGTGTATTCTTTGCCTTGTGAAAAAATATCTAGAGATCTTAGTAAACTGCTCATGCTGTACCAATTATAGCTGAGGTATTGAAGTGTCAGTGATTCTCATTTTTTAAAAAAGATTTAGAATTTTATGCTTTCCTACCTTGATAGGAAAGGAAATTTTGATTTATTCTATTTTATAGCAGTAACCTGAGTACCAGACACAGTTTCAAAGTATAATCACTTCATTATGCATTTAGCTGTGCACTTTCCCATTTAAGTGATGTTAAAAAACAAATTTAAGTTTAGAGATCGAAGGTCCTCAATCACCACAGTTTTGCTTCTCAGTATTATACTTTTACAGTATATTATTGCATGTGGTAATGGTATTTGCCGTTTTCAAAGTGTAGTAGGGACATTAGAGGACCTGACAATTGTAATACTGTACTTTGCTGACTTAAAGATAAGTTTTTAATTAGAGCATTAACTCTAAAATAGCTGTTGCTGCCATTTATGGAAACTTATTGTGTATTAGGAATTGCTGCAACCATTACAAGGATATTCTCAAATAAAAGCCTTTACGGTAGCTATTTTCTTGGTTTTATAGAAGAGAACAATTTCAGTGGTACTGCCTCCAACTGTCTTTTAGTTATAGAAGTTGGGGATTCAATGTATAGTATAGTATGATTTTTCACCATTTAAAAAACACACATAGATAATTAGCATTCTACCTTTCAAGGTACTTTTATTTATTTATTTATTTATTTATTTATTTATTTTTACCCTGTACCTCACTTTATTTTTTTTTAATTTTTTTTCTCAATTTTTTTATTAAGGTATTATATGTGTACATATCTTACCATTGCCACCCCCCACCCCACTCCCATATATGCCCTCACCCCCCAGAGTTTTGCATCCGTTGGTTATGCTTATATGCATGCATACAAGTCCTTTGATTGATCTCTTATCTCCCCCACCTCTCCCTAACTTTCCCCCTGTAATTTGACAGTCTGTTTGATGCTTTACTGTCAAGGTACTTTTAAAAAGCAGAGTTCAATAAGTACTACTCCCTGGGACTTTTCCACCTCAGTCTCTTCCTCTAAATTTAAATCTTTCTTCATGGCATATGTCCTTCTCATTGTACCTAGCATTTCTCTTCATATCAGTACTTACTAGCTCTGTTATGAGGTTGTAAATTATTTAAAGGTAGAATTTCTTTCTGTTCTTTGTGATCCTCAGTGCCTTTTTAATAAGAACTTCAATAAATATTTGGTAAATGAACTATGGGGTAAAAAACTAAAAAATGTTTTACCCTCAACTGTGTGCCTGTCCTTTGGAATATAAGGTTTATAGATATTTGCTTCATTTACATGCTATCTCTTTTCTGTTCTTTTTTTTAAAATATATTTTAATTTATTTCAGAGAAGAAAGGAGAGGGAGAGAGAGATAGAAATATCAATGATGAGAGAGAATCATTGATCAACTTCCTCCTGATTGCCTCACACTGGGGATCGAGCCCACAACCCGGGGATGTGCCCTAACTAGGAATCGAACCGCAACCTCCTGGTTCATAGGTTGACGCTCAAACACTGAGCCACACCAGCAGGGCGCTTTTCTGTTCTTCACAACCAAACCTATAAGAGTTATCTTGCCAAGATTTATTGTCACATTTAATGACTCCTTTTTCTGGCCTTCCCTTAAATGACCAATAGGATCATTTGATCTTTCATTTGAAATTATCCAAGTGGTTCCTAAGATTTTCTCTTCATATTTTAATTTTGTTCTGTGTGGTCTTTTTTTTTTTGTATGTATGTATATATGTATGTATTTATTTATGTCAACACTTTAAATGGTAATATTCCCTAGGGTTCTGTATTTTGTTCTCTTCTCTTGATCATGGTGAGAACTTTCCCTTGGTGATCTCATTTTTCTATTTGTTGGCTTTGACCTACTTTCATATCAGGAGTTGTAAATCAAATACTTATTGGGTCCAGAAAGGTAAGTAACATAAATGAATGAAGAAGAGGTGAAGAATAAGGAATGATGGGACACTGGTGGATTAAAGAATCTATAATGGCCCTGGTCAGTGTTTTCAGTGGTTAGAGCATCAGTCCAGGTACTGAATGGTCATGGGTTCGATTCCCTGTCAGAGGCGTGTCCCTGGGTTGCAGGTTTGATCCCTGGCGCTGGTCATGGGTCGGGCTTGTGCAAGAGATAACTAATCAAAGTGTCTCTCTCATATCTATGTTTCTCTCTATCCCACTCCCTCTCTCTCTACCTTTCTCCCTCCCTTCCACTCTATCTGAAAATCAATTGAAAAAATATCCCTGGGTGAGGATAAAAGAAAAAAAAAAAAGACTATATAATGAATAAAGAAGAGGTGAAGATTAAGGAATGACAGGACTTGGGTGGATTAAATAATCTATGTCTCTCCAAAGTTTTGGCAGATTGTTATTATTTCAGAATATAGTATTCAGTGTTGATAGAGCTTCAGTTTTTCAGGAGAAATTAGAAATCTATAGTTCTTAATGTGAAATTTCCGTTTCCAAATATGAACTAGTTAAAATTGTCAACACTGTGCACAGCAGTAGAAAACTTAATATTGAGTTTTCATGTTTACTTATTGTAACTTTACTAGGCTTCTAACTCCTAGATTTGTATCTCCAGACCTGATTTTTCTGCCAAGTTTTAGGCTCATCTTATCCTGTTCTAGATTATCTAAGAGTTCTGTGTTCACAGACACCTC
Source organism: Eptesicus fuscus (assembly GCF_027574615.1). Classification (NCBI taxonomy): domain Eukaryota; kingdom Metazoa; phylum Chordata; class Mammalia; order Chiroptera; family Vespertilionidae; genus Eptesicus; species Eptesicus fuscus. Next base: position 20,522,905 of record NC_072474.1, on the reverse strand, counting down.
AAAGACCACAATGATCAATCTGAATCTTAAACTTGTACTAGGAACTAGTTTCAGTTAATAGAATTAGACAGCTGTGAGTTTGAATACGAATTCCACCACCTACTAGGTCATTAAGCAAGTTACTTTATTTCTTTTTTTAATAGTTTAATGCATTTAATATCAAACTTACAGGAACAGCACAGAAGACAGACAACATTAAAAACGTACTTGTATGTAGGACAGCTCAGAAAGTATAGTGAGTGGATGGCATCTACTGGATGATAAAAATACTGCAAACATCAGCCTTGGCCAGGTGGCTCAGATTGGAGCATTGTTCATATACTAAAAGGTTGCGGGTTTGATCCCTGGTCGGGGCACAAAAGGGAGGCAACCTATCAATGTTTCTCTCTCACATCAATGTTTCTCCATTCCTCTCTCTAAAAATCAACAAAAACATATCCTTGGGTGAGGATTTTTTTTTTTTTTAATGCTACAAACACCATTTAGTTGCCATCAGTAAGAAATGTACTTGTTTTTTTATTGTTGTTGTTTTCTGTGTTTTTTTTTTATTCAAATGCTGTCATCGTCCAGGAAATTTTAAAAGGTTTATTTATGATTAGTGGCCTGGTGCACAAATTCGTGCACATTGAAAGGAAATTAATTAGAAATATTTTAATATTGCTATTCGCCCTTTCTCTATAATAGAAGTGCCAACCAAATTCATGATTGACAATGACAGATTGAAACACACATGTGCGATTGGTGCCAGCGATAGCTCTATATGTATAGGGCATGCGCGAGCCAACTTAGCCTTTTATAGATACTAGAGGCCCAGTGCATGAAAATTCATGCACTGGAGGGGGGCCCTCAGCCTGGCCTGCTCCCTGTCACAGTCCAGGAACCCTCAGGGGTGGGAGGCGACCCGACAATCAGGGGAAGGCGTCGCCCCGTCACACCTCTGCTGCTGCCACTGCTGGCAGCGCAAGCCTCATTGGGAGGCTTGGCAGCCACCATCCAAGGTTTGCCTGCACCTTGGGCTGGTCCTGGGTGGCTGGGCAGCTGCCATCCGAGGCTTGCCTGCACCTCAGGCCATCCATGGGAGGCTGGGCAGCCACCATCCGAGGCTTGCCTGCACCTTGGGCCGGCCCTGGGTGTCTGGGGGGGGCTAAGGGGCCTGGGAAACTCAGGAGGCAGGGGCGTGGAGCGGCCGGGCACCTGCTACCCCGGCAGGGCTGAGGGGACTGGGAGCTGCCAACTTGTGGCTGTGGGTGCCGCCATCTTTGAGGGTGGGGCAGTCAATTAGCATATTCCTTCCTTATTGGCTGTGGGCATCGCCATCTTTGTGATGACGTGAGGGTCAATTAGCATATTCCCTCTTTATTAGTTAGGATTAGGTCGCCTTTTTTCAGGCTGGCAAGACACTGCAATGTTGTTAGCCTTCCTGAGCTGCCAATACTGCTCCTGTTTGCCAATCATTATTTTATCTTATTTGGTAAATCCCTATGACAGTTTTATTGCAGGCTGAAAGCAGAATTGATCTTCTCCCAATTTACTTAGACTATCTTCTCACAGGGTACAGTTATTCTGGGGCAGTCAATTAGCATATTCTCTCATTATTGGCTGTGGGTGCTGCCATCTTTGTGATGGTGTGGGGGTCAATTAGCATATTCCCTCTTTATTAGATAGGATAGAATAAGCTTGCTTAATTAGACCTGCTTTCTGATGTAGCTAAACTTTTTCCAGCCCAGTGAAGCACCCCAACTTCTCTTTCAGGTAATTATCAGCAACACAGCAGTAAATATCAACACCAAGCAGATTATTATTGTAGATCACACAGGGAGAACAAAGGGTAAAATATTTAACTGCAGCAGTGTTTGACTATATTCTGCGCAGTGAGAAATCCTGAAGTCATTTTCAAGGTCCACCATTTCTTACTTTTTTTCAGTCGGGTCAAGTTTCTAAGCTTTCTAAATCTCCGTTTTCTGGCTAATGAAAAGAAAATAGGATTCCACCGAGTCTCCTATCTACCTACTCCAGGACTTATGTGAGGATCAAATGAGATGAGGCACAGGAAAACGCTTCACAGACTTTGGTTAAAGTGTGAAATGTTTCCACCTAGCTATAAAGCAAGTTGTGTTCCTGGGCTGAAAAACTGCAAGGAGGCTAGTTGCTAGGGAGAGGAAGCCAAGCATTGCTATGTGACATCCTTACCCGGCACCCACAGCGACTGTTTCCGGGCTGGGCTGGGCTGTGGGCCGCATTTTGCGCCATGGGGTCTCGGAAGCGTCAGCTGTGATTTGGTGGGCTGTCGCTCTGGTGTGGTGGCAGGGCCTGTGTCCCACTTGAGGGAAGCCAAGTGTTGCTTTGTGGGCGCCAGGTCCATGGTGCCGTTTCTCTGCGCGTCACGGCAGCTCTTGTGTTGAGCATCTGCCCCCTGGTGGTCAGTGTGCATCATAGCGACTGGTCGGACACTTAGCATATTAACCTTTTATATATATAGAAGATTATTCTGAAGTTGAACTGCTGAAATTTGTTCACTGAAACATTTTGACTTGCATTAATGCTTTATAAGTGCCCACATTTATGTTTTTAAAATTCACACACAAATGAAAATGAAAAAACTGCCAATACTTGATTTCTAGCCTCCATTTTCCACTTGTAATCATATACTTAACTACCTTTTGACCCTATGGGGAAAAAATACCTAACGTTTATTAACTCCCAATAATAGGAAGAAGAAAAAAATGTTTTTAATTATTATTTTTTTTAATCCTCACCCAAAGATATTTTGCCATTGATTTTTAGAGTGGGAGAGAGAGAGGGAGAGACACATTGATTGGTGCCTCCCACATGCGCCCTGACCAGGGCCAGGAGCCTGCACCAAGGTATGAGGTACGTGCTCTTGACCCAAATTAAATCCGGGACCCTTCAGTCTGCAGGCTGATGCTCTCTCTATCCACTGAGCCAAACCAACTAGGATGATTTTTTTTTTTTTTTTTAAGAATGAAATGCTTTCCATCATAGTGGATTCTTAAGCCCGTTCTCTACATATGTGGAATGGTAGTTGGATGTCTTTTGGCATAATTGTTGATGTATTAAAAAAGGCCAACCAGACAGGCTTTACTTACCTCCTACAAAGCACCAGTAGCTGCACCCTGGAAGCACAAATCTGTTTTGAAATCTTGAGCAATTTCTTGCACCAGATGTTGGGAGGGAAGTTTGCAAATCAGAAATGCAATGGACTTCTGATAACATTTAATTTCACAGAGTACCACTGTACCAGGCCTGTAACCTGAGGTTTCTTCACCCCTCCAGTAGAGGGCGCACCTTTGGAGCAGCTTTTGTAGTCAGTTGCTTCCTTGTGTTTTACCACTGGTTTGCAGACAATTTGCTTTGTATGAGCCATGTATAGAGACCTTCTCCTTCAGCTGGAGCTCAAACACCAGTTATTTCTTTAATGTTTGCTCCTATGTAAAATGGAAGTGATATTTACCTCATTGGGCTATTATCTTAGTGACCTACCTACATATAGTAACCAAATGCTGGATATTCTCAATTGTTACTCCTGCTTCAGTGACTGGTATCACCACTCTTATGCCTACTTTACTGGTGCTTCATAGTCATTCCTGAGTCTTCCCTTTGTTTTCTTCTTCAGGTCTAATTAGTTACCAGGCCTCTGAACCTTGCCTTTGTAATATCTCGTTAGTGCTGTTACCTTAGTTCAGTTCCTGTTTTTTGATCATCAGTATTATTGTAGCCATCCTTTATAGCTTTCTCGGTGTTTATTTAAATATCATTCCCAGTCTATTCTTTGTATGCGCCAGTGATTGATGTTTTCCTCATACACCAATCTGATCACATCAAGCTTCTGTTTACAATCTTCAGTAGTTTCCTATTGTCTCCAAAATTTTTAACTTTTTACATTTTAACTTGTAATGTTCTTCTTAATCTATTTTCTGCTTCTTTTTTCTCCCCATTTCTTGCTTCGCCTATACAGATGGTCCTTATAAGTTGTTAGAATTTACCCTGCTCTCTGAAGTGTGTTTTTCCTCACAGCACCCTCTGCCTCTGTTCTATATATAGCTCCTTTGGAAATTAGCTTTTTCCAGTGAGTTTTTTTGACCTCCCACCTCCACCCCACCCTCTCTGCCCTAAGTCTGGGTTAGATTCCTCTTTTATATGCACTTATAACCCCCTGAGGATGTTCCTATCACCTTCACAGTCTTATGGAATTGTCTCTCCTCCCCTTTTAAGCCCCCTCCCTTCATTAAACTTCTCGAAGGGGAAGACCACATGTCTTGAATGGCTTTGTATCTCCAGGGCTTAGAATAATGTCTGGCAAACAGTGGGCTCTCAGATGTTTGCGTAATAGATACATTTGTTGAACAAATAAATTATGGGTTGTTTTTTTTTTCTGGAGAAATTATAGATATCATAGGAGCCTTGATTATAGTTGTAAAGACTTTATAATGTCCCAATTCTTTTATTCTCCTTGTTTAAAGAGTGTAGGTGCTTTTACTTATTATGAATCAATAATATGTTCTTTAGAACAAAGTAAATTGTATATTGATATAATAACTATTGTTGCCTTCAAGGGCTATAGTTTCTCAAAAAGACTTTTTTTTTCTGTAGTCCACTTAATGTTCATATTTTTCCTGCTTTCTTCTCGTTACAGTGTCAAGTTCTTAGGATCTTATATCTTCCCACACTCCCAAGAATTTATAACAGGATTCCTCAATTTCCACACTATTGACACTGTGGACCAGATAATTCTTAGTTGGGAAGAGTTGTCCTGGGCATTCTAAGATGTTTAGCAGCATCCATTGCCTCTCCATACTAGATACCAGTAGCACTCCCTGGCTTTGACAGCCAAAAATGTCTCCAAGCATTGTCAGATGTCTTCTGTGGAGCAAAATCACCCCTAGTTGAGAACCCCACTGATGTATAGATAATCCCATCTCTTACTTTTATCTGCAAAGATCCTCTATTTCACTATGGGCTCTTTATTATCAGCATATGACCATGATCTCCCATATTTTTTTTATTATTATTGATTTTTAAAGAGAGAGAGAAAAATCAGTTTGTTGTTCCACTTATTTATGCATTCATTGGTTGATTCTTTGTATGTGCCTTGGTCAGGATTGAACCCACAACCTGGACCTTTCGGGACAATGCTGTAACCAACTGAACTACCCAGCCAGAGCCATGATCTCCCATCTTAAAAAAAACAAAAAGCACAACAGAAAACAAACCACTTCCCCCCCCGCCCCAATAGCTCCGTGTTTTCTCTTTAATATTTTTTTCTTTTTTCCTCCTCTTCCCATCCACTTTTTGAGAATAACTTGCTTCCACTCTCATTTCCCCTTCCTTTCTAGCTTTTACCATAGTACCACTGTGTTCTTTGTTCCTTGAAGAGACTGTTACCACCACCCAGTAGTCCACTGTCATGATTATTCCCTAATCCTCTGTCCCCCCTCCGCCTCTACCCCCACCTGTGCACCCCATTTAGTCAGTCAAAGCCCTATCTATTCTACCTCCTGAATATCCCTAGAATCCACCTGTTGTTTATCCTCACAGCTGTGCCCCACAATGTCATCAGCTCTTTATTGGTCTTTGAATCTCAAGTCTAGTCCTACTCCATTTTATTTTCTACATTTTAGCATAAGTGACCTTTTTAAAACAAAGTCTTTTCCCATTTCACCTCCTCTCAATCATGAATTCTGGAGCCTTAGTATCTGCATTTTGAAAGGCTGACCAAGTGCTTTTTATGCAACTCTAATTGCTTTGTTCTTCTACTTAAAAAACATTTCATTGCTCTTTTACAAAGCAATTCCTGATGTGATCCCTGTCTATTGCCAAAGCCATTTTATATATATATATATAGGCTGTTTTAAAAAAAAATGTTTTATGAAAAATCAGTATTTAGTTACTGGTACCGTGGTTTTTTTTGTTTGTTTTTTACCGCCACCACCAATAAAATTTGTCATTGGAGGAGGGATCAGGAGGAAATGTGGGTATTCTAACTTATTGATTAATATGTGTCTGTGACAAATTTCAGTGCTAAGTTGTAAAATATTTCTTTTCTTTCAGGTATTTATAACAGCAATGATGTAGCAGTATCATTTCCAAATCTAGTATCTGGCTCAGGATCTAGTACTCCTGTCTCCAGCTCTCATTTACCTCAGCAGTCTTCTGGGCATTTGCAACAAGTGGGAGCTCTGTCCCCATCAGTGGCATCATCTGCAACCCCTACTGTTGCTACAACTCAGGTACATTATAAAATAACATGAAGATGGGTTATCGTTTTGAAAGTGAGTTTGATTGGAAGAGAGAGAAATGAGATAGAGTTTCCTATAGGAATTTATAGAGTATCTTCTCAATTTGTATTGACATGTTAGTGGAAATCATAGACATTTTTACATGATACTCATGAGAGAAGACAAATGTTGGTGCCAACTGATTATTTTCTGAGTTTCTAAATTTTTTCTAATGATGTAAAATAGTAATTTGTGGGTGCTGTTATTATTTCTTTTAGAAAGATGGACTTTTTAAAAGAACTATGAACCAATTTTGGACTTGTGGAATTAAATTTATAATTTTAAAACCCACACAAATAACTGTCTAAGTTTTTAAAAACCAGTGTATGAGAATATAGAATAAAAAGTGAATATAGAATAAAGAGTAAAAGATCCCTTTAAGTACTATATGACTACTCCTAGTGGCAGAGAAGGAATGTTCATAAATATTGTAAATAATGGTGACTATGCTGTTGGTTTTTTATTTATGCTTTTCCTCCACTTTTGATCTGTAATTTGATAGGTGATCTAGTCTACAGGAATGCTTTAAAAGCAAGAGTCAAATCAGAAAAATCATGATCTTGAATAAAAAGAACAACTAATGGGCAAAGCTATGTACACACGCACATACACACATACACCCCATCTCCAGCCCATTCCTACCCCCACATTTCCCTAAAGGCAATATATTAAAATTCCTAAAGTATATAAAATATTTATTTATTTGAAATTTTTTATTATTTTTCTTTTATGCAAAGCTCTAGAAGTAAGTGTGTTAACATTTTGAGAAAATTATAACAGTGATAAATGTCTAATTGCAAAAAACTAAATAGTTGTTTGTAACTTGCTGTAAACTTATGCTTTATGTATGTCTTCATAATTTCCATTGTATGGGCCTTTAGAATGTAGATACTTTTCTAGTATTTTCTGTAGGCTGTACATCAAAGCACAGCATTGTTATTTTTAAAGTATATAATTATACAGTATAAACAATCACCATTATAATTAGGTTACATATTAGAATAAACAACAGACAGTTGGTCACAGAAAATCAATGGCATGATTAGTGGTATTATCTTTGAAAATGAAAGTTAACTATTTGGTGAGCCTCTTAACCTGAATAAGTGGAGTTTGACTGGTTTAAGAGAGTTCTTCTTTAGGGTATTTCACTAGCCTTAGTGAAGTAGCCATAATAATAGGGATTTGGAGATAGAGAGGGTGAAAAGATAAATATCTTTGTTTTTATTTTATCTCTTTTAATTTTAATTGAGTGTAGCCATATGCTGTTGATAGCTTTATATTCTTGGATAAAGTCTCATAGGAACATTTTCATTTGCATTTTTCTTTCTTTATAAAGTCTGTTTTAATTACTCTCTGGTTAATTCCAGGTTGATTTAAGCAAAAATCTCATTTCTTCTTATTCATTATGTTTGTGGTTTTAGGGATTGGCATTAGGGAGGTCGATGGGGGAAGTGGTGGTAAAGAGAAATTTATAGCTTGAGGGAAAATTCCACTTAACATATGACACAACTAAAGAACAAAGAAATCACAGTTGCAAGTAATCCAGGATTCAGTCCAATTAAAATCTTTAGTGTTTATCCTCTTTCCATGTTTCAATAAGATGGGTCTCTTATAAATGTGATCAGCCAGTTAGACTCAAATGCTAGCTACATGCTGAGACAACTGTATCTATGTTTCAGTCCAGCAGTAAAGGCTTTCTGCCTTTAAGCTGCAGCTTATTTAGCCTGGCTTATCTGGTGCTGCTGTAGCAACCATCAGTCTCCAGGCAACTGAGGCAGGTTGACCTCTCAGTTGAACTGAGAGCGGAACTACTTCAATTTAGCTGCCTGAGACAATAGTATTATTGGTATTGAATGTGCAAAATGTGAATTTTCTAGGTGGTGTGCAAGGGAAGATACAAAAATGTTTAGAATAAATAGAATGTTTAGATAGGACTCTTAAAAATTGTAATGTACTTGGTAATTGAATCTTTTCAAAATGACAAAAGTTTATTTCTGGTTTAACTCATATAGGCCCTCTTTGTTTTCAAATCACGCAAGTCATTGTGTTTAGATAATCAGATCCTAGCCTTTTATATAGGTTTTTTTTTAAATAGGTAGATGATTTAAAGTTAAGAGAGCAGTGCTATAAGGTAGATTAAAATAATCAATATTTAAAATGTAATTATAGAAGTCTTGTTACAGTTATTAAGAAAACCATGAATATAAATCAGAGAATAGAAATGTTAAATTTGAATAATGTTTTGCCTCTCTCCTTTCCCCAAAAAACTTAATGAAAGTTGTAATTTTTAGTGACTGGGTTGGTGTCGGCAGGAAAAATCCAGAGGTCATTCTTGATCTTTCTGGCCTTCGTTTTAGATAGGCCTTTTGTGTAGATTAATTGCTATTTTAAGAATTGTTTTCTGCAAAGTGGTCAGGGAGGTAAGATCAGGAAGCTAACAGAAATTAAAACTGGGAATAGATTTGTGCCTTTAATGGGAACAAAATGAGATGTTTTTGTGTGTTAAGAGTTGGGGAGAGGGAAGGGTGTCTGATGCTTAGCACCCTGATTTGAAAAAACCTCTTATAGCCCTTTTACGCCATAAGCATCTATAGAATAAAAACAAGATGTGGGGATGGTTTCCATTTTGGGTGGTTGGCATTTCACTGGTTAATATGTTGGATAATTCATCTTTGTTTTCTTCACTGTTAAATCATTATGTTTTATTTGATATACTTGTTTTTAGAATAATTATTCTTTCACAGATATCAGCAACATAGTTAAATTATAGTTTTTTTTACATTACTGGAAGATAGAACTACTGTCCATGTGATTTTCTTAATGATGTGCTATGCTCTTGTTGTATCATGAGTATAGGTATAAATTGGTTTCTGTAGGTCTGCCATTAATTTTCCATCTTGCCTTTCATATTCTCCTCTGTTTCCTAGTTCTACATTCATTCTGTTCTGTCTTTGGGAGAATTCAAGTGCTTTTGTTTGAAAGGTGATTTCTTTATTAAGAATTTAAGGCTGAATGTAATGAAAAAAATTGTATTCTAATATATTCTGCATTCTAGGTTTTGCTTTTGGATACGGTCTTCAGGTAGATAATCATGGTTCATTGTTCACTCTGTGTTGCTGTTATAAAAAGGATATAGACTTAAAAATAATTTAAATAAAGGAACTTCCAAGGTTTATGTGATATTTAGTAAATTAAAATATTTAAGTATTTTGAAGGTACAATATAATGGCTAATGTTTTGTAGATTTCTGTGAGACTTTTACTTCGATTATGAATATTTTTGTTTTCTAATGGCATAACTTTGGCATGCGCATATGCGTGTGTGCGTGCATGCACGCGCACGCGTGTGTGTGCGTTTTAGGGAGTTGTCTTAGATGTAGTCCTTAATTTCCTTTCAAATGATGTGTCTAATATCATGACACTTTTATTCTGTTTGAGAAAATGGTTCACTTTCCCAACAATTCACCTGACTTGATTGATCAGAGTGAACGTTTCAATAAATCTATATATATATAAAAGCCTAAGCGACTGACAGTTCACCTGTCCCACTGGTAGTTATGACGTGCACTGACCACCAGGAGGCAGATGCTCAACGCAGGAGCTACCGAGCTGTGGTGACTTGGCAGCTGCAGTTCTCAGGTGACACACCCTGAACCAGAGAGGAGGGAGCCCAATTTCGGGATGCGTCACCCGAGAACCACCCTCTCGCAATCCGCGACCCCTCAGGGGATGTCAGAGAGCTGGTTTTGGCCCAATCCCCACAGGCCAGGCCAAGGGACCCCACCAGTGCACGGATCCATGCACTGGGCCTCTAGTAATTTTAGGGGTGATTATAATTTTAAGGAAGTTAACATTTTGAGCAAAATAAGTTTTTATCAGTGCTCTGTAACGTCACTTGGATGATGGAAAGGTCAAAGTAACTGCACAAGGTCACATGTCCAGTAAGTGATGAAACTTAAGTTTGGAAGCAAGGCAATCTGATTACTGAGCCTGCTCTCTGGTTCACCAATCTGTAACATAAAATGAATTTCCCAATCATGGGTCTCTACTAGTATGTTAAGAGGTATCTCTTTGAAAAACATTGTTAGGAATTTTACTGTTTCCATTTGTGTCACACAGTGCAAACTAGCAGAAATTTGAGTCAGAAAGCTTGGGTTCCAGGAGCTTTGCTACCCACTAGTGTAACTATGGGCAGCTCTTTTAAATTTGTGGGCATCATTTTTTTTCATACATAAAATAAAAACTTTAAATACCTGTTCTACCTGCCATACATGTATGTTAGGAAGTTCAAATGAAAATAAGTACTTGGCACACTGTAATGTACTTTAGAATTAATGGTTATTACACTGATGTTGTAGGACATAATTAATTTCAACTGTTACAGAAGCACCTCCTTTGCTAAAAATAGTATTACATTTTTCTTTTAAAACTCATAATTCCATGTTAACACAGATATATTAATTTTGCACATTTTATTTTATTTTACTTTTTTAATGTGATTTTATTGATTTCAGAGAAAGGAAGGGAGAGCTAGAAACATCAGTGATGAGAAAAAATCATTGGTTGGCTGCCTCCTGCACATCCTATGCTGGGGATTGAGCCCACAACCCGGGCATGTGAACTGACTGGGAATCAACCAGTGATCTCCTGGTTCATTCATGGGTCGACGCTCTACCACTGAGCCACGCTGGCCAGGCAGTTTTATCCATTTTAGGTTCAGCTGTTGACTAAGGTCTTTTCCAGTTCTTAGATTATTTCAGTAACCACTGTAGTACTAGGGACTTAATTTTCCCCCAGAAGATAGGTGATATATTAATTAGATATTAACCAATTAGGAAACCTTAGAATTGGTTGACTATTCTATATAGTCCTGTTGTTCAGTCATGAGTTCAGTGGTGATTTAACTATAGTTTGATCCCTCCCACTACTTTATTAGAAACTCAATTGTAGGGCATTTCAGCATTAGCCTAAACAGTGGTTTTGAATACGTTAAGCTCCTAACAATTAGGGAGCAGTTTGGGGCATTGAATAATGTGGAATGATGCAATTGAACCTGACAGCTTTAACAGTCAGCCTACTCATTGGACCTGAAAGTTGTTCACACTTGGTTTCATCTCTCATCACACGCTCAGTATTAAAGCCTTAGTGGTAGAGCTGACATAGAAATGGGGGCTGTTACCAGAATGCGTTTCGTAGTGCAGTTTGAATTGAATATATGAAGCTTTCCAGTGTTCCCCGATTTTTCCTGGAAGCTTTTCTAGTCAAAATGTGTTTGCAAATTGAAAAATATATAAATTATCATTAAATATTTGTGTCCTTACATTGTATTTGTAGTATTGCTATGCTATTATACAGGGGTGGGCAAAAGAAGGATAGTAATAATAAATAATACAATAATAAATAAATAAATAATAATATAAGAATAAACTTTCACATACTCACAACTGTAAACCTACTTTTGCTCACCCCTGTATATAAATTAAGATATCATTGCGTAATGAGACATTTATACCTGCTGATTTTTCTTAGGTAAATACGTTTCAGTCTTTGAAGTATAGCCATGTTAATCAGAATACAATTGGTAGATTATATTCTCTAACAAAGTTAATGGCAAAGATGGAAAGCATAATAAATTATGAAAACAATTTTTTAAATAACAAGCTAAAATTTGTTTATCATGTGCTAAGCATTCTGTCGAGCCTTTTACATATATCCACTCAGCTAATTCTCACAATATTTTTATGAGCATAGGTACTATTATCTCCATTTTTATAGATTGACGACAGAGAGGTTAAGTACCTTGCCCAAGTGAGATGGCCTGATACCGTGATAATAAATAGGTTTTCCTTCTAATAGTATATGTGAAATAGGAATTTTTAAAGTAATATTCAGTTTAGTTGAGTTCGAAGAATTTTGGAAGAATGTATTTTTAAATCATGTGTCAGGGTTGGAAAGCTTGAAGTAAAAGCTAGTTGTTTGAATTGTTTGATTTTAACATGTATTGACAAGTTAATTGTGTATTTAAAAAATGCTTCCTATAACCTTTTCCTGTATGACTGAAGTTTGAAGTTTCATATCCACCTCTAGATGATGTATTGCCATGATACTTTCTAAATGTGAAATTTTTGCTCTAGGTACTATTGTTTCCAACCTAAATTTTCTTCATTTCATATTTTTCTGCTGTTATCAACATTAGAGGGGAAAATAAATCTACCAAAACAGTACCCACTTTTAAGTCTGATATTCACATAATTGAGTAGACTTAGCCTGATTTTTTCCCTCCACAACTAATTCCTTTAGAATGAGCCAAGTGCCTAGGAATTTGGTAGTTACTTTACTCTATGAGAGCTCTTTTAAAACTTCTCTGTAGTCACAAATAGATATCCTCTATAATAAAAGGCTAATAAGCAAATTGCCCCTATGAGCGGGAGTTCGAGTGACTGGGAGTTAGACGTGCGCTGACCATCAGGGAGTGGCATGGAACATGGCGGGTGTCGGTGATACGGCACTGGCAGCAGGCAGTAGTGGAGGCACTGCCAGCCCTGATCACCCCACTGGTCACCCTGGCAACTGGTGAAGGTGGTGGGGGGTGGGGCCGGTGAGCGGGCAGCGCCAGGCCAAGGTGGGTGCAAGCGGGGGTCCCAATCTCCCCACTGTTCGCCCCACAGATCGGCCCTGATCACCAGCTAGGCCTAGGGACCCTACCCATGGACGAATTTCATGCACCGGGCCTCTAGTTTCATATAAGAGGTAAACTATTAATAGGGACGTTTCAAGCTGAAATGTAATTTTCATCTTACTAATATTTTAATATGTCAGTCTACTTAGAAAACAGTAAATTGCTTTGGTTTGCTTTGAGTTTGAACACTGCCTTGGTAGACTCACATATATTTCTAGATGTTTAACCCTTTGCACTCGCTTGCTTTTTTCTCGATTCCTTTATTCTAATGCTAACCGTGTCGAGTCACACTGGACATCCGAGTGCAAAAGGTTAACATAGTAAGTTAGAACTTTGCTAAGGCTATTCTTTGATTCGGGCACCTAAACATATTTTGTTTCAAAATAACTTAGCTTTACCTCAATAATTGTTCAGCTTATTCTTACTCTGCTTGACCTTGGCTCTATCTTGTAAAATAATTATGCTTTTACAAAAGTGTTATTAGAGTAAGTGTAATATAACATCTTGAGTGGAAGTGGTTCCTTTCAACTATTAATCTTGGGAAGAGAACAAAAAAACTTCTCTAAAATAACATATATTGGAAGTTAAAGCAAACATTTATTATTGCAATATGAATTTATAATTCTATAAAATATTTTTATCTTTGAACTAATCTAACACCTACTTTCACATTTTGAGATGACTTGATTTCAGTGGGACACTATAAAGTCAAGTACCTAGTTTGTTTGTAGTCATACTCTTTTCGTTTTAACTTTCTATTTTGAAAAAATTTTAGATGTATAGAAAAGTTACAAAAACAGTACAGAGTAGATTTCACATATATCATGGATACCCTTCACTCAATGTTAACAACTCATATTCTTATAGTGCCAGTAGATCCAAGGAGGATATCTGTCCACATAGCCATTTTCCTTACTTGGGCAAGATAAAATTGACATGTCATAAGGTAGGTACTGCCCTCTATAAAGAATTGCCAGTCTCTTTTTTATTTTTAACCACATTTTGTTAATCCATTTATGAATTAATAGACATTTGATTTCTTTCCATTTTTTAGCTATTAGGAATAATGCCTCTGCGAACATTCATGTACGAATTTTTGTGGGAACATATGTTTTCATATGTATATTTTTTAAATTTAAATTTCCTGTCAACATTTAAAAATTAGAAAAGTTGGTAACTATGGACCATCATTTCTACATGTCAACCAGGGGCTGTACCTGAGTAATGGTTAACCCTCTTTGGTGGGACTCACACTCTCCTGTTTAGTATAGTCCTCTCTTGTATACTCTAAAATTGGCCTTAGTTCTCAGTTGCTTGACCTGGTACTTACATTTTGTTGTTCTCATAGTATAGCTAAAGAGGAAAACATTTATTATATTCATATCTTGATAAATATTTAAAAAAAAACAAATGTAGACCAAGAAAACTGAGAGGGGAGGCTTTTTTTTCCTCCAGAAGTGAAGAATATTCCTAGTCTTTATATCAGGTTTTCTGAAGGAGACTTATGATACATTAGTAATTTGCTTTCCATGTACTGTTTAAAGTCCATGTCCAACGTATACTGTGGAGAAATGTGTGCATATTGTTTCCTTTATTCCTTGTTCCAGATTTCTTTTATATAAAAGTTTTCAGTGCTCTTTATGCTTCATTTACCACTGTTTCTTTAGGTTCACATGGAGATCCTTCCATCCCCCCTGAATCTTAGTGATTTCACTTATTAATGATAACAAAAATTTTTGAGTCTACACATTGCCAGGCATTATTTATGTATTCTTCTCAGTAAGGTGTCTTTCTTTTCCCTACTCTCTTAGGTAACCTCCTTCATTGATACTAAGTTATGGAATCTTTACACTACCATGTTGGGGATTTTTTTGGCCCTACCTATGGTGCCAACAGTTATTAAGGGTTCCCAGCATTAACCATTCTAAACATCATTTCAGAAGTAGTGACTAAACAGTGTCAGTCATTTGTGGAGTCTTTGGTGACTCATATTATCTGCTTAACATGATATGATGTTAATGAATTGAGTTTTAATATAGAGTAGTTTAGATGTTTTAATACACCACAAAACTCTACCTGGTAAAATTAATAACATTTTTTTTTATCTCTTTTGAAAGTTTCTCATTTAGATAAATGCAATAATTTAAAAACAACTACTACCAGATAATTTTTACCCATTCAGGAAATTTGGGAAATTGGTCATTTAGGATAATCAAGAATGCATTCCCATTTTAGTTTATTATTATTAATTTACTTTTGCCTGCCATCTTTATAAAATATGTACTTTTCTGCTTTGGAATTATGTTAAAGATGACTTATCCTTTTCCTGATAATAGTCATTATGCTGATCATGTTAAGCAGATAACATGATCTGTTGTTCTACTTTGCATTTTGAATTTTTAGTATAGTGAGTCTAGTGTGTGATATGCAAGCTAAGATAATTTGGAGACTACATCAAGAAATTTGAAGCTAATAAGGTAAATATAAAGCCCTTGATAGAAGGAACCCTTCCTGAAAAAGGATGTATTTCTGATTAGAGTAGGATCTTTTGATTCTTTTTTTTTCTTTTAATATATTTTTATTGATTTTATTATTTTATTTTATTTTATTTTTTTAGAGAGGGAAGGAGAGGAAGAGAGAGAGAAACATCGACGAGAGAGAAAGATCAACATCAATCTGCTGCCTCCTGCACGCCCCCTGTTGGGGATCGAGACCCCAACCTGGGCAAGTGCTCCGACCAGATATCAGCCCAGTGACTTTCTGGTGCTTAGGTCGAAGCTCAACCACTAGCCACACCAGCCAGGCAGGATCTTTTGGTTTTTACCAAGAGACTAAGGCAGCTCATAAAACTGATTATTGGAACTGAAAAAGTAATCCAACTGGTATAATATTAGTTCTGATTCAGTAAAAGATGACCGCATGAAAAAGGAGAATTAAAATGCTAAGATGTAGCCTGGCCAGTGTGGCTCAGTGGTTGAGCATTGACCCATGAACCAAGAGATCACTGGTTCAGATCCTGTCAGGGCATATGCCTGGGTTACGGACTCAATACCCAACAGGGGATGTGCAGGAGGCACCCAGTCGATGTTTCTGTCTCTCGTTGATGTTTCTACCTCTCTGTCCTTCTTCCTTCTTCTCTCTAGTCAATAGAAACATGTGGGGTTTTTTTTAAAGGCTAAGATGCATATACTAAGGCATCTAGATATCTATGTTCTTTGAGTACCACCCCACCAGAACTCTGTAATATGTTTATTCTTGCTCATATTTTTCTCTTCTTTTGCTGTCAGCTATTACTTCTTGCTGCCAACAAACTGTCTTAAGATACTACTTTTTCTTCCTCTGTCTAATTAATTTTCTACTTCTAATCTTTTTTATGCTTAGTTGATCTTTTTGGAATTATGTCTAGAGTAAGAGTAAATTGGCTCAGTGAAAGGCATTTTTAAGTATAAGGTACCTGAGATTTTAACTCATGTCGCTGGTAACATCTGGTCTTTCTGTTTGTTTGGATTTTTCTTTTTCTAAGTTATTTGATAAGTAGCCAAGATTCCCAAGTATTTGACTTCTGGGGAGGTAAAAAAAAAAAAATCTCACTATATTTTTACTTATGAATTGTATATTTTATGTATATAACACTAAATACATGATAAATATCTAGTCTGATCGTCAGGTTAAAATTATGACTTACCTTTGACTAAAGCTAGTTGATGGTTAAATAGGACTTTACAGTACAAACTTACAGGCTTTGTATACATATCTTTAATAAGAGGAAAAACGAAACCCAGAAATTGACCAATTGATCTTAAACATTAAAGTATGAACTGTGAAATGTATCCTTTGAAACAATGGAAAGCAAGGACAGGCATGATTCTGCATCAAGAAGACTATGAACTTAAAGTCAAATTTTCTTGCTTAATAAGTTGTCTAGAGGCCAGATATAATGTCAGGGTCTGAGTCTTTCCAGAAACATTGTTTATTCTCTGTAAGATTTTGCTTTTTATAACTACTATGTCGTCTTGGTCTCTTGTGTGTAGTTATACATTTCAAAATGTCCCACATCTTTTGTTCTGCTGTTACTCAACTTCTTTATATTAGATGTGCTTCAATACTTGAAATTATTTTTCAGAATTTCGTTCTGAAATAACTATACAGTGATTCGTTTTATAAAAACTTAAGTTTGATTTCATTCATGAAAAAGAATATGAAGTGTATTTTAAATTTTGTGGTTCTGTTAAATCTGAAGAGTATTTCAGGCTAGTAATAGCCTTCTGTGAATATGACAGTATTTTGTGTACCAGAGATTTGCTTCCAAAATGCCACATTTTAAGGTTATAATATTCTTGGAAAGTGGGAGAAACTGTTCACATCAAAGAAGGCATTTTTATTACAATGGATTACGCAAGACTTTGGCCAGCCTCCTTAGCTTCATCTGTTTAAGGGTTCATTTTCGCTTGTTTGGCACCAGTCCCAGTAGAGGCCTTCAGAATTGTGGTTAGCAACATGAATGAATCACAAACTTTGGACCAGCTCTTCAGTTAGTAGTAGAGCTGGCTTCCTGCCAAAAAGACAGTGCCTTATATGGGGTCAGAGCAAAGCTGTGATTCGTTGAGCCTTACATTCTATAGAAAACATACTTGTAATGCCTGTTTGCTTCCTTTTAAAATAAAAACAAAACAGAAAAAGCAGCAGGCTTCCAAGTCTATCAAAATAGAAAGTAACAAAATAGTGTGCAGGTTTTACTAATGACAGTTAATGGAAATAAGGCTCTGTAGAGTTAAAATACTAAAAATAGATGTTGGACGTTTTGACCTCCTTAGCATCCTATGATGTAAGAAACTAAAAAGCATGTTAGACATCTGTTGTCTACCTGCCCTTATTTTATAGTGGTTTAATAAGATTAAATAGTCATATGTTCACATGGTTACCATGCCACTGGGTTTTGATACTGACTACATACTTGGAAATTAAAGTAGGAATAGTTACCTTTGAGTGTTTAAAAAAAAAAATGGAGTTATGTAACTTCAAAAACTGAAATGTTGTAATGGTAAAACAAGTGAGAATGAAATTTGCTCTTCAGATAGTTATGAATTTTTGCTTATATTCGTAGGTTGGAGTAAATAGTTATTAGATCCATCAGGAGGAAAAGTATTAAGATTTTTGAAATATAATTCACTTATCTTTGTAATTCTTTTTATTTAGGCAAATGCCCTATCTGGATCTTCTCTTAGTCAGGCACCATCTCATATGTATGGCAATAGATTAAATACAAATTCTTCAATGGCAGCTCTTATAGCTCAGTCTGAAAACACTCAAACAGGTAAGTTTTCAAGAATTTTTAAACTCTAAAATTCTAGTGCTCTTACCCAGTGAAATTTTCCCCTCAATGGCTTATTTTATTTGAAAAGTCTAAAGGTGTGCTTAATATAGAATTATGCCTTTTTTTTCTTTACGAGAAGAATCACAGTTGGAAGTAAATAGTATGCTGTGCTGCAAAATAGTTCTGTGCCTTTTTCACTCTCTGAAATGGAAATGTTTAAGCAGAAGCATCAGCAGGCAGGAATGCAACAATGTCTCCTGTGACTTCTGTGATTGATGTGTTCAGTTCTCAGTTCTATGCAATGAAAGTAACATAACACTGGGCTTTTTGGTGAATAGCCTAAACCTTTATTTGCATAATTCATGAAATTGCATTACACAAACTTGGTTTAAAAAAAAAAATCCTGTTAGAGAATTTCTACAGTGTTTAGTAATCCTGTGAATTTTGACCAGTTGACATTTTGTAGCATTTGCCTCTTGTACTATTTTAATGAGTTGCTGGATTTGCTTTGTTTCATTCCATCCTTAAGGATTTGTTGACATGTCCAAGTAGTCATGCCTGTTTGGGGGAAGGGAATCGGTTTAGCAGTTCACCAAGAATGGATCAGTCATGTCTTTACCCTTTAAGGGTCAAAGGTTACCTGACTCTGAATAAGGGGAGGACAACCTTGAAAGAGGCCAGATAGGGTGATTTTATAAGCAACTAACTAGGAAATACAAGTTACTTTTCAAGCAGAGATATTCTGTTACCTCAGGAATATTTTGAAGAAAATAAAAATTTCCTTTTAAATACAGAATTCTGTGTTCCTACTTATTTTTGTCAATTCGGATATTTAACGTTATATTTAACTTTATTCTTGGTGTGAGGTTCCCTGTAATTAACATATATGTATATATGTATGTATGTATGTATATATGTGTATGTATGTATGTATGTATAATTTTAATCTTGGTGTGTGGCTCTATGTAATACATTATGTATTTTATTACTTCTCTTGGGTTGCAAAGTGTTAAAAAACAAAGTGTAAGGATTTGCTGAGATAAGCATGCAGATTACCAGTTCACCGCTGTGATTCATTACTTTAACCATAGAAATTAAAAGTGGCTGAGGGGAGGGTACTGCAAATGCAAACCACACTTCTGTGCTGTAAAATTGAAAGGAATGAAAGAACAGAAATAATCCATGACCTTCTACACCCACAGAAACATGTAGAGACAATGCCTTACATGCCACAGTTCAACAATTTTAAACTAGCAACATACTAGATCTTTTATTTTCATAGTAAATACAAAGATAGTGCTAAAGGTTTTATATATGTTTTAGGGAAAAATCAGGGCAAGAGATTAAAATCTCTTATCTAGAGAGTGACTTTATCAGCTGTGAAATATTTACTCTGCAGATCAGGATCTTGGAGACAATGGCCGCAGCCTTGTTGGCAGAGGAAGCTCGCCCCGAGGAAGTCTCTCGCCGAGGTAAGCATTATTTACCCGGCAAAGTGTGGGCAAAGGAAACATTTTAGATCGGAAACTTCTTTATCTCACATCAGCAGAGTGTACGTTTGTGAGGCTATAAAAGCACTCTGAAGATAAGAAGCATGTCTGGACAGTCAGGAAAAATGATTCTGAATTAATTTGAATATTAATTTTAACACAGTTTTCTAAGCTTTTTAAAAGTTAAAACTCTTAGATTTCCAATCATTTTGAACTCTCTTGTTTTTATTATTTATGTATTTAGCTGCTGGTACTATTAATGTATTAATTTGGGTAATTCTTTTTGCTCATAAAATAGTCTTCAAGTCTCTTAAAGCTACAGAGTCAAGGCTTTCAACTTTGGCTTCCAGTTTTAGTTCTGTTGTGGGCAATTCACTTAAAACTTTAGTCTTTGGTTCCTAATTTAGTAAATGAAGTTCTTGTTGTTCATCTCTGAAATCCCTCTAGTTCTTAGAATTGTTTGAATCAAAGTATAACAAATGTGTTACATTATTTTTTGAAATTGTTTTAGATATTATATGAAAGAATTCAGGGACCATTTATTAGGACACTCCTAATCAGAGTTGTACTGAAGGATTGAATTTCTCTTAGCACAATCTAAGTGCCCCAAATCTTCTATCTCAATGGGGAGAATAATAGTAGGAAATGTTGTGTCCGTGTTTTACTAATTTTATTCCACTTTCACCTTCTACACCTTATTCTGGTTTGTTTTCTCTCTGTTCTCTAATCTTTGTAAGTTCTGCCTCAAGTATGGATTTAGACTGGGTGAGAATGGAGAGCAGGAGGAGAAAAAAGCCCATTTTAGAAACTTTTTTTCAACCATTGCAAACTAAAAATGTTCAACTATGGGAATTTTTAAAAGTTCTGTTGAAAATTAAAATTTTTGGCTCAGTGGTTAGAGCGCCAGTCCACGGACCGAAGGGTCTCAGGTTTGATTCCTGGTCAAAGGCACGAGCCTCAGTTGCAGGATCAATGCCCTGCCCCAGTTGGGGAGGCAACCAACCAATCAATGTGTCTCTCTCATGTTGATGTTTCTCTCTCTCTCTTTCCTTTCCTCTCTCCATTCTATTCTCTCTGAAAATCAATGGGAAGATATCCTCAGTTGAGGATTAAAAAAAAAATTAAAATTTCTATGTGATAGCTGCCATGAGTATCAGTGTTACTATGTTGCTGATAACATCAGGGAAGTTCTATTAAGAAACATTTGTCATTAAAGAGATTAGTACAGTAACCTCTAATTTTGTATTTCCTAGGTGGTGGTATATCTAGCAGTGCCTTTTTTCTACATAATTCTTTTTTTTTTAATTTATCTTTTTTGTTGAAAGTATTATAGATGTCCCCTTTTTCCACTCCATTGTCCCCTTTCTCCTCACTTCCTCGCCCTCCTCAGGCCTTCACCACGCTATTGACTGTGCCCGTGGATTTTGCATATATGCATATAAGTTCTTTGGTTAATCCCCTCCCCTCTTCCCTCTGAGAATCATCAGTCTGTTGCATGCTTTCATATCTCTGGATTTATTTTGTTTGCCAGTTTATTCTGTTCATTAGATTCCACATATAAGTGGATCATGTGATATTTGTCTTTCTCTGACTAGCTTATTTCGGTTAGCATAATACTTTCCAGGTTCCTCCATGCTGTCTCACAGGGTAAGAGATCCTTCTTTTTTATAGCTGCATGGTATTCCAAGGTATAAATGTACCACAGCTTTTTTATCCACTAATCTATGAATGGGTACCTGGGCTGTTTCCAGGTCTTAGCTATTATAAATAATGCTGTTATGAACATAGGGGTGCATGTATTCTTTCTGATTGGTATTTCAGGCTTCTTAGGCTATATTCCTAGCAGTGGGATCACTGGGTCAAATGGCAATCCCGTTTTTAATTTTTTGAGCAAAGTCCACATTGTTTTCTACATTGGTTGTACCAGTCTGCATTCCCACCAGCAGTGTACTAGGTTTCCTTTTTTTCCACATCCTCACCAGCACTTGTTGTTTGTTGATTTATTGATAGAAGCCTTTCTGCTGGCAGGTGTGAATTGGTACCTCATTATTGTCTTAATTTGCATTTTTCTGATGATTAGTGATGTTGAGCTTTTTATCATATGTCTCTTGGCCATTTGTATGTCCTCTTTGGAGAAGTGTCTGTTTAGGTTCTCTGTCATTTTTAAGTTGTATTATTTGTCTTCCTTTTGTTGATTTGTATGAGTACTTCGTATGTTTGGAAATTAACACCTTATCAGATGTATCATTGGCACATACGTTCTCCTATACAGAGGGTTCCCTTTTAATTTTGATGATGGTTACTTTTGCCCTGCCAAACTTTATTTTGCTGTAGTCCCATTTGTTTATTTTCCCTTTCTTTCTCTTGCTCTAGACATTTTATGCTACATGGGATGTTTGATATTTTGCTGCTTACGTTTTCTTCTAGGATTTTTATAGTTTCATGACTTACATTTAAATCTTTCATCCATTTTTAGTTTATTCTTGTGTATGGTGTAAGTCGGTGGTCTAGTTTCAATTTTTTGCATATACCTGTCCAGTTATCCTAACACCATTTATTGGAGAGACTGTCTTTACTTCATTGTACCCTTTTGCCTCCTTTGTGAAATACTAACTGAGCATAATGGCTTGGGTTGATTTCTGAGTTCTCTGTTCTGTTTCATTGATCTGTATTCCTGTTCTTGTGCCAGTACCAGGCTGTTTTGATTATAGTAGCTTTACAGTATAGCTTGATATCTGGTATTGTGATCTCTCCAACTTTATTCTTCTTTCTCAAGATTGCTGCAGCTATTCAGTGTTGTTGTGATTTATTGATAAAAGCCTTTCTGCTGGCAGGTATAAAGTGGAACCTCATTATTGTCTTAATTTGCATTTTTCTGATGATTCAGTATCTTTTTTGGTTCCATATAAATTTTCAGTGTCTTTTTTGGTTCCATATAAATTTTTGGAGTATTCTAGATCTGTGAAATATGCCATTTTTTCAAATATATATTTTTATTGACTTCAGAGAGGGAGGGAGGGAGGGAGAGAGAGAGAGAGAGAGAGAGAGAGAGATCAGTGATGAGAGAGAATCATTGATCGGCTGCCTCTGCGTGCCCCACACTGAGGATCGAGCCTGCAACCCAGGCATGTGCCCCGATCGGGCATTGAACCGTGACCTCCTGGTTCATAGGTCGACGCTCAACCACGGGGCCACACTGGCCGGGCTGTATACCATTGGTATTTTAATAAGGATTGCAATGAATCTATATATTGCTTTGGGTAGTATGGACATTTTAATGATGTTAATTCTACCAGTCCATG
The DNA here is from genome assembly GCF_027574615.1 of Eptesicus fuscus. Taxonomy (NCBI): domain Eukaryota; kingdom Metazoa; phylum Chordata; class Mammalia; order Chiroptera; family Vespertilionidae; genus Eptesicus; species Eptesicus fuscus. The sequence goes on along the minus strand of NC_072474.1, from coordinate 20,499,825 downwards.
AGCATGGTATATTCTTCCGGTTATATCTTCTTCTGTCTCTTTTTTCAACATTCTGTAGTTTTCCAAATATAGGTATTTTACCTCCTTGGTTAAGTTTATTTTTAAGTGTCTTAATTTCTTTGTTACAATGGTAAAGGGGTTGTTTGTTCAGTTTCTCTTTCTGAGAGTTCATTATTGGTGTATAAAAATGCCATCGAGCCCTAGCCAGTTTGATTCAATGGATAGAGCATCAGCCCGCAAAATGAAGGGTCCCAGGTTTGATCCCCAGCCCTAGTCAGAGTGCATGTGGGGGGAAACCAATCGATGTGTCTCAGATTGATGTTTCTCTTTCTTTGTCTCTTCCCCTTCCTTTCAATCTCTCTAAAAATCAATGGGAAAATATCCTCGGGTGAGGATTTTTTTTTAAATGCCATATATTTCTGAGTGTTATTTTTCTATCCTGCAACATTGCTGAATTCATTTATTAAATCTAGTAGTTTCTTGGGGGAGTCTTTAGGGTTTTCTATATACAATATTATGTCATCTGTGGATAATGACAATTTTACATTCTTCTGTGGGTTTTTCATATATGGCCTTTATGATGTTGAGGTACGATCTCTCTGTTCCCACTTTGCTGAGAGTTTTTATCAAAAATGGGTGTTGGGCCCTATCTGGTTTGGCTCAGTGGACTGAGGACCGAAGGGTCCTGGTGTGGTTCCGGTCAGGGGCACATGCCTGGCTGGCAGGCTCGATCCTCTGTGGGGGGGTAGGAAGCAGCCAAATCAATGATTCTCTCTCATCATTGATTTTTCTATCTCTGCCTTTCCCTTCCTCTCTGAAATCAAGAAAAAAATATATTTTTTAAAAATGTGTGTTGGATTTTGTTGAACGCTTTTTCTGCATCTATTGATATGATCATGTGATTTTTGTCTTTCAATTTGTTATGTGATTTATCACATTTACTGATTTGTTAATTTTGTACCAGCTTTGCATCCCTGGAATAAATCCCACTGGTCATGATATATGATCTTTTTAAGACATTGCTGGATCCGATTTGCTAATATTTTGTTGAGGATTTTAGCATCTGTGTTCATCAGGGATGTTACTGTAATTTTCTTTGTAGTGTCTTTATCTGGTTTTGGAATTAGGATAATGCTGTCCTCGTAAAAAGAGCTTGGACGTGTTCCTTCCTCTTGGATTTTTTGGAATAGTTTGGGGAGGATATGTGTTAGTTATTCTTTTAAGGTTTGGTAAAACTCCTCTGGCCAGGTTTTTTTACTACTGCTGCTTTTTTTTTTTTTTTTTTAAATATATTTTATTGATTTTTTACAGAGAGGAAGGGAGAGGGATAGAGAGCCAGAAACATCGATGAGAGAGAAACATCGATCAGCTGCCTCCTGCACACCCCTCAATGGGGATGTGCCCGCAACCAAAGTACATGCCCCTGACCGGAATCGAACCTGGGACCTTTCAGTCCGCAGGCCGACGCTCTATCCACTGAGCCACACAGGTCAGGGCATGACTACTGCTTCTGTTTTATCAGTTGTAATTGGCCTATTCAGGTTTTCTGACTCTTCCAGATTTAGTTTTAGAAGATTGTATTATTCTAGGAATTTGTCCATTTCATCCACATTGTCCAGCTTGTTGGCATATAGTTGCTCATAATATTTTCTTACAATCCTTTGTATGTCTGTGATGTCAGTTGTTACTTCACTGCTTTTATTTCTAACTAGAGGCCCAGTGCATGAAAATTCATGCACTGGAGGGAGCGTCCCTCAGGTCAGCCTGCCACCCTCTCACAGTCCGGGAGCCCTCAGGAGCAGGAGGCGATCTGGCAATCAGGGGAAGGCGATGCCCCCATTACACCTCTGCTGCTGCCACTGCCAGCAGCGCAAGCCTTGGCTGGCCCTGGTTACCTGAGCCTCGGGTACCCCTGGGCAGCCACCATCCAAGGCTTGCCTGCGCCTTGGGCCAGCCCTGGGCGGCTGGGAAGCTGAGGGGACTGGGGGACTCCGGAGGCAGGTGTGCAGAGCAGCCGGACCTGCCTGAGGGTGGACCCGGCCGTACCGCGTGCCTGCCGCCCCGGCGGGGCTGAGGGGACTGGGTGCCACCATCTGTGGCTGTGGGTGCTGCCATCTTTGAGAGCGTGGCAGTCAATTAGCATATTCCCTCCTTATTGGCTGTGGGCACCTCCATCTTTGTGAGGGTATGACAGTCAATTATCATATTCCTTCTTTATTAGATAGGATTATTTGGGTCTTCTCTCTTTGTTTCTTGATTAGTCTGGCTAAAGGTTCATCAATCTCGTTTATCCTTTCAGAGAACCAGCTCTTGGTTTCATTGATCTTTTGTATTATTTTTAGTCTCTATAAATATTTCTCTCTTTTCTCTATCCATCGCGGCTAGAGAGCAGTCCAGTTCCTGAGTAGGGGTGGCTGGGGATTGAGAAAATGAAAGAAAGAGATAGGCACAGAGATAGAAAGAAAAAGCTGGGGCCAGGTGGGACCACTGTCCTCTGATGGAGAGACAGAGGACCAGAGCTGATATAGTGTGTTTATTTTATAGTCTGATTATAAAAAGACTAGCGTACCCATTGCAAGAAAAATCCTGCAATAGGGTTTCCTGCTGCACTCTACCCCGCCCCGCCTGCTCTCCTCCCTTGTCCCCAGGCCCGCCTTCTCCGCCAGCCCGCCCCGCTCTCCTTCCTTCTCCCCCGGCCCCGCCTCCGCTCCTCCCTTCTCCTCCCCCCGGCTTGCTTGCTTCTCTGCAGCTTTGCTCCCTTCAGCATCTCTTGGCTTCTTTCTAAGCTGTCTTGATATGCAAATTAGCCGCCATCTTTGTTGGGGTAATTTGCATACTCGTCCTGATTGGCTGGTGGGCGTGGCTTGGGCGTCGCGAAGGTGTGGTCAATTTGCATATTTGTCTATTATTAGGTAGGATTAATATGTATACAAATGTTCTTGTTTTGGCAACACTTGCTGCACCTCCGGCAGCCCATTAGCTACTTAGGAAGGAATTAGGGAGGGCTACAAGGTCAGGCTTAACCATGGTAGGAGTGCTCTGCCCTCCAGGCTGGGACTTGTTTGTGGCCCTGACACAGGTCAGCTCGAGGCTTGACCATAGAGCTGCTCCCTACAAGTCTCTATGTCATTTATTTCCACTCTGATCTTTATTATTTTCTTCCTTCCACTTACTCTGGGCTTTTCTTCTTCTCTTTGTAATTCTTTAAGTTGTAGGGTTAAATAGTATATTATTAATAATTTTTCTTGTTTTTTGTGGTAGGCTTAATTAACTTCCCTCTCAGGACTGCTTTTGTTGTGTCCCAGAGATTTGGGGTTCTTGTATCCTCATTTTCATTTGTTTCCAGAAAGTGTTTTATTTTTTTCTTGATCTCATTGGTAACCCATTCATTGTTTAATAACATGCTATTTAGTTTCCGTGTGTTTGAATGTTTTTGAGTTTTTACTGTAGTTGGTTTCTAATTTCATGCCATTGTGGAACAAGAAGATGCTTGATAGGATTTCAGTCTTCTTGAACTTGTAGAGACTTGTTTTGTGTCCTAACATGTCAATTTTTGAGAATTTTCCATGTGCACTTAAAAAGAATGTATATTCTGCAGTTTGGGGATGAAATGTTCTGTAAATGTCAATTAAATCCATGTGACCTAGTGTGTCATTTAGGGTCACTGTTTCCTTGTTAATTTTTTGTCTGGAAGATCTATACAGTGATATGAGTAGGGTGTTAAAATGCCCTACTATGGCCCTGGCTGGTTTGGCTCGGTGGATAGAGCATTGGCCTGCATACTAAAGGGTCCCGCTCAAGGGCACATGCCCGGGTTGCAGGCTTGATCCCCAATGGGGGGCGTGCAGGAAGCAGCCGATCAATGATTCTCTCTCACCATTGATGTTTCTATCTCTCTTCCCCTTCTCCCTTCCTCTCTGAAACCAATAAAAATATATATTTTTTTAAAAATCCCCTACTATGATAGCATTGTTGTCAATCTCTCCCTTAAGGTCTTCCAGAAGTATCCTATATAATAAAACCCCAATATGCAAATCGACCGAGTGGCGGAAAGACCAGCAGAAGGTCCGGTCACTATGACGTGCACTGACCACCAGGGGACAGATGCTCAACGCAGGAGCTGCCCCCAGCCCACAGGCCCTGACCAGCAGCGGTGGCAGTGGGCGGGGCTGGCAAGCAGGCTGCGCCAGGCCGCCAGCCAAGGCAGGTGCCAGCGGGGGCCCCAGTTGCCCTGCCTGTCGCCCCAAAGATCACCCCTGATCGCCAGTCAGGCCTAGAGACCCTACCCATGCATGAACTTTGTGCACTAGGCCTCTAGTTTTATATATGTGGGTGTTCCTATATTGGATGCATATACATTAACCAGGGTTATATCCTCTTGTTGATTCAACCCCTTTTGTATTATGTAGTGGCCTTCATTATCTCTTGTTACGGCCTTTATTTTGAAGTCTGTTTTATCAGATGTGAGTATTGATTCACCAGTTGTTGTTGTTTTTTTCATTTCTATTTGCATGGAAATTTTTTTCCCATTTCTTTATTTTCATCCTAAGTGAGTCTCTTGTAGACAGCATATATTTGGGTCATGTTTTCATATCCATACAGCTACCCTATGTCTTTTGATTGGAACATTTAAGCCATTTACATTTAAGGTTATTATTGACAGGTACTTGTTTGTTGCCATTCTTATTCTTTATGTCTGTGTTCCCCTCTCTTTCCCTATTTCTTCTTTTTACAACAGCACCTTTTAGCATTTCTTGCAGTACTAGTTTGGTGGTAATAAACTCCTTTAGCCTTTTTTTGTCTGTGAAGCTCTTTATTCACCTTCAATTTTGAATGATAGCCTTGCTGGATAGAGTAGTCTTGGATTTAGTTCCTTGTTCTTCATTACTTTGTATACTTCGTGCCACAACCTTCTGGCGTGATGTGTTTCTGTTAAGTCTGCTGACATTCTAATGGGAGCTCCCTTGTAGGTAACTTTCTTTCTCTTGCAGCCTTTAAGATTCTTTCTATGCCTTTAACATTTTCCATTTTCATTATGATATGTCTTTTTTTTTTTAACATATTTTTATTGATTTCAGAGAGGAAGGGTGAAGGAGGGGGAGAGAGAGATAGAAACATCAATGATGAGAGAGAATCGTTGACCGGATGCCTCCTGCACACCTCCCACTGGGGATCAAGCCCACAACCCGGGTATGTGCCCTTCACCAGAATCGAAACTGGGACCCTTCAGTCCACAGGTTGACGCTCTATCCACTGATCCAGACTGGCCAGGGCATAATTATGATATATCTTGGTGTGAGTCTTTTTGTGTTCATTTTGATTGGAGCTGTCTGTGTTTCTTGGAATTGTGTGACTTTTTCCTTAACCAGGTTAGGGAAGTTTTTTGTTATAATTTGTTCAAACAGGTTCTCTATTCCTTGCTCAGATTTTTCTTCTTCTACTCCTGTGATGCAGATGTTGTCACATTTCATGGTGTCCCAAAGCTCCCTTAATCCTATATAATTCTGGAGTGAACTAAAAGTAGTATTGTTTTTCCTAACTGCAGAAAATTAAATATTCTTTCTTTTGAAACTAGGTATATGAAGTACACGGTAATAACATCTGACTAATCTCTAATTTTATACTGTGTTTACTTCTATATTTTATTCTTCTTTTCAAAGACAAAAGCTAATGGCTTTTGCTCATATGTAGAGGAAGCATTTCTGTGTTCTCCTTTTAAAACTTAAAATCCCATACAAGCTACCCAGAAATTATTTAAGATCCTTCAGTGCTATTTTGTTTCGTGTCATTATTTTTCATTAGCTAAATGGGATTTAACACAATAAATGGTACAAAATTATTTTTATCATGTATCTTCAACTTTATATTATACCTTAAAGATCAACCTGAAATGTAATATCCTAAATTATCCTGGCATAATAATCTATTTGGAGTGTGATAGCCAAATGTATATAGCACATGGTATTTTCATAGGGAATTAAAAGCCTCATTTGTTTAACTTCTTATTTAAAGATACTTTTCTAGAGAAATATTTTAAGGCAGTGGCAAAACAACAGTAGGTTGTTAGAAGACTTGCCTTCTAGCCCAAACTCTGTCATTTATCAGCTTTGTGTCTTTGGACAAGACACTCAAGCCCCATTTGTTTCCTCAGATAGAAATAGAGCCAGTAATCCAGGCTTTGACTTCTTACTAGGTTGTTGAGAAAATCATATGAGATGATTATATGGAAACACTTTGGACACTCTAAAACCCTTTATTAATGTGTTATGTTAATATGGAAGCTGGGAACTAGAAATAGCCACATTTACTAATTTGAAACAAAAGAAGTGGGTGATTGAGAACATTGCATATTCATCTCAGTATAAGTAACTAGAGGCCCAGTGCACAAGTAGGGTCCCTAGGCCTGGCCGGCAATGAGGCCTTCTGGCTGCCGGCCAGGGCCTTCCTTCATTCTGCGCCACCCCCTGGTGGTCAGTGCATGTCATAACGAGCAATTGAACTCCCCGTCAAACTCCTGAGGGACACTTTGCATATTAGCCTTTTATATAGAGAGATACTTGTTCTGGAAGTGTTAATTAAGTCATCTGAAGTGCAGATATGACATTTTAGAAACATTTGTAAAATAAAAGTTGCTTTGGTCTTGATAATGTTCCTTAATACTGAAAATACTTACAAATAAGTATTTTAGATTTAGAACAAAAGGCTTCAAAATTATTAAAAATATCTGTTTACTTATATTTGATTGAGCTTTTGTTGTAAATTAAAATACATTCTACATTATTATAATTCTGATATTTTGCATATTAAAGCAGAATGGTGGAACTCTTTTCTGGCTAGTTAGGTTAAAATCTTACAAACCTATATCAAGTTCTTGTATAGCCTGTTTCAGATATTATTGTCAGTGTATTTATATTTTCTAGTGGTTTTTAATTATCAAGTATGGCCAGCTAGTCCTTTGGTTTTGCAATTTGAGGAGGAAGAGTGATAATGACTAAATTTTAGTAGGTTATGGTTTGATTGTTCTAGCGTAGGCTGCTTGGTGTTAGAGAACTTGTACAGGAAAAGGGTCAGCATAAGGTGAGAAATGTGAATGTGCTCTCCTGTGAAGGGTTCTGCTGTTTAACCTGAGAATTAATGTTTTCAACAGATCCCCTGTAAGCAGCTTACAGATTCGCTATGATCCACCAGGCAACAGCACTTTGGAAAATCTGCCTCCAGTAGCAGCCAGCATAGAACAGCTTTTGGAGAGGCAGTGGAGTGAAGGACAACAATTTCTATTAGAACAGGGTACTCCTAGTGACAGTAAGTATTCTTTTCTTGTCTTTAAAGAAAGATGAATAGATGGAATGGGTGGATGAAACAACAGAGAGGTGGATAGGTGCAGAAGTCACGCTTCATCAAGAATAGCAATGAAATGATGATATATGTTTTATATTAAAAGGTAAGAAAAATGTAATATAGTAGCTTATTGGAACAAATTCTACAGTTTTACTGCTTGATCTTATATCCTGCCTTTACATACTTTAGCAGATCATGGGTAGCTTTCTTAAATGTCAGTGTGCTTTAGTCTCCCATTTGTAGAATGGGAGTAATAATGTACCTATATCATAGTTTTGAGGATTAAATGACATAAAAAATGTAAGGAACATTGCCTGACTCATAGAAAGCTCTAATCCATTCACTGGTTATTGTTACTGTTTATAATTATTATAATATGGATACATTGTTTCTCATTGTATTTTGTTCTGATCAATTTTTAACTTTTACTAAAATACATGAGTTATATTTTTCTCTTAGCTTAATTTTGAATAAAAGTTGCTCATCTCAGGAGAATTTATTGTAAACAGTGCATATAGTCAAGTATGTCAACTATCTTGATTTTATAATTTGTGTGAGAAAGAATAATAATTACCAAATTATATATATGTAAATAATATACATAGTTTTATATACTACATGTCATTTACTTTTTAAATTATATAATATATTTATATATACATATTTAGTATCTTTACAACTTTAAGTATTGACAGGGAGACCATGGGTAAAAAATGCCAAACAGCAAAGTTACAGTACAGGTAGTGGTTAGCTGGAAAAGTGGCCTAGTGTTAAGGATATATTTGGGGCCGGATGAGGAATAGGTGGTTTTTATATTTTGGGATATACATTTTTGCTGCTTTATTTTATTAAAACACTAGAAGCCCAGTACACGAAATTCGTGCGTGGGTGGGTTCCCTAGGCCTGGCCGGCAATCAGGGTCTATCAGGTTCCCCGCCTCCCCGCCTCCTCCTTCCCTTGCTGCCTGCATCTGCCACCACCCACCCCTAGTTCCCTGGCCCAGCCCGGAGCCTGGCCCTGATGAGGTGATTGGGACCTGCTGGCTGGGGAAGGGACAGGAGGAGGGATCCAGGAGGTTGGCCGCTGGCCTCGAGGAGGGAGCAGGCCCTCAGCCCCCCTGGGAAAAGGGCCGTGTCCGCCACCACCCACCCCCAGTTCCCCATCCCAGCACAGGGGCCTGCTGGCGGAGGGGAGGGACTTGGAGGTTGGCTGGCAGGCCCCATGGTTGATTGGGGCCTGTAGGCTGGGTGCAGCCCCTGCATTGAACGTCTGCCCCCTGGTCATAACGACCAGTCGTTATGGTCATTCCGTAGTAATGGTTGCTTAGGCTTTTATATATATAGAATAGATTTTGCTTATTGTTAGTAGACAAGTGCCATAAATTGTATTTTTATGAATGGTGCCCTGACAGAAAAAACATGCTTATTGTAAGGAAATTCATGCTGGGATAATCCTTTAAATGATAGCTGGAGGACAGGTTTTGCTTAGTCTTATTGCATCTCATTTGGGTGCTCTAAGAGTTTCTTTGTGGGATCTTGAAGCGGAGGGATAAAAGTTAAATCCTTGGGAAATGACCATATGTGTTTGTACCAGTAGAAGTGTATCTTTTTAAGGCCCTGAGGGCATGTTAAGCAAATACAACTTTTTAAGGCATAGAACTTTTAAAGTGTCTGTCACTGTGGCATAACAGTAGCACTCTGTGTTGTCATTCTAGAGGTCAGAGTTTTTTTTTTTGAGGTGATGAGGCAGGACAGAAACTAAGCCTGTTTACAGATAATGAGCCTTCTCTGGGATTGGGGGCTGCAGTGCACACACACACTGCCCCCTGCTGGGAGATGTGTGCATTAGCATTCTGAGCAGCTGGGCTTGGGGGTTCCTCACCTGTCTGGTAGCATAATTAACCAAGCAGCAAACAAAAGCATATGGTGGTTATTGTGTTGAAGGATATTGTTATGATTCTTTCTCACTTTATGCTATTAATGTAAAATTATCTAAAATGGCACTTTGATTTTTAATTAGGTTTTTATTTTGATGAAAATAAAATGTTTTTGTCTTTTTTTTTGAGAAGGAAATTACCTGCACCAGGTGGGTGCTTTTTTGGTTATGCTTATATATGTACAAATATATTATGGTATATTTATAACTACATATAAATTTAGGAATAAAACCTAATAATTTAGAAATGCTTTACAGAATTTCTATTTTTCTATTTCACCTTATTTCTAAAGTTATTGACACTTAAGTCCTTAAAGTACTTAGCCTTGTGTGTGAACTTGTCTTTGTTAAAAACTATCCAAATGTTTGCTAGTTTTAGGAATGCTGAAATCATTACACCAACTTCAAGTTGAAAATCGAAGATTAGAGGAACAAATTAAAAATTTAACTGCCAAAAAGGAACGCCTTCAGTTATTGAATGCACAGCTCTCAGTGCCTTTTCCAGCAATAACAACAAATCCTAGTCCATCTCATCAAATTCATGCATTTTCAGCACAGAATGGTATGAAAATATTTATCGTGTATCTATAGAAAGTAGGCTAGACTTTTAATACATTTTATTTTATTTTATTTTATTTTCAATTTTTTTTATTAAGGTATTATATGTGTACATATCTTACCATTGCCACCCCCCACCCCATTTTAATACATTTTAAATAAGTGAATAATAACTTACATGAAGATGTAGAAAAGGAATGATAGGTTATTTCAAAGAACATAAAGAATCCTGTTAAGTGATGAACTTGTTCCAACTTTATCACATAGTTTAATGATAAATTTTATTTAAATGTATAATGATCTTTTTATTGATTTAAAGCCATGATATTCAGTAGACATAAAGATTTTTATTATTATTATTTAAACTGGTCTTAAGAAGAGCAAAACTTAATTTTTATGTGTTTTTAATGTGGGCTTCAGGATAAACTTTTAGATAAGCCTTTAATCTTATACGTGATGTAATTAATAGGGAAAATAGGTTATTTTTTCTTTTCTTTTTCTAGCTCCTACTACTGATTCCTTGAACAGCAGTAAGAGCCCTCATCTAGGAAACAGCTTTTTACCTGAGAATTCTCTTCCTGTATTAAATCAGGTAATTTTGGTGTGCTTAGTTTAATTTGTGTATTTTACTTACAAACAAGAGTATATCACATTAAATGGTTTTAAATTATTTTAAACGGTTTTTCTGTGTTCCTTAACAATTTAAATTTCTGTTTTTTCTTCCATTAGGACTTAACCTCCAGTGGACAAAGCACCAGCAGCTCATCAGCTCTTTCTACTCCACCTCCTGCTGGGCAGAGTCCCGCTCAGCAGGGCTCAAGCGTTAGTGGAGTTCAGCAGGTCAATGGTGTGACGGTGGGGGCGCTGGCTAGTGGAATGCAGACTGTAACATCCACCATTCCTGCAGTTCCTGGAGTGGGTGGGATAATTGGAGCTTTGCCAGGTAACCAACTGGCAATTAATGGCATTGTAGGAGCTTTAAATGGGGTTATTCAGACTCCTGTCACAATATCCCAGAACCCTACCCCCCTCACCCATACAACTGTTCCACCTAATGCAACTCATCCAATGCCAGCTACACTGACTAACAGGTGAGAAACTTACTTAAATATATTTTAGGTTTTTCAGTGCAACCTAATACCATGTTGTCCATGTTTTAGATTGCTATTTTTATGTGCTCCTTGTACTTTAAGAAGTTAAAGTCCACCAAACCTTTAAACTAAGTATATTATACTGAGAGCCATTTATTTTTGAAACTTAACTAACTCTGAATAAAGCAAAATTAAACCACTTTAGTAACAAAACATTAAATATATTCTGTGCTGAAAATTTCAGTCTTGATCTGTGATGTATATTTTAAATACTAATTTTTCTTATCCCTGTGTATGTTGCCTTCATGTATCATAAATTCTGAAGAAAAGAAATGTTGTAATGAAGATCACATAAGAATATTGGTTTCTTAAAATTGAGCTATGTAATTTCCTTAGTTTTATAATAAAAAATCTTTGCTATAGGATGAAGGTTTAAATATTTATCTTGAATATCTAGGGAGTGAGACTCTCTGTTTCATTGTACTAGAATTTTATGTGAATGTTTGTTCAGAATAAGGAGACTAAGATCATGTTATTGAACATACTTTTGAGGAATAAATCACTTAAATGGATTTTCAGTGGGTACTAGTCAACTTTTTATGGCTCTCTTCATTGGTGCTTAATTTTACTGATCATTGGGACCATTTAAAAAGGTTAGGTCAAATCACTCAATAATATGTTTGGGTTATTTCTTGTTTTAAATATGTGTTAGTGGGGGTTAAATGATTCTTGAATAATTAAGAATAAATTATTACATGTGCATGTTATAAACACATGTAAATTTCTATTCCATAAAATAACTTAGTGCCTGCTTGGTTTACAATAAAAAAGGAAAACAAAACATTTCTCGACAATGTGAATTCTTATTTACTTATTTATCTGTATGCATGCTTACACGTGTGTGCACACACATGTGCACACAGAAATAAATTTGTACATATTGTTTCCAAAAAGTGTTATAATTAAAAACTTGACTTAACTTATGAAACATCAAATCAAAGAGTGGTCTTTTATTTTACATTAAAAAAAAAACACATTAAAGGTATAGAGTAGAAAGTAAGAATTTTCATCTTTTTTCAGTGCCTCAGGACTAGGATTACTTTCTGACCAGCAAAGACAAATATTTCTTCATCAACAGCAATTTCAGCAGTTGTTAAATTCTCAACAGCTCACGCCAGTAAGTGCTTCCTTTTGATAATATTTGATTTTTATTAGGAGAAAGTGATCTAAGTTATAATAGATAGTCAGTGTGCCTTACTGATTATACATTTTGGGAAATAACATTATGGGATGCATAATATAAAAATAGTTTGTCTTGTCATTAGGTATTATCTGTAATATCTATAGTGACATTATATTAATTCATTTACAAATATTAGAACATGTGATATGGTACTCTGGTAGATTCTGGGATAGAGTGGTGAGCAAGATTTTGTATTTTCATGGAGCTTCATTCTGATAGGGGAGATGGACAATAAATACATACTTTTTGGTAGAGAAGAAAAATAAAGCAGGATAAGGGAATAGAGAACAGTGGCATGAGGGCCATTTTTATAGGATGGTCCAGCTTTTTTGTGTAGGTGACTTTTGAGCACAGATCTGAATACAAGTTGAAGAAGCATGACATTCTGACATGGGAATAGACGAGAAAGCACACTCCAGGTAGAGGGAATAGCAGTTGTAAAAGACCTCAGCTGTGTAAGTGTTTATGTTTTCGAGACTAGAAAAAAGGCTGGCATGACTTCAGGATGAGAGAGGCTCATGCAGAGGAAAGAAGGTCAGATAGGTGGTTTTGGTCCAGAGTTCATAGACTGCCTTGTTTAGCTGTCTGTGGCAAGAAATTTAGATTTATCTTAAGTGCAATGGAAAGCAATTGGTGATTTTTTTTTTTAACTTTCTTTATGGATATTCTCCAGTGTACCAATAGAGAGTATAATATACTAATCACCTAGCTTTAATAATTATCCAAATTGTTTTAAAGTTTTTTTAAGAGTTTTTTTTTTTATATTCTCACTTTTTCTTTCAGGATTATTTAAAATAATTAATTAGAGGGCTTTGAACAGAATAGTGACATAATAATCACATTTTTAAAAGATGAGATGAGTTTAGCTGCTGCATTATGGAAAATTGTGTGTATTAGGAGGGGAGATGGTGGCAAGAATAGAAACAGGAGCAGTCTAGGTAGATGTTGGTTTCTTAAAATAGCGGGATAAATGTGGCAGAAAACTGCCTGAAATTTTGTTGTTGTTATTAATCCTCACCCAAGGATATTTTCTCCATTCCTTTTTAGAGAGAATGGGAAGGAGTGGGAGGTGGGGAGAGGGAAAGAAACAGTGATGTGAGAGAGACACATTAATTGGCTGCCTCATGTTTCCGAAATGGTGCAGGATCGAACCTGCAACCCAGGTATGTGCCCTTGACCAGGAATCAAACCCATGACCCTGTGGTGTGCAAGCCAATGCTGTAACCATTGAGAAACACCAGCCAGGGCTGGAATTGTATATTTTGAAGTTAGAACCAACAAGTCTTGTTTGTTGGACATTCAAGAAAAAGGAGCGTCCTAAAGAGTTGGATGTTGACTTTTACTGAGATTTGGATGACCAGAAGGAACAGGTTTTAGTGAGAAAACAGGAGTTTGATGTGAACATACTGAGTTTAAGATATCTGTTTAGATGTCTGTTTAGATGAGCTGTGCACTAGGCAGTTGTATGAGTCTGTAGTCCAAGGAAAGAATGCAGTTGAATATATAAATTTGGGGTCCTCGCTGCACATGTGACGTATAGATGCATAAGATTTGATAAGACCTGAAGACAGTCCTGGACATCCTGGGCAAGGAGAATAACCTAGAAAAGGAGCTAGGAAGAAAGTGGCCGTAGAGTCAGGAGGGAACTGAGAAAGCCTCCGCTGAGAAAACGTGCCGAGAAAGGGCTTTGCTGTTTACAATGCCTCTGGAAGGACAAGCGAAAATTGACTGTTGGATTTGACTGTCTGGAAGTTTTTCACAAATGTGGTTGTGGTGAGAAGTAAACACCTCACCGAGTGGTTCAAAAGGAAACGGGAGGAGAGGAAGTGAAGGTAGCATGGAGACAACTAAAGATGTTCTTATGTCAAAAGCAGAGAAATGGGCACCGAACCGAAGAAAGACATGGTCTCGGGAGGTAGTTTCTATCCTTTTTTAATAGGACAGCATATATGTATATCAGTGGGTTAATTTCTGGTGCAGGAGAGAGGAAGGATAGGGCCAGAACAGCAAAGTTCCTAAGAAAGGAGAGAAGCTGAGCGTAGCGTTGTATTCTAAGAGAGCAGGCAGAGCAGTTGTCAGTGGATTTTTTGATAGGAGGTTGAGGAAATGCACTTTTAATGTTTTAAATTTTTAATTAAATTATAAGTAAAGTTATCAGCTGAGGGAGAATGGAGTATTTGTGTTTAAGAATATGGAACAGCCTGGCTTGTGTTGCTCAATGGTGGGTGTCGACGTATGAACCAGGAGGTCACAGTTCAATTCCCAGGTGTGGGCTCAATCCCCAGGAGGGTTGTACAGGAGGCAGCCAATCAGTGATTCTCTCTCATCACTTTTGTCTCTCCCTCTCCCTTCCTCATTGAAAGCAATACAAATATACTATATTAAAAAAAAGAAGAAGATGTGGAATAAATACCTTGGTGAAAAGGGAGAAAGAATTAACTAAGACACATGTGGAAGGAAGTGTGTGGCTCACAGACAAGGGCAGCACTGACTGACCCTCTGTAGTCATAAATTTAAAGTGAGACCAAGTTGATATGGTTGTGTGACTTTTCTCCAGCTTCATTTTCTTAGCACATTTCTTTAAGTTAGACTATTTGGACAAGGTACTCTTCGGTGAACTCAGAATTTTTAGTCGAAAATATTTGTTTTAATTATAAGGCATTTTCACTCTCACTGTATTTATAGTGATACAAAGATAGATTGTACATAATTTTGTTTTTTTTTTTTTGTTAATCCTCACCTGAGGATACTTTTCCATTGCTTTTAGATAGAATGGAAGGGAGGGAGGGGAAGAGAGAGAAAGAAACATTGATGTGAGAGAGACACATCGATTGGTTGCCTCCTACACCCTCCCCGCCAATCAGGGCCAGGGATTGAACCTACAACCCAAGATACATGCCCTTGACCAGGAATTGAACCGGAGACCCTTTGGTGTGTGGGCCAACACTCTAACTACTAAGCAATACCGTTGTATATAAATTCTTAAATGCTTACACTGAAATGTGATCTTGTTTTATTATCTCATGCCTCATCTTAATATGAAGTACTAAAATTTAGTTTATTTGGAGTTCTTCCATTAATCAATATTTTTACTCTAATAATAGCACATATCGATGTCATATTTCCAGAATTTGGTTAAGGAATTTTTAGCACAAATTGTTGCTCAGAAACCGGTAAAGTTTGCTCATTTATGTAAGCAAGAATTTTATTATAAGGCACACTTTCTTCTCCCATTTTAAGAAAAACTCTTGCTTGATCCTACAGCCCCCACCAGCTGATACCCTATTTCTCTGCTTGCTATCCTCTCCTGATGACCTTCATATTGCTGAGTCCCGTGGTCAGTTCTAGTTCTTCATCTCACTTGACCTGACTGGCGACAGCATTTGACAGAAATGATCACTCCTCCTTGAAACCCTTTCCGACCTTACTTTCCAGGGCACCACATTATCTTGTTTTCCTACCTAACTGGGCCTCCTTTCCTAGGTCCTTCTCTCCTCCTCTGCCCCTTACTGTGTTTCAGAATTCAGTCATCTCCAGTCATGTAGCTTTAAAGACCTTTCCTATGTAGGTACTTGCTTCTCCAGCCCTAGCCTCTCTCTGGAATTTCAAACATCTTTACCCAACTGCTTACTTGATGTCTCCACTTGGCTATCTTGCTAGACATTTCAAGCACAACATGTCCAAAACTGACATGGTAATCTTCCACCACACACCTACTCCACACAGTTTCCCTTCCTCAGCTGATGGCAAGTCCATTCTTCCTGGTGCTTCAGCTAAAAACCTTACAGTCATCCTTCACTCCTCTTCCTCTGATGTCTCACATTGATTCCATCAGGAAATCCTAAATCAGGTTGTATCACTCCTCTGCTCAAAACCTTGCACTGGCTTCCCATTTCACTGAGTAAAAGCCTTACTGCTTGCTGTATTCTCTGTCCTCCTCCTTGCTCCCTCCACTCCAGCACCCCTGGTCTTGCTATCTTCTTTGATCATACTGTATGTTCTCTGACGTAGCCCCTTAGCAATGGCTGTTCCATCTGCCTAGACGCCCCCTCCCCATATCCACTCAGAGAATTCCCTGACCAATTCATTTCATATGACCCCCACCCCTGCCATACTCTCTCTCACACACTTCTCTCTCTCCTGACCTTTATTTTTATTTTTTGTTTTGTTAATCTTCACCTGAAGATATTTTTTCCATTGATTTTTAGCGAGTGGAAGGGAGGGGAGAGACAGAGAGAGAGAAACATGGAGGTGAGAGAGATACATTGATTGGTTGCATCCTGCACTTGACTTGACCAGGGCCAGGGATTGAGTCTGCAACTGAGGTTCATACCCTTGACTGGAATCAAACTTGTGACCCTTCAGTCTGTGGGCCGACACTCTAGCCACTGAGCCAAATAGACTAGGGTAATTTTTTTTTTAATTGATTGACCTTTAGAGAGAGGGAGAGAGAGAGAGAAAGATCAAATGGTTGCCTCAGACCAGAACCTGCAACCCAGCTCTGTGCCCTTGACTGGGAATCGAATCTGACACCTTTAAGGGCTAGTTTCTGTAGGTTGATGCTCTAATCACTGAGCAACACCAGCCAGGGCTCCCCTGACCTTTAGCAATAATCATATTCTAACATTTTTGTTGGTCTCTCCCTCTTCCCCCCAGGGTGGACTATATATAAGGACAGGGGTTTCTCTCCCTTCCCCTCCCCGATATGTCTCAAGCACAAAATACATGTCTCAAAACATGGCCTGGCACATAGTAATCACTCAAGAAATGAATTATATGCTTGCTATAAAGAATAGTCTCATTTACATCAAAAAAGCACCCTTCTGTCGGCTTGAATAAGTTCCCAGAATTAGAGGAAGGATTTGACCCACATAGTGCATTCTAAAGTCAAATACAGATCATTTGTGAATTCTGTAAGTTGCTGTTCTTGATTTTCATGGATAACCTAATTTTAGAATAGTGGTCTCCTATATTTGTTTGCCCTTACTGAAAATAAGCCATTCACTGATGTTATTGACATTTTATATTAGACTAGAGGCCCGGTGCACGAAATTTGTGCACTCAGGGGGCGGTCCCCAGCCTGTCCTGTGCCCTCGCATAGTGCGGGAGCCCCACGATCGATCTCCCCAAAGAGGTAGGCCCCACCCACCCATCCGGGGCTCCTCGATGGATTGCCCCAAAGAGGTAGGCTGGAGCTGGGGGTCCTGCCCCCATCGTCACCGCACGGAGCCGCCCGGAACCGCCTCTGCGCCGCGCACGCAGCGTCAAGTCCCTGCCCACCTGTGCATGCCTGCTGTGCACACAGCCTCCTGGTGATGGATTGTTATGGCGTGAGGGTGTGCGGGCATCACGGCCTGAGGGTGTGATGACCACATAGGCTTTTATTAGTATAGACAGTTACTATCTAGTGCAGTGTATTTTTTCAGATGAGATGCTAGTTTTCTTTCTTAGTATTATGAATGTAACTTACATTTAAATATTAAAGAAGAAAATAGCACTGGCTGGTTTGGTTCAGTGGATAGAACATTGGCCTACGAACTGAAGAGCCACAAGTTCAATTCCAGTCAAGGGCATGCACCTTGGTTGCAGGCTTGAACCCTGGTCCCGGTTGAGCACATGCAGAGGCAACCAATTGATATGTCTCACGTTCATATTTTTGTCTCTCCCACTCTCTTCCACTCTCTCTAAAAATCAATGGAAAAATATCCTCGGGTGATAAAAAATAAATAAAAATAAAGAAGAAAATAGAAAAGGCAGACTTTACTGACTGCTGAATTCTGTGACAGGGAACTCATCTTCTCTCACATGTTTTTACCTAAGGAGCAACATCAGGCCCTTCTGTATCAGTTAATGCAACAGCATCACCACCAGCAACATCACCAACCTGAACTACAGCAGCTACAGATCTCTGGACCAACACAAATACCGATAAACAACCTACTTGCAGGTACTCAGGCACCACCACTTCACCCAGCTACCACCAACCCATTTCTCACCATCCATGGCGATAATGCAAGTCAGAAAGGAACAGTAAGTATCTTTGTATTATTATATCTAATGAAATAAAAAGAATTTTGTTGATTAATCAGAAGAATTTTATTGATTAATTAGAGATTATTCTCTCTGATCTCTCCCATTTTAAAAAATACATTATTCTCCTGGTAATTTCTTCTTAAGTACCTGCTATATGTTAGACATCTTTTTAAAAATTTTTTATTGATTTCAGAGAGGAAGGGAGGAGAGAGATAGAAACATCAATGATGAGAGAGAATCATTGATAGGCTGCCTCCTGCACGCCCCCTACTGGAGATCGAGCCCGCAACCCTGACATGTGCCCTTGACTGGAATCAAACCCGGGACCCTTCAGTCCGCAGGCTGACGCTCTATCCACTGAGCCAAACCGGCCAGGGCTAGACCTCTTTTTTTATTAATTGTCACCTGAGGATATTTTCCCATTGCTTTTTAGAGTGAGTGGAAGGGAGGGAGGGATGGGGAGGAGAGAAGGAGATAGAGAGAAACATCAGTGTGAGAGAGACACATTGACTGATTGCCTCCCATATGCACCCCACCAGGGTTCTGAGAGTGAACACACAACCCAGGTACATGCCCTTGACTGGGAATTGAACCTGCAACTCTTCAGTGTGCGGGCTGACACTCTAAATATTGAGTCACACCGACCAGGCCAGATACAATAGTATGCAGGATTTCAGTCTTTAAAATGATAATGAGCTGTAATCCCATTTTTATTAATTTAATAAAAGTATACTCAAAGAGGTTAAAGATCAAAGGATAAAAGGCACATGTCACATCAGAACCCATGACTATTAGTCCATAAAGATTTCATTTTCCATAATACCGTGTTACTACTTCTGTGGAAGCGTCATCTTCAGGGGATGCTTTCTACATTCATCCTCGTGAGTTCTGTTCCTGCAATGGGCATTTCTGTCTTTGTTTACCACTGAATTTCATGTTTATAAAACAACTGATAATGTTTACTAGTAAATGTATGTCTTTATATAATGCTAAAAAATAACCATGTTGACTTATAGAAAAAAAATGAATAACTGTATACACCACATTTTACCTCACTTATGATTTTAATTTAGAGGATATTACCTCAAATGTGGGCCAAAAATTGATTTAGCTAATGCATCTGATTTTGTTTGTTTTAACTGCAGAGACTTAGTGATAAATCCGGGCCTGTTGCTCAAGAGAAAAGTTGACAGTTGAGAAACGGTTAGAAATTGCCTGTCCTGCTGTCCTAGCACTTCATTGGCTGCTGTTGCAGTCCTCTTACTACACCTATGAAGAAACGCAACAAGAAACTAACCGCACAACAGAGGACTAATTGCCACAAGGACATTCTTTTAAGACTTTGATTAATTTTCTTGTTGCTTTGTTGCACTGAAATGGAATTCCCATGTCCCCCACCCCTCACTCAGATTTTTTGAACTTTGAAAGAAAATTTAGTAACTAACTTTTGTCAGTGAAATAATTTACATGCAATGAGTTTATCAACCTAAGAGAAATTTAATATAGTTGGTACACAACTAATTTTGTTAAAATTGGAGAGATGAACAGCAAAACTAAAGACTTGCTTCATTTATAAACTATTGTATCTTGTACAAGTTGGAATGAAGCTTGTCTGGGTAACAAGTATATTTTGTTTGGATTACAGTGTGCTTGCTCTTTGAGTCAAAACAAATTTCAAGGAACTGTCCAATTTCTTCTGGAGTTTTATTGGTTATTGCAAATAAATAGGTCATAAACAGGGACTTGGTAATCTTTGTTATAAAAATTTCCTTTCTTACGGGATTTGGCCAATTTTGGTAATCAAGTTAGGAGGGTAATGTCTGCTTATGCTAAAGGTAATTTTCTTTTGCTAAATGCTTTTTCTTTAGTGTTAAGACCTACTCATATTTCAACAAAGCTTTGAGTTAAATGAGTTCTAAGGCTGCTGGGGGGACAAGATCAATTCAAAGTGAAAGATTTCTTTCAGAAAGAGGGGCCACTCTGGAAACTGATGGTAGGGTTTGGCCTGAATCAAGTGCCTGTTAGTACCTCCATGGTGTTGAAATGGCTCTAACCAGCTGAGCTTGCACTATACTGCACTATAGTCAGTCCTTGTAAGTAGCAGCAATAGTCAGTGTTGCACCAGCAGCTTCCCCATGGTTCTGCCTTTATTAAAAACTTTCTATGCCGCCGTAGATAGCTCAGGCAAAACTGTTACCTGGGTATTTATCCACTAATGAGTCACAAGGAAAATGAGTGGATTTGGTAAGAATTTTTGTTTTTTAATTTAAAAACTTCCCATTTCTGATATTGATTTCAAACAAAATAAGACAAGCAACCCACCGCTACAGTTCCTGAAACAGGTGAAGTCTGTATGACAGACCTACTTTAGGTAGCCACACTCCTGGTGTGACAGGATGGCTGTTATAAATTAAACAATTGGGGATATAATCATTGAACTGTTCTTAAATGTGTGAGTTATTAGTGGAAAAGACCCAGCTCTAATTAGACCTCCACTGTGTACTTAGCTGGAAGAACATGTTAATTCTGCAATATGTCTCTTGGTTAAACATTGCACAGTTCTTACCTCATTTCTGTAAATAAGGTTTTGTGAATCTGTTTTGTATTGTGAAAAATTCATAAGATAACATTGATATTTTGATTTGTAATATTTCTAATTAGTAGATTTAATTGAAAAGTAAAATTAATTTATTTTTATATGTTCAGGGGAATTTTAAAGAAAGTCAAATCTTTTGTAGATAATTTAAAAAATCGGTGTGGTTTATTTTACTTATTTAACCCACTGATTGTTATTCTGTAACAATTTGTATAAATTGCAAATTTTGAATGTGTTGTTATTTTACCTAGATGTAAAATTCCACATGTATTAAAGGAAATGTACAAAGTTTTTGTTAATAAAATTTAATAATGTTTATAACTCTGCCATTTTTCTAGTTTTATTGAGCTATAATTGACATATGGCACTGTATAAGTTTAAGGTGTACAGTATAATAATTTGACTTACATATATTGAGATGATTACCACAATAAGTTTAGTTGTCATCTCATAAAGATGCACAAGGAAAGAGAATAAATGTTTTTTTCCTGTGACAGGAACTCCTAGGATTTACTCCCTTAATAACTTTTAAATATACCATAAAGCAGTTTTGACTCTAGTCCTCATGTTGTACATTATATCCCTTAGCATTTACTTATCGTATAACTGAAGGTTTGCACCGGGTGACCAATTCCCCCTCCCACTTCTGCCCTCCCCTGCCTCTGATACTTACAAATCTGTTCTTTTTCGTTTTTTTTTGTTGTTAGGTTTTTCCTCCCTCCCTCCCTTCCTTCCTCCTTCCCTCCCTCCCTCCAGTATTTGTCTCTCTGTCAGTCAGCATAATGCCCTCAAGGCCCATCCATGTTGTCACAAGCACAGGGTTTCTTGTTTATGGCTGGATAATATTCCATTCTATAGATAATAGAGGCCCGATGCACAAAATTTGTGCAAGGGGCTTGGCCCTCGCAGCCCTGGTTGTCCGGAAGGATGCCTGGTCTAATTAGCATATTACGCTTTTATTATTATAGATACCACAATTTCTTTATCCATTCATCCATGGATGCATGCAGGTTGTTTCCATATCTTGGCTACTGTAATAAAGCAATGAGCATGGCAGGGGGGGGGGGGGAGCGCATATATCTTTTCCAATTAGTATTTTTGTTTTCTTCAGAGTGAAAGATTATATGAAGTTGAATTGCTGGGTCATATAGTAGTTCCATTTTTAATTTGTTGAGGTACTGCCACACTATTTTCCATAGTGACTGCACCAATTTACATTCTCAGCAATAGTGCACAGGGTTGAGAAACCAAGATGGCGGCATAAGGTAAACACCTAATTGTTGCCTACCACAACAATTTTGAAACTACAACTGGAAAACAGAGCGCACACTGTCCAGAACCACCGGAAAGCTGGCAGAGTGGAAAACCTACAACTAGAGAAAAAAGAGAGGGGGACGCTGAGCCTCAGGAGCTGTGGAGGTGCGGAGATCCGTGAGCGAGGAAAGGGCGGGCGGCTGAATACACGGCAGGCTTGCTCGCAGCGCACGGAGAGGGAGGGCAGCAGACGGTGCATGGCTAGCTTTCTTGTTTGGGAGAAAAACAAAACCTCCCTACTGCACTGAAATCCAGCTGCGGTCGGGGAGAAACTGGGCTGTTTGGCAGCGGACGAGGCTTGAGAGCAGCCTTCTCTCAGAGGCGCGCAGCCATTAATTCGGGCACGGAGAATCCGCCCCTCTTAGGGCGGCGCCGACGGAAACCAAGTTTGTCTGCGCCATTCTGAGACTCCGCCCCATCCAAGCTGAGCACAGCCCTCCCAGTGACTGGATTTCTCGTTCGGGAGAAAAACAAAACCTCTGGTCTGCACTGAAATCCAGCCCCAGCTGGGGAGAAACTGGTCTGTTAGGCAGCAGGAGAGGCTCGAAAGCTGCCTTCTCTCAGAGGCGCGCAGCCATTAATTCGGGCATGGAGAAACCGCCCCTCTAAGTGGGGAGCAGACGGGAAACCAAAGCTTGTCTGCGCCACCCTGAGACTCCGCCCCATCCAAGCTGAGCACAGAAGCTCTCCCAGCGGAGACACTGCTGATCCTCACAGCCAACTGGCTTGGAGATCAACTCCCGCCAGTGATACCAACAATCCCAACCACTCTGAACTCCAGTTTCTGGGGACACGCGGGGGACCCAGACGCCTACGGGACTCTCGGCCATCGGTCGGAGAGTGAGAGTGACTTTTCTGTCGGTGTGGATGACACCAGATTTCAACCACTCTCATAAGGGACACATTCAAGAGGCAGACTCAGTGAGCACCAAAGCCCTACTGTGTCTCCAGCACAGCAATTCTTCCGTTATAGACACAGCAGGCCCTCACAACCAATTGGACCAGAGGTCAATTCCTCCCAACAGCAATCAGGGCTTTTAACTACACCAAGACTTTCCACTCAGCCCACAAAGGGGAGTACCAACAGCGACCACCTAGGGTGATTGGGGAAGCTGAGCTACCGGCCCCTATAGGTCACCGACCACACAAAGCCACTCCATCAACACAGGGAGGCAGCCAAAATGTGGAGACATCGAAGTATGTCACAAGTAGGAGAAATAGATGAAAGCAAACTAATGGACGACACAGTGTTCAGAACCATATTTATAAGGTTACTCAAGAATCTTCTAAAAACCGCTGAGAAACTTGAAGAGACCTTCAAGGACCTAAATGAGAATACCAAAAAAATGGAAAAGGACCAGTCAGAAATTATGCATACACTGTCTGAAATAAAGAATATACAGAGTAGACCACCGCACCCGAAGAGTCAAACCAAAGATCTGGAATATGAGGAAGAAAAAAACACCCAACCAGAGAGGCGGAAAGAAAGAAGAATCCAAAAGTGTGAGGATAGCATAAGGAGCCTCCGGGATGGCTTTAAGCGTACCAATATCCGAATTTTTGGGGTGCCAGAAGAGAGAGAGCAAGATACTGAAAACCTATTTGAAAAATAATGACAGAAAACTTCCCCCACCTGGTGAAAGAAATAGACTTGCAGGTTCAGGAAGCGCACAGAACCCCAAACAAGAGGAATCCAAAGAGGACCACACCAAGACACATTGTAATTAAAATGCTAAGGGCAAAAGACAAAGAGAGAATCTTACAAGCAGCAAGAGAAAAACAGTTAGTTACCTACAAGGGAGCACCCATACGACTGTCAGCTGATTTCTCAACAGAAACTATGCAGGCCAGACGGGAGTGGCAAGAAATATTCAAAGTGATGAATAGCAAGAACCTACAACCAAGACTACTCTACCCAGCAAAGTTATCATTCAGAATTGAAGGGCAGATAAAGAGCTTCACAGATAAGAAAAAGCTAAAGGAGTTCATCACCACCAAACCAGTATTATATGAAATGCTGAAAGGTATTCTTTAAAAAGAAGAAAAAAGTAAAGATAAAAATTATGAACAACAAATACATATCTATCAACAAGTGATTCTAAAAATCAAGTGAATTAAAAATCTGAGGAACAGAATAAACTGGTGAACATAATAGAATCAGAGGCATAGAATGGGAGTGGATTAATAATTCTCAGGGGGAAAGGGGTGTCTGTGTGGGGGGTATGGGAAGAGACTGGACAAAAATCATACACCTATGGATAAGGACAATGGGGCGGGGGAGGGAACCAGGTGATGGGGAGATATAGGGGAAAAAAGGAGAAACAATTGTAATAATCTGAACAATAAAGATTTATTTTAAAAAAAATAGTGCACAGGGTTCCCCTTTTTCCACTTCCTCGCCAACACTTGTTATTTCTGATATTGGTCAAAAGGTGTGAGGTGATATCTCATTGTGGCTTTTATTATCCAATCTAATAAAACAGTAATGTGCAAATTAACCATCACTCCGCTACACCCACAAGCCACGCCCACCAGCCAATCAAGAGTGATATGCAAATTAACCCAGCCAAGATGGCAGTTAACTTGCATGTCCAGGCGCAGAGCGAAGACTGAAGACAGTGGAGAAGGAAGCCAAGCACTGCAGAAGGGAGCAAAGCTGCAGAGAAGTAAGCAAGCGGGGCGGTGGAGAAAAGAGGGAAGCAGGCAGGGCGGGGGAGAAGGGAGTGAGCGAGGCAGCAGAGAAGGGAGGGAGCGAGGCAGCGGAGACGGGAGGGAGTGAGGCCGCAGAGATGGGTGGGAGTGAGACAATGGAGACGGGAGAGAGGCAGAGGAGACGGGTGGGAGCGAGGCAGCGGAGATGGGTGGGAGCGAGGCAGAGGAGACTGGAGGGAGAGAGGCAGAGGAGACGGGTGGGAGCGAGGCAGCGGAGATGGGTGGGAGCGAGGCAGCGGAGATGGGTGGGAGCGAGGCAGAGGAGACTGGAGGGAGAGAGGCAGAGGAGACGGGTGGGAGCGAGGCAGCGGAGACGGGTGGGAGCGAGGCAGCAGAGATGGGTGGGAGCGAGGCAGAGGAGACTGGAGTGAGAGAGGCAGAGGAGATGGGTGGGAGCGAGGCAGCAGAGATGGGTGGGAGCGAGGCAGAGGAGACTGGAGGGAGAGAGGCAGAGGAGACGGGTGGGAGCGAGGCAGCAGAGACGGGAGGGAGGGAGCGAGGCAGCGGAGATGGGAGGGAGAGAGCGAGGCAGCAGAGACGGGAGGGAGGGAGCAAGGCAGCGGAGACAGGTGGGAACTTGGCTCAGGCTGCAGGAAGCCCTATTCTTGCAGGAGTATTCCTGCAATGGGCGGCTAGTATTTACATGATGATTAATGATGTTGAGCATCTTTTCATACGGTACTGTTGGCTATCTAAATGTCTTCTCTGGAAAATGTTTATTCAGATCTTCTGCCCATTTTTTAAAAACATGTTTTTATTGATTTTTAAAGAGAGGAAGGGAGAGGAATAGAGAGAAATATCGATGAGAGAGAAGCATCATTGATCAGCTGCCTCCTGCAAGCCCCTACTGGGAATCAAGCCTGCAACCCGGGCATGTGTCTGTTTTTATGCCAAATACCATACTGTTTCAATTACTATAGCCTTCTAATATAGTTTGAAATAGGGGAGTGTGATTCCTCCAGCCTTCTTCTTTCTCAAGATAGGTTTAGCTATTTGGGTTATTTTGTGCTTCCCTACAAATTCTATTTCTATGCAAAATGATATTGGAATTTTGATAAGGATTGCACTGAATCTGTAGATTGCTTTGGGTAGGTATGGACATTTTAACATTATTAATTCTTCCAAACCATAAGCATCAAATTTCTTTCCATTTATTTGTGCCTTTTTCAGTTTGTTTTATTAATGTTTTGTAGTTTTCAATATGGTCTTTCACCTCGATTAAATTTATTCCTAGTTATTTTATTTTTTGATGCATTTGTAAATGGGATTGTCTTCTTAATTTTTCTTTTTGATAGTTTATTAGTGTGAAGAAACAACAGATTTTTGTACATTGATTTCGTATTTTGCAACTTGACTAAATTTATTCTTATAATTCTTTGATGGAGTGTTTAAGTTTTCTATATGTTTATCATGTCATCTGAAAAAGTGACTGTTGTGCTTTCTTTCCATTTGTATGCCTTTTCTTTTTCTTCCCTAATTGCTCCTGCTAGGACTTCCAATACTGTCTATACTAATAAAAGGGTAATATGCTAATTAGACCGGACATCTTCCGGACGACCGTCCGGACGTCCTTCTGGACAGAGCCACATGGTGGGGCTGAGGTAGAGGCAGTTAGGGGCGATCAGGCTGGCAGGGGAGAGCAGTTAGGGGTGATCAGGCCAGCAGGGGAGAGCAGTCAGGGGGATCAGGCCGGCAGGGGAGAGCAGTTAGGGGGATCAGGCTGGCAGGGGAGAGCAATTAGGGGGATCAGGCTGGCAGGGGAGCAGTTAGGGGCATCAGGCAGGCAGGTGAGCAGTTAGGAGCCAGCAGTCCTGGACATCCCTCGAGGGGTCCCGGATTGGAGAAGCTGCACACAGGGCAGAGGGACACCCCTCCCCTGGGCACGAATTTCATGCACCAGGACTCTAGTGTTGAATAAAAGTGGTGAGAGAGTGTGTTCTCGTGTTGTTCCTGATCTTAGAGGGAAAGCTTTTAGCTTTCCACAGTTGAGTATGATGCTAGGTATGTGCATGTCGTATTATGCTGCCTTTCTTATGTTGAAGTATGTTTTCCCTATACCCATCTGTTTGGAGTTTGTAATCATACATGGATTTTGAATTTTTGTCAAATGCTTTTTCAGCATCTACTGAGATGCTTCTGTAATTTTAACCTTTTTGTTACTGTGGAGTATCAAATCGATTGATTTGTGGATGCTGAACCATCTCTGCCTCGCTAAAGTAAGTCCCACTTGATCATGTTGTATGATCCTTTTAATGTGTCTTTGAATTCAGTTTGTAAATATTTTGTTGAAAATTTTTGCATCTATGTTCCTCAGGAATATTGGGATTTTTTTTGTGTGGTGTCCTCTGTGTGGTTTTGGTGTCAGGTTAACGCTGCCCATGTAAAATAAGTTTGGAAGGGTTCCCTCTTTCATTTTTTGAAGAGTTTGAGAAGGATTAGTATTCTTTGAATATTTGGTAGAGTTTGCCTGTGAAGCAGTCTGGTCCTGGACTTTTGTTTCTTTGGAGGTTTTTGATTATTGGTTCAATCTCCTTGCTAGTAAAAGGTCTGTTTCAATTTTCTACATCATGATTCAGTTTTGGTAGGTTGTATGTTTCCAAGAATTTATCCATTTCTTCTAGGTTGTCCGATTTGTTGGATTATAATTGTTCATAGTAGTCTTTTATGATCCCCTGTATTTCTGTAATATTCAGTTATAACATCTTTTATTTCTGATTTTATTTGAGTCCTCTCTTTTGTGTGTAAGTTTATCTGCAATGTATCAGTTTTGTTTATCCTGTCAAAGAAACTGCTCTTAGTTTAATTGATCTTTTCTATATTCTTTTTAGTTTATATTTCATTTATTTCTGCCCTAATCTTTATTTCTTTCTTAGTTGGGGCTTCATTTGTTCTTTTATAGTTTCTTGAGATATAAAGTTATGTTGTTTATTTGAGACTTTTTTGTTTCTTGGGGTAGGCATCTATTGCTATGAACTTCTTAGAACTGCTTTTGCTTCATCTTATAAATTTGATATGTTACATTTCCATTTTCATTTGTCTCAAGGTGTTTTTTCTCTTGATTTCTTCTTTGACCCGTTGGTTATTCTGTAGAATGTTGTTTAATTTCCACATATTTGTGATTTTTCCAGTTTTCCTTGTGTATTTTCTAGTTTCATACCGTTGTGGTTGGAGAAGATGTTTGATATGATTTCAATCCTCTAAATTTATTAAGACTTGTTTTGTGGTCTAAAATGATCTGTGTTGGAAATTGTTGCATGTTCACTTCAGAAGAATGTGTATCTGTTGCTAATGGAATGCTCTGTAGCTGTCAGGTAGTCCATCTGGTTGAGCATGCTCACACCAATGTGACCTTATTGATTTTCTGTTTGGATGCTCTATCCATTGAGTAAGTGGGGAATTCAAGTTCCCTACTATTACATAGCTTTCTATTTCTCTCTTTAGGTCTGATAATATTTGCTTTATGTATTTAGGTGCTTCTGTGTTGGATGCGAAAGTATTTTTAAATAGATTTTTAAAAATATTTTAGAGAAGAAAGGGGAGAGAGAAAGGCATCATTGGTTGATTCTTATATGTGCCCTGACCAGGGATCGAACCCGCAACCCTGGTGTATCTGGATGACACTCTAACCAACTGAGCTACCCGGCCAGGACTGGATGCATAAGTATTTAAATATATTATATCCTCGTATTGGTTTGACCCTGTTGTCATTATATAGCACCCTTCTTTGCTCATTATAGTTTTTGTTTTAAATTCTGTTTTGTCTGATATAGCTACTCCAGCTTATTTTGGTTACCATTTGTATGGAATATATTTTTTACTTTTAGTCTGTGTGTGTTCTTACATCTAAAGAATGTTTCTTATAGGCAGCATATAGATGGGTCATGTTTTTTTTTTTAATGTATATGTATGTGTCACTGTATGTGTTTTAATGTCCTTTGGTATTAGTATCATTCGACCTCTTTATTATGATCTGTTGCCTGTGGTTAATAAAATATCTTAAAATTATAACATCCTATTTTATTTTTATTTATTTTAAAGACTTTATTATTGAAAGTATTACATATGTCCCCTTTTTCCCCCCATTGACCCCTTGTAGTTAACACCACACCCCCACCCAGGCCTTCACCACACTATTGGCCGGTAATTCTCTTTCTTTGTAGTGTCTTTATCTGGTTTTGGAATTAGGATAATGCTGGCCTCGGGGAAAAGAATTTGGAAGAGTTCCTTCCTCTTGGATTTTCTGAAATAGTTTGAGGAGGATAGGTATTAGTTCTTTGAATGTTTGTTAAAACTCCCCTGTGAAGCCATCTGGATCAGGGCTTTTGTTTGTTGGGAGTTTTTTGATTACTGCTTCAATGTCATCAGTTGTTATTGATGATAACAGGCCTATTCAGGTTTTATGATTCTTCCTGATTCCGTTTTTTGAGATTGTATTATTCTAGGAATTTGCCCATTTCATCCACATTGTCCAGCTTATTGGCATATAGTTGCTCATAATACTTTCTTACAATTCTTTGTATTTCTGTGATGTCAGTTGTTTCTTCACCACTTTTGTTTCTAATTTTAATTATTTGGGTCCCATCTCTTTGTTTCTTGATGAGTCTGACTAAAGGTTATCATCTTGTTTATTTTTTCAAAGAACCAGCTCTTGGTTTCATTGATCTTTTGTATTTTTTTTTTTTTCAGTCTCTATGTCATTTATTTCCACGCTGATCTTTATTTCCTTTCTTCTACTTACTCTGGGCTTTTCTTCTTGTTCTCTTTCTAATTCTTTAAGTTGTAGGGTTAAATAGTATATTATTAATAATTTTTTCTTGTATTTTGAGGTAGGCCTGTAGTGCTATGAGCTTCCCTCTCAAGACTGCTTTTGCTGTATCCCAGAGATTTTGAATTGTTGTGTTTTCATAGTCATTTGTTTCCAGGATGTTTTTTATTTTTTTTCTTGATCTCATTGGTAACCCATTCATTAATAACATGCTATTTAGCCTCCATGTGTTTGAATGTTTTTGAGTTTTTACTGTAGTTGATTCCTAACTTCATTCCATTATGATCTGAGAAGATGCTTGATATGATTTTAATCTTCTTGAACTTGTAGAGACTTGTTTTGTGTCCTAACATGGGCTGTCTTTAAGAATGACCCATGTGCACTTGAGAAGAATGTATATTTTGCAGCTTTGGGGTTAATTATTCTATAAATGTCAATTAGATTCATCTGATCCAGTGTGTCATTTCAAGTCACTGTTTCCTTGTTAATTTTTTGTCTGGAAGATGTATCCAGTGAAGTCAGCAGGGTGTTAAAACCCCTGATTATGACTATATTGCTGTCAATCTCTCCCTTAAAGTCCTCTAGAAGTTTTTTTATATAGTTAGGTGCTCCTATATTGGGTACATATATGTTTACCAGGGTTATATCCTCTTGTTGGATCGATCCCTTTAGTATTATATAGTGAACCTTTATTGTCTTTTGTGATGGCCCTCATTTTGAAGTCTATTTTGTTAGATATGAGTATTGCCACCCCAACTTTTTTCTGTTTCCATTTGCTTTGAAATTTTTCCCATCCCTTCACTTCCATCCTGTATGAGTCTTTTGTTCTGAAGTGGGTTTCTTGTATATTTGGGTTATGTTTTCATGTTCATTCAGCTACCCTATGTCTTTTGATTGGAGCATTTAAGCCATTTACATTTAAGGTTATTATTATTTTTTAAAAATATATTTATTTTTTACAGAGAGGAAGGGAGAAAGATAGTCAGAAACATCGATGAGAGAGAAACATCGATCAGCCACCTCCTGCACACTCCCTACTGGGGATGTGCCCGCAACTAAGGTACATGCCCTTGACTGGAATCGAACCTGGGACCCTTGAGTCCGCAGGCCGACACTCTATCCACTGAGCCAAACCGATTAGGGCTAGTTTTGTTTTTAGAGAGAGGAAGTGAGAGGGATAGAGATAGAAATATTGACGCTAGAGAAACATCATTGATTGGCTGTCTCCTGCTCACCCCCTAATTGGCATTGATGCCTTGATCAGGAATTAAACCTGTAACCTCTTTTTTTGTTTGTTTGGTTTTTTTTTTTTTTGTTGTTAATCCTCACCCAAGGATATTTTTCCATTGATTTTTAGAGAGAGTGGAAGAGAAAGGGAAAGACAGAAACATCGATGTGAGAGAAACACATCGATTGGTTGCTTTCTGCACCCGCCCTGACCAGGGCCCAGGCAGGGGAGGAGCCTGCAACCGAGGTACATGCCCTTGACCAGAATCAAATCTAGAACACTTCAGTCCACAGGCCGATGCTCTATCCACTGAGCCAAACCAGCTAGGGCCAAACCTGTGACCACTTGGTTCCTGGGTTGTCGCTCAACCGCTGAGCCACACCGGCTGGACTCTAGGATTTTTTTTAATGGTTTCTGTTTCTTCGTTGAACTTCTCGTTTGGTTCATGCATTATTTTCCTAATTTTGTTTAGTTGTTCGTGTTCTTGTAGTTCACTCCATTTCCTTAAGAGGGTTATTCTGAATTCTTTAACAGATCACAGACCTGTTTCATTAGGGTCAGTTACTGGCGCTCTGTTTGTTTCCTTTTGGTGATGTCACATTTACCTGTTTTTATTTATGACCCTGGATTCCTTACATTGGTGTCTGTGCATCTGAGTAAACGATTTTCTTTTCCAGATTTCACAGGTTTGCTCTGGGTGAGTTTTTCACTAGACAGACCAGTTTGGGGTTTTGAATGTGTCTGCTGGTAACATCCTTGGGCAGGTAGGCCCTGCCATCAGTGTCTATGTTGGGGCAAAGCCACTGCCTGAGCCCTGAGGTCAGGGTGGGGGGTGCTGCTGTCGGGAGTCAGGATTGCTGGTTTGGTTTCCTGCCCCAGTGAGGCTAAGGGCGGCCGTGCCTGGGTTCTCTCGTTAGGCTTACTAGACGGTTGGTGCTGGGATACTAAGTAGTGGGTGGTCTCTGCATTAGTTCCCATGCCCCCATGGAGGGGCAGCAGAATAAGCCCCAGGGCCTGGGTGCCTTATTGTTTAGGGACCCAAATCAGGCTCTGCAGGTTGGGAAACCACAGAATGTGCTCTCTGCCCAGGTGCCCCTGTGAGCAGGGGGATTAGCTACTCAGCTGCCTGTGAAGTGCCTGCTTAGGTCCAGGCGGCTGAAGGCTGCACTCGGCGATGGCCTACACATTAGTTTCCCTGACGGAACAGGACACTGGCTTGCTCTGCCGATGATCAGCTCTGCCTTCTGCTCCAGCGTTGCCGGGTTCCCGCTCAGGCCTTCTGGTTGGGTGGGGCTGTGAAGGAGCTCCCCTCCTTGGGTGGATCGGCATGGCCAATTCCAGCCACCTCCCAGGTGCTCCCGGTCAGGCTTTCTGGTTGGGAGGGGTCAGGAGCCACATCAGCTGTGGGCAGAGCTATAAAATAGCTGCTCTCCCTGAGCGGGGGAGACCGCACGCCAAGCTGCACACCTCACCCCCAGCTCCTGCTCACACGGTGCCACCACCTGGCCTTGCCGGTGAGGGAAGCAGCTGCTTGGGACTCCTCCTTGGACTGCAGGTAGGAACTTGGTCTGCCAAGTCCCGAGTGGTGGTTGTTGCCAGCCCTATGCCCCTTCTCCATCACAATCAGATTGCTAGTGGTGGAGCCCATAAACCCCCCTGTGACCCCCATGGGATGGAACTGGGGTACGGTGTCGGCCCTGGGCTCTGCAGGCTCAGGGGAGAGCTATCCGTGAGGTGCTGAGCTGGCCGGGGGAGGGGCCGTGCAGTCTGTGCAGCGCTCCTCTTACCCTGTAATGTTTGTCTGGCTCTCTGAGGTGCAGGGTGCTTCAGCCGTACCCGTGTTCTGAGCTTTTCCTCGGTGGTGTCTTATCCATGAACAGTTGGTCATTGTTCTTGTGAGGGGGATGAAGTCAGGAATGACATCTGTCACCAACTTGGAGACATCACTCTGTGCCCGTCCTGCTTGGAGAGGAGGAAGATGCTGTCCCGTCTTTGGCTGTGCTGTAGAACATCAGTGTAGTTCCACCTTGGAGTTACCCAAACTTTGCTTATGAGCAGACTCGGTACACTGTGCAAAGCTCTGTGCAGAGCAAACCGCCCTGGGTTTAAATCTTAGACAATCCTTGGATGAGAGAAAAGTGCATTCTGAAAATTGCAAAGAAGAAAAAAACAATCACAGTGGAGATAAAAGGAAAATAAATTCCAGATGAATTAGTTAATTGTAGCACATTATATTGATGCTTGATAAAGATTAAATGTCTCTTCTTTATGTCGTTAGCTTTAAACAAAGACATTGAAATGAAAGAAAAATCCAGATCTATTCAGTAGTGCTGGCTGTTGGTATACATCAGAATCACCTGCAGAGATTAGCAAGCCTCAGGCTTATCCCAGACTTAATTGAATCAGAATATACAGATATGGGTCATTTGCTCCTAGTAATTAAGAACTGAATAAACAGCCCTAGCCGGTTTGGCTCAGTGGATGGAGCGTCAGCCTGTGGACTCAAGGGTCCCAGGTTTGATTCGGTCAAGGGCATGTACCTTGGTTGCGGGCACATCCCTGGTGGGGGGTGTGCAGGAGGCGGCTGATTGATGTTTCTCATCAATGTTTCTGGCTCTCTCTCCTTCTCTCTTCCTCTCTGTAAAAAATCAATGGAATATATTTTTTAAAAAAGAACTGAATAAACAGGCTCTGGCTGGGTAGCTCAGTTGGTTAGAGCATCGCCCCCATACGCAGGGCTTGTGGGTTCAATCCCCAGTCAGGGCGCATACAAGTCAACCAATGAATGCATAAATAAGTGGAACAACAAATCAGTGTTTCTCTCTCTCTCCTCTCCCTCTCTCTCCCCCTCTCCCTCCCTCCCTCCCTATCTCCCTTCCTCTCTCTCTCTCTTTCAAAGAAAAAGAAAAAGAATTGAATAAACAACGAAAACTGGTTCTATGCTTTTAACTTTATTAAAGAGTGAATTTTAGGTCCCTAGAAAGACTTTTTACACACAAATGGAAAGTAATTACTTGATTCTGAAATGTCTTTTCCAAGGCTAAGGAATGACAGGTGACTCATCATCAACTCACCAATTTTCACATTCTGCAAATAATCTAACCTGAACAAAATTATAGTTGGCTGTACAGTTTTCCATTTCTTAAAAATGTGTCATTTATTTGTGCTAGCAACTTGGTGCTTTTGTAATTTGCTGACTCAATTGAGGTTCTGGCTAGCCTCCACCTCCCCCATAAACCATACCCGAGTTTTCTGGCGGCTGCTCTGTCGTCCCCATTGTTGATTCTCTCTGGGACATTTCTGAGTGACCGCGGCTCAGTGCTCAGTAGTGATGCTTGGAAAAGGGTTCGAAAGGACCCTCAGCTGGTTCCCGTCCGGACTTCAGCGTTAGTCCTGTTGGCGTGTGATGGGAACTGTGGATGGAAAGCAAGCACTAGGGGTGAATGCCAAGAACAACAAGCTTCGAGTTGTTTTCTTAAGCTCTCTGTCAACCAGGCAGAAGATGGCATGCCCCGTCGCTGTCCCTGGACTGTCCCCAAAACAGACAGGAGAGGGCCTGGAATTGGGGGCAAAGGGTGCCTTAGTACGCCAGGCGATGGAATGTTTGTTCTCACTCGCAGACGTAGGGAATGGACTTTTGTTTTGAATTTTAGAATTCTCAAGGAGACAAATGTTATTAATCTTACTTTCACTTATTGAAAATGAAACCTACACTTTTGGATAAATTAAACTGGTTCTTTCGAAATGAAATAGTTGTGAACTTTTGTAAATATTTGGAAGTTGTTATATTTTTTAAGTAATTGAAATGTTATTGGCACTAAAAGAAATATCTCTTCCACACTAAGAACGGAATGTTTACAATTCTGTGAGTGCAGGAGAGACTTCTGTGCCGTGTGAGTTTCCTTTGTGACTTTGGTCACAGTTGAGGTTTGGCCAGTCTGTGTGTAGAAGCAAACCCCTGTGAGACGGCACGCTTCGCGCGGTGCGAACTCCTCGGAGGCAGCGCCGGTTCATACATCTGTGTGGCTGCCCTGACTCTCCCCGTCACTCTCTCCCCTCTTGTAACACCAAGTGCTGGCATTTACATACTTCTTAAATTACAAAAGGTATCATGACCACTTTTGAAAAAAAAAATTGAAAACCAGATAAAAGAAAGGAAAAACCTCCCATTACTCTGTCATTTTATTGACAATTTTTATATTAAAATATACTTATATATATAATTTTCCTATATTTTCTTTTTTCCCCCCATTTACCTTCCCCCAGCCTCCCCTACCCCCCGTCGCCTGCCCTCATCCAACCTCCCGCAGTGTCTTGCGTCCATTGGTTGTGCTTATATGCATGCATGCAAGTCCCTTGGTTGATCTCTTTCCCCCTCTCCCCAACCCTCCCCAGCCTTCCCGCTGTAATTTGACAGTCTGTTCGATGCTTTACTGCCTCTGTGTCTATCTTTTTGTTCATCAGGTTATAATGTTCTTTATTTTCCATAAATGAGTGAGATCATGTGGTATTTTCTTTCACTGACTGGCTTATTTCACTTAATGCTCTCCAGGTCCATCCATACTGCTGCAAATGGTAAGAATTCTTTCTTTTTTATAGCAGCGTAGTATTCCATTGTGTAGATGTACCATAGTTTTCTAATCCACTCATCTGCTGATGGGCATTTAGGCTGTTTCCAAATCTTAGCTATTGTAAATTGTGCTGCTATGAACATAGGGGTACATATATCCTTTCTGATAGGTGTTTCTAGTTTCTTGGGATATAGTCCTAGAAGTGGGATTACTGGGTCAAATGGGAGTTCCATTTTAGTTTTTTGAGGAAACTCCATACTGTTCTCCACAGTGGCTGCACCAGTCTGCATTCCCACCAGCAGTGCACTAGGGTTCCTTTTTCTCCGCATCCTCGCCAGGACTTGTCGTTTGTTGATTTGTTGATGATAGCCATTCTGATAGATGTGAGATGGTATCACATTGTCATTTTGATTTGCATCTCTCAGGTAATTAGTGACTTTGAGCATGTTTTCATATGTCTCTTGGCCTTCCTTCTGTCTTCTTTCGAAAAGATTCTATTTAGGTCCGTTGCCCATTTTTTTATTGGATCATTTATCTTTCTTTTATTAAGTTGTATAAGTTCCCTGTAGATGTTGGAGATTAAACCTTTATCAGTGATAACATTTGCAAATATGTTCTCCGATACAGTGGGCTTTCTTGTTGTTTTGTTGATGGTTTCTTTTGCTGTAAAAAAAGCTTTTTATTTTGATGTAGTCTCATTTGTTTATTTTCTCTTTAGTTTCCATTGCCCTAGGAACGGTATCGGTGAAGAAATTGCTTCAGCATATGTCTGAGATTTCTCTGCCTGTGGATTCCTTTAGTATTTTTATGTTTTCCCGTCTTATGTTTAAGTCCTTTATCCATTTGGAGTTTATTTTTGTGTATGGTGTAAGTTGGTGGTCTAGTTTCATTTTTTTGCATGTATCTGTCCAATTTTCCCAACACCATTTATTGAAGAGACTGTCTTGACTCCATTGTATGTTCATGCCTCCTTTGTCAAATATTGAGCATAGTGGTTTGGGTCAATATCTGGGTTCTCTATTCTATTCCATTGGTCTATATGTCTGTTCTTTGGCCAGTACCAGGCTGTTTTGAGAACAGTGGCTTTGTAATACAGCTTGAAATCTGGTATTGAGATCCCTCCTACTTTGTTCTTCTTTTTCAGGATTGCTGTGGCTATTCGGGGTCTCTTTTTATTCCAGATGAATTTTTGGAGAGTACTTTCTAGGTCTGTGAAATATGCTATTGGTATTTTAATGGGGAGTGCATTGAATCTATAGTATGGACATTTTAATGATGTTGATTCTACCAATCCATGAACATGGTATGTTCTTCTATCTGTTTATGTCTTCCTCTATCTCTTTTTTCAGTGTCTTGTAGTTTTCCACGTATAGGTCTTTTACCTCCTTAGTTACGTTTATTCCTAGGTATCTTAATTTTTTGGTGCGATGGTAAATGGGATTGCCTTTTTAGTCTCTCTTTCTGTAAGTTCACTATTGGTGTATAGAAATGCCATAGATTTCTTGGTATTAATTTTGTATCCTGCTACATTGCCGAATTCATTTATTAAGTCTAATAGTTTTTTGAAACCCTTAGGGTTTTTTTATGTACAATATCATGTCATCTGCAAATAAGGACAGCTTTACTTCTTCTTTTCCAATTTGGATGCCTTTTATTTCTTCTTGTCAATTGCAATGGCTAATACTTCCAGTACTATGTCAAACAGGAGTGGTGAGTGGGCATCCCTGTCTTGTTCCTGTTCTTAGGGGAAATGATTTTAGTTTTTGCCCATTGAGTATGATGTTGGCTGTGGGTTTATCATATATAGCTTTTATTATGTTGAGGTATGATCCTTCTATTCCCACCTTGCTGAGAGTTTTTATCAAGAAAGGGTGTTGGGTTTTGTCAAGTGCTTTTTCTGCATCTATTGATATGACTATGTGGTTTTTATCTCTCAATTTGTTTATGTGATGTATCACATTTATTGATTTGCGGATATTGTACCATCCTTGCATTCCTGGGATAAATCCTACTTGGTCATGGTGTATGATCTTTCTGATGTACTGCTGGATCCGATTTGCTAGAATTTTGCTGAGGATTTTTGCATCTATGTTCATGAGGGATATTGGCCTGTAATTCTCTTTCATTGTGTTGTCTTAATCTGGTTTTGGTATTAGGGTGATGCTGGCTTCATAGAATGAGCTTGGAAGTGTTCCTTCCTCTTGAATTTTTTTTTGGAATAGTCTGAGGAGGATAGATTTTAGTTCTTCCTTGAATGTTTGGTAAAACTCCCCTGTGAAGCCATCTGGCCCCGGGCTTTTGTTTGCCTGAAGCTTTTTGATGACTGCTTCAATTTCTTCCATAGTTATTGGCCTATTGAGATGTTTAGATTCTTCCTATTTAAGTTTTGGAAGTTTGTATTTTTCTAGGAATATGTCCATTTCCTCCAGGTTATCCAGTTTGTTGGAATAGAGTTGTTCATAGTATTTTTAAACAATCCTTTGTGTTTCTGTGGGGTCTGTTATTATTTCTCCTCTTTCATTTCTGATTTTGTTTATTTGGGTCTTCTCTCTTTGCTTCTTGGAGAGCCTGGCTAGAGATTAATCAGTCTTGTTTATCCTTTCAAAGAACCAGCTCTTGGTTTTGTTGATCTTTTGTATTGTTTTTTTGGTCTCTATGTTGTTTATCTCCACTCTGATCTTTATTATTTCCTTCTTTCTGCTTATGCTGGGCTTTTCTTGTTGCTCTCTTTCTAACTCTTTGAGTTG
Source organism: Eptesicus fuscus (assembly GCF_027574615.1). NCBI lineage: Eukaryota > Metazoa > Chordata > Mammalia > Chiroptera > Vespertilionidae > Eptesicus > Eptesicus fuscus. Next base: position 20,461,694 of record NC_072474.1, on the reverse strand, counting down.
TAGGATTAGGTAATTTATTACCATTGTTTCTTGTTTTTTTGCAGTAGGCTTGTAGAGCTATGAACTTCCCTCTCAAGACTGCTTTCACTGTGTCCCATAGATTTTGGATTGTTGTGTTTTCATTGTCATTTGTTGCCATGATGTTTTTTATTTCTTCTTTGATCTCTCTGGGAACCCAGTCATTGTTTAATAGCATGCTATTTAGTCTCCATGTGTTTGATTTTTTTGGATTGTTTTTATTGTAGTTGATTTCCAGTTTTATGCCACTGTGATCTGAGAAGATGCTTGATATGATTTCTATCTTCTTGAATTTGAAGAGTCTTTGCCTGTGACCCAATATATGGTCTATCTTTGAAAATGACCCATGTGCACTTGAGAAGAATGTATATTCTGTGGCTTTGGGTGAAATGTTCTGAAGATGTCAATTAATTCCATCTGGTCTGGTGAGTCATTTAGGATTGATGTTTCTTTGCTGATTTTTTGTTTTAGAGGATTTGCCCAATGGTCATAGTGGGGTATTAAAGTCTCCTACTATGATTGTATTGCTGACAATCTCTCCCTTGATATCCTCCAGGAGTTTTATTTATGTATTTGGGTGCTCCTGTATTGGGTGCATATATGTTTACCAGAGTTATTTCTTCTTGTTGGATTGCTCCCTTTAGTATTATGAAGTGGCCTTCCTTATCTCTTTTTATGTCCTTCACTTTGAGATCTAATTGGTCAGATATAAGTATTGCTACCCCAGCTTTTTTTTTCATTTCCATTAGCCTGAAAAAACTATTTCCATCCCTTCACCCTCAGTCTCTGTGCATCTTTTTTTCTGAGGTGTGTTTCCTATAGACAGCAGATATATGGGTCATATTTTCTTATCCACTCAGTTACCCTATGTCTTTTGATTAGGGCATTTAATCCATTTACATTTAAAGTTATTATTCATAGGTACTTGTTTGTTATCATTTTTATTCTTACCACTGTGTTCCTTCTTCGCTTCCTATTTATTTATTTTATTTTTATTTTTTTACAGCAGACCCTTTAGCATTTCTTGCATTGCTGGTTTGGTGGTAATAAACTCCCTTAGTCCTTTTTTGTCTGTGAAGCTCCTGATTTCACCTTCAATTTTGATTGATAGCCTTGCTGGGTACAGTATTCTTGGATTCAGACCCTTCCTTTGCATGACTTGGTATATTTCATTCCATTCCCTTCTGTCCTGATGTGTTTCTGTTGAGAAATCAGTTGCTAGTCTGATGGGGGATCCTTTGTAGGTAACTTTCTGTCACTCTCTGGCCGCTTTTAAGATTCTTACTTTGTCGTTGGTGTTTGCCAATTTAATTATAATGTGCCTTGGCATCGGTCTTTTGGGGTTCATTTTGTTTGGGACTCTGTGAGCTTCTTGGATTTGTGTGGGTTTTTTCTTCTCTATATCAGGGAAGTTTTCTGTCATTATTTCTTCAAACAGGTTTTTTATTCCTTGCTCAGTTTCCTCTCCTTCTGGCACCCCTATTATGAGGATGTTGTTTCATTTTGTGTTGTCCCAAAGTTCCCTTAGGCTCTCCTCCTGCTTTTTAATTTTTTTTTTCTAGAAGCTGCTCTACTTGGGTATTTTTTTCTACCTTGTCTTCTAGCTCACTGATGTGGTCCTCTGCTTCTTCTAGTCTGCTGTTGATGCTTTCTATTGAGTTCTTTATAGCAGTGATGTCATTTTTCATTTCTTCTTGGTTCTTCTTCATTTCCTCTTGGTTCTTACACATATTGTTGAATTTGTCTTCCATTCTTTTTATCCACCTTATGACCATTTCTCTGAATTCTTTCTCTGACAGCTTGCTTGCCTCCATTTCGTTTACTTCCTTTTCTGGTGATGCCTGCTTTTCTTTCATATGCAGGCTGTTTCTTTGTCTCCCATGATCTCTCTTCTCCGGGTGTCTGATTATGTAGTTCTCTCTCTCCTGCGTTGATTTAAAGGCACAAAATACAACAAAACAAGGTACAATGCAAAGGCACTGAACACAAATGCATTCACGATATTAATAACCCCAAATAAAGGTGACCAGCAGAGAAAGGTGAATTAGAGGATAAGAGAGAAAGAAGAAGAGAAAAAAAATGGAGTGCAAAAATGAAATTGGGAAAAGGAAAAAAAAAGTAAGAGAGAAAAGAAAGAGAATAAGAAAAAAGAGGGGAAAAAACTATATATATATATATGGAGAAAACTCCAGTAGAACAGCCACTAATCCCAACAAATGCCAGCAACAAGTACATGGAGATGAATGCAAACTACAAACAACAACTAATATCAAGCAAGGCGAGGGAAAACAGAAGCAAAAAACAAACAAAAACAAAACAAAAAAACACAAAGAAAAAGCAAAACAATCTCACAAAAAAGCATTAAAAAACCGATATAATCAACAATCAAGCAAACAACAACAAAAGGACAGAGAGAAAAAATTTTTTTTGGATAGTGAAGAAAGAGAAGAGAGAGGTGTGTATGGACTTGGAGCAGGAGATTGGAAATTAGATATATAAGTAGGGTGAAATTTTAACAGGGGGTAAAAAGAAGGAATAGGAAAATCTAAAGCAGGAATAGGGTAAGAGAAACAGGACAACAAAAAGGGAAAAGTGAGGAAGAGAGTGTTGGCATAAAGGTAAAGTTGCGATAGAGTAAAATGATGCTAAAGGAAAGGTGAAAATAGAATATAGAACACTAATCCCAAAATAAAATAAAGAGAAAATAAAATGACACTTTAAAAAAAAAAAGGTAAAATAGTAGTAGTAATAATACTGATTGAAAATAAAAATGTAGCCGAAGCCGGTTTGGCTCAGTGGGTAGAGCGTCGGCCTGCGGACTCAAGGGTCCCGGGTTCGATTCCGGTCAAGGGCATGTACCTTTGTTGCGGGCACATCCCCAGTAGGGGGTGTGCAGGAGGCAGCTGATCGATGTTTCTCTCTCATCGATGTTTCTAACTCTCTATCCCTCTCTCTTCCTCTCTGTAAAAAATCAATAAAATATATTTAAAAAAAAAAAGAAAAGAAAAATGTAATAATTAAATAGGTAAAATCAAGTGAGGGAAAAAAGAAAAAACTTTAGTTTCTTAAGTAAAAGATGAAAAAAAAAAATAAAAATGTGCAGTAGTGAAGGTCATTCACTTCCTCTACTATTCTGTTTGGCATGCCTGTTTCCTAGTCAGGACAGTATTGAAGATCTCTGCGTTCCACTCCTCCTCAGTGTTGTAGGCCACAGTCCTGATTTTCAAGCAGGCAGTACGTCTTTATTTCTTATACTCCTTCATTTGTGTTTACACAAGAGTCAATTTGTGATTCAACCCCTGGGTGGCAGTGTTTCTGGATTGACCTCCAGGTCTATAGGTCCTCTCTAGCTAGTGCTTAGATTTTGCTTTCCCTGTGGCACTTAATACCAGTTTGGGGGAGTGGGTTGCCCCAGAGCTGATTCTCTGATGGTTATTCCCTGCTCTGATCCCCAGGTTCCAGAAAAACAACTTTCCCCTGCAGTCTCTTAGAGTGTCCCCAATTGGGTGATCCTATGTATTGGGCTTAGTAATCAAAAGCAAGGATTCAAAGAGGAAAAAAAAAAAAAAAGAGCCAGAGTAAGTGTGTGAACTCCGGGGCTGCGCGAAATTCTGTGCAGTCTTTTTCCCCTTGGGTCTAAGCAGCCGGCACACTTTTTAAAAGTTTTAGGCTGTCCTTTTGCGCCCAGATCAAAATGGGATGCTTTTTAGAGTTCCCTTCTGTTAGCAGCTCTGCAGAACCCCTTCCACATTCACAGATCACACCAGCCCCAACAGCCGCGGATTTTTCTAGGCGCAGACTTCCCCCGGTCCTCCAGCTCCTGCCGTGCGCATTTCTCTCTCCTCCTGGACCACAGACCTCACCTTATCCCAGGGGAAATCTGACCTTTCCGTGAGGGGGTGTAGAGCTCCTCTGAATCGTGTGCTCGCGCCATTTGGGGACCGGTGTTCTCGGGTTCGCAGCTGTTCGCTGGGTGCCGTAGTTGTAGATTCCCCGGGCTTTTCAGGCTTCCGGTAACATCCACTTTCCCCTTCAAGATGGCGCGGTCTCCACGTCTGAGCTGGTCACTCTGGGAGGGAACCCAGCAGCAGTAGGGGCTGCCCGGTCAGGGGAGCCCCATCTGGCCGTCCCCCACAGTCTCCTGGAGTATAGCTGTCCCTCAACTCACCAACAAACACTCCCCATGCGACCACACACTCTCCCTTTGTTTTCTCACTCACATACTATCTTGCAGTCTGCCTTCCCGTTGGCAGCCATCTTCCTACAATCTATCTTTTCTTTTTTAATATATATTTTTTATTGATTTTAGAGTGGAAGGCAGAGAGATACAGAGATAGAAACATCAATGATGAGAGAGAATCATTGAATGGCTGCCTCCTTCACGCCCCCTAGTGCGGGGATTGAGCCTGCAACATGGGCATGTGCCCTTGGCCAGAATCGAATTTGGGACCCTTTAGTCCGCAGGCCGACGCTCTATCCACTGAGCCAAACCGGCTAGGGCATATATTTTCTTTTCTTTCCTTTTCTTTTTTTTTTTTAAATAAATCTTTATTGTTCAGATTATTACAATTATTCCTCTTTTTTCCCCCCATTGCTCCTCTTCACCCGGTTCCCACCCACCCTCTGCCCTTACCCCCCCTCCCCCCAACTGTCCTCATCCATAGGTGTACGATTTTTGTCCAGTCTCTTCCCGCACCCCCCACACCCCTTTCCCCCCGAGCATTGTCAGTCCACTCCCTTTCTATGCCCCTTATTCTATTATATTCACCAGTTTATTCTGTTCATCAGATTTTTTATTCACTTGATTTTTAGATTCACTTGTTGATAGATATGTATTTGTTGTTCATAATTTTTATCTTTACCTTTTTCTTCTTCTTCCTCTTCTTTAAGAATACCTTTCAGCATTTCATATAATACTGGTTTGGTGGTGATGAATTCCTTTAGCTTTTTCTTATCTGTGAAGCTCTTTATCTGACCTTTCATTCTGAATGATAGCTTTGCTGGGTAGAGTAATCTTGGTCATAGGTTCTTGCTATTCATCACTTTGAATATTTCTTGCCACTCCTGTCTAGCCTGCATAGTTTCTGTTGAGAAATCAGCTGACAATCGTAGGGGTGCTCCCTTGTAGGTAACTGTTTTTCTCTTGCTGCTTTTAATATTCTCTCTTTGTCTTTTGCTCTTGGCATTTTAATTATGATGTGTCTTGGTGTGGTCCTCTTTGGATTCCTTTTGTTTGGGGTTCTGTGCGCTTCCTGGACTTGTAAGTCTATTTCTTTCACCAGGTGGGGGAAATTTTCGGTCATTATTTCTTCAAATAGGTTTTCAGTATCTTGTTCTCTCTCTTCTTCTGGCACCACCATAATTCTGATGTTGGTACGCTTGAAGTTGTCCCAGAGGCTCCTTACACTGTCTTCATATTTTTGGGTTCTTTTTTCTTTTTGCTTTTCCGGTTGGGTGTTTTTTGCTTCTTTGTATTTCAAATCTCTGACTTGATTCTTGCGATCCTCTAGTCTGCTGTTGGATCTCTGTATAGTATTCTTTATTTCAGTCAGTGTATGCTTAATTTCTAGTTGGTCCTTTTTCATATCCTCGAGGGTCTCGCTAAATTTATCAGCCTTTTCTAGAAAATTCTTGAAAAACCTTATAACCTTGGTTTTGAACTCTATATCCAGTCATTTGCTTTCCTCCATTTCTGTCATTTGTGACCTGTTTCTTTGTCTCCGCATTTTGGCTGCTTCCCTGAGTTGATAGAGTGGCTTTGTGTGCTAGGTGTCCTATAGGGCCCAGTGGCTCAGCCTCCCCAGTTACCTGAGGTGGACACTCTTGGTGCACCCCTTTGTGGGCTGTGTGCACAGTCTTGTTGTAGTTAAGCCTTGACTGTTGTTGGTATCACTGGGAGGAATTGACCTCCAGGCCAATTGGCTGTGAGGATCAGCTGTGTCTACACTGCGAGAACTTCTGTGCTGGAGACACCCTTAGGAGACAAGACTTGCAAAAGCCTCTGTGATTAGCTTGGATGGGGTGGAGTCTCAGAGTGGAGCAGACAGCAATGGCTTCCCATCATCCCTGCCCTAAGAGGCCCCTGGGTCTCAGTGTCCTGCAATAATCGCTGCAAGCACCTCTGAGAGAAAGCCGCCCTCTAGTTTTGCCTGCTGCCAGACAGTCCAGTTTCTCCCCGAATGAGTCTAGGTCCCCAGAGACTCACCGGGAACTGGAGTTCAGAGCAGTCAGGAGCTTTTGTCTCCCTCCCGATTCAGAAAGCCAGCCGCGTACTCAGTTGCCAGCCCTCTTTGCGCGCGCGCCTCCGTACCTCTGCCTTCCACAGCTCCTGTGAGTCTCAGTGTGCTTTTCTCTTTCCTTCTAGTTGTAGAATTTCCACTCAGCCAGCCTTCCTGTGGTTCTGGATCATGTCCGTCTTGTCTTTTAGTTGTAGTTTTGAAATTGTTGTGTGAGGCAGCAGTTTAGGTGTTTACCTATGCCGCCATCTTGGTTTCTCCTCTATTTTCTTTTCTTATATGCACTTTTCCTACATAGTTTAATTATATTATACACACTAGAGGCCTGGTGCACAAAATTCGTGCACTGCAGGGAGGGTGTTTCTCAGCCCAGCCTGCACCCTCTCCAATCTGGGACCCCTGTGAGATCAGGCCTAAACCGGCAGTCAGACATCCCTCTCACAATCTTGGACTCCTGGCTCCCAACCACTCCCCTGCCAGGCTGATTGATGCCTAACTGCTTCCCTGCCAGTCCGATCGCCCCCAACTGCCCTCCCCTGCCGGCCCGGTCGCCCCTAACTGCCCTCTCCTGCAGGCCTGGTCCCCCCCAACTGCCATCCCCTGCTGGCCATCTTGTGGCAGCCATCTTTGACCACGTGGGGGTGGCCATCTTGTGTGACAGTGTGAGGGTCAATTTGTACATTACCTCTTTATTATATAGGATAATTTTGTGGCCTGCTTTTGGAACTTAAGTAAAAAGCAACAAATACCTGAAATATTTTAGAAATTGAATTTTGTAGAGTGCCATCACTCAGTTATTTTTCTGGGCCAGTTGTGCAGTTTCCCCAAGTCCTGACCTGTCCGATCCTATCGGACACGTTTCAGTGCATCGTCTTCACCGGGGAGTGCACCCTTCACCTGGAAAGGGCCCGGCGCTGGAAACCATCCTTACCCACAGTCAGTCTTTCCGAGGAAAGCCAGTGCCATTGGCCAAGCCTCGGACACCATCTGGGGATCTATTACCAGAGTGGTTGTCACAGTGGGAGCTTTTAGGGGAGAGGGTCTCCGGAACTGGGGGGATGACGGGCCAGCGGCAGGAGCACCGTGGCGTGCTGTGGAAACGGAACAGGTTTCAGGGGGGAGGGATATGAGCTTTTCAAATGGTATCGATTGGGCTCAGAACGGGAGGTTGGGAAATTTCTGTGGGTTTGCAAGAAAGAGGAGGTTCTGGGTGGCGTTCTGGAGTGCGGTTCCTATTTCCTCGGTTACGAAATGAGATGGCAGCGCCAAGGAAGGTAGCGAGGCGAGAAGCATGCCAAGTCAGAGCAGGCCGGTGGGCCGAGGAGGAGGGGACGTCAGAAGGACGTAGGTGTTTTCTAGATCTGGGGCCCATAGCCAGCCCGCGTGACCTGTTCCAAGTGACTGCCTCTTCAGCGACAGCCCTCACACAAGTCCTCGGAGCCCGTCGGCAGCTTCAGGGGCTTCGGTCCGGGCTCCAGGTTTTGTGCAGTGCCTGACGCTTCTGGATTCTTTATGTCAAACCAGCTATAGGTACTTGGTTGGTGGGTAAGGACATCGCACATCAGCCCTGTTAGCTGCCACTTGGCTGCTGGCCTTTTGTCCTGGGTGTGTGGTGGGGGGAGGGGTGTCTTGGGACAGGGGGTCAGTGAAGCTGCACCACTAATCTCGAGGGCCTGCGAGGAGCCAGGGTTGCCGTTAAACACGTTACCGGCCTCATCTCAGTCCATCTTCACACGGCCCTGCCAGGAATGACTTGTTTTCCTCATTTCACAGATTAGGAAATTGAGGCTTGGAGAGGCTAAGCAGTCACATAACTGCCAAAGTGTGAATTGTACAAATACGAACAATATTTGAAGCCAGTGAGGTAGGAAGCACTTAGTGATAATTCCAGAAAAGCTGATCCTTCCACCCACCCCCAGATCTACTCTGGTTCATCCCCAAGCAGCAGGGCAGGCGGCCCCTCAGAGTCTGGGCTCGGCCGTGTGTCCAGCTGTAGCTGCCACAGTCCCTCCCCTCACCGCCTCTCCAGCAAAACCCAGCCACGTGGCTCTGAACAGGCCTGCCTGCTAAGGTCGGGCCTCCCCGGCACGACGGCAACTCGGAACCCGGCTCGGGCCAGGCGGCAGTCGGTGCTGTCCTCGTCCTGCCTTCCTTCCCAGCGGCAGCCAGGGCTGTCTTCCCACCGTCCGTGCCCAGGGCTGTGAGCTGCGGGAGGCGCGAGGCGAGCTGGGCACTGTCCCGCGGCCTGGCCCGGAGCAGTCGGACTGAATCCAGAGCCCGGCGCCGCAGAGCAGCCTGGGGAGCAGCGAGAAAGCACCGTGGGACCGGGATGTTGGAGACCGGGTGCAAGCTGACAGAGTCCTTGCACCCGAAGGGACCAACACCGGGAGGTGGGACCGGGAACCGCTGTTACAAGGATTCAGCTGAGGCCACGTGGAGGGCTGGGGAGGAGAGGCACGTTCGGTCCTTCAGGGCAGTGACTGCTGAGCAGGGCGGCCCAGGAAAAGGGGGTTGGCCCTTGTCTGGCAAATTTCGGGGGGCAGGGGAAGTCCCGGGGTGGGCGGAGGCGAGGGAGGAGAGGCTGAAGACAAGGCTTCTGTCCCTAAGATTTAAGTAGCAGGTGGGAGAGGAAACGTATGTACGAGGAGAGCCCCCGTCTTACCGACATCGATGGTCCCACAGAGAACGAGGCTGGGGAAGCGGGGAGGCGGCCCCACCGCTGTCATCAGGGCTGAGAGCCGCGGCGGGACGGCGTTTGGGGACAGTTTCGGCGGCAGGAGCGGCGGGCGGATGACAAGCAGGACGCGTCCCCGTTCCAGCGAAGTCCTGTGAAACCAGAGATAACGGAGTGGCCCGGGGCTGCGGCCGTCAATGCTCAGCATCGTGATGGTGCTGGTGCCTTTTGAAGTTTAAAATTAAAGCAAGACATTCACTTTTTTTTTGCTGATCGTGTTAATTTGGTTTCTCTCAGACTCTGATTGACGCATCTGGTGTTTTTCGCTTGGCTCACGCCACCAGCAGACGGATTAATTAGGAGGCTGCGTTTTTGGCAGCGCCGCTGTGCCTGCCGCAGCAATCTCTCTGCTGCTCCTGGTCTCCTCCCAAAGCAAGTGCAGACAGGTGTTTGTGCCGCTGAACTGTTCACGGACACAGGGTTCTCTGGACAAAATGCGGCGCACACTTTCTCTGCACACACTCGGCCTCAGGCAGCAGCTCTCCTCGGCCGCGCTGGCACGGAGACTCGAATTCTGTGCTGGTTCCCTTCACCCACGACCCAGAGGTGGGGCTCCGAGTGGGGCTCAGGCAGTGGCGGTTGGAGCTCCCGCGTGAGCCCAGCGTGCAGCCAGGAGAGGAGGGGATGGGCCCACAGGCCACCTGGCCTCGCCCCACCGTGGGGGCTCACCTCAGCCTCAGGCTGCTCCCCTGTCTCTTCCCGGCCCCTCTGCCCTTTGGGGAACCCCCTCCTCCTCCCGGACTTTGGCTGAAGCCTCCCGCTCAGGGAGCTTCGGAGGGAAATTCCTGCGGGCTGTGCGGCTGCCCCAGGAACCAGCCTGGTTGCAGGAGAGACTCCGACCCCAGAGGTGAGTCAGGTGGCCTGTTGCTCAGACCAATGAGGAACTTGGACATTTTTAAAAGTTGATTTCAGAGAGGAAGGAAGAGGGAGAGAGAGACAGAAACATCAATGATGAGAGAGAATCATTGATCGGCTGCCCCCTGCACGCCCCTCACTGGCACGTGCCCCGGAATCGAACTGTGACTTTCTGGTTCATAGGGAGACGCTCAACGACTGAGCCTCACCCAGGGGGAAGCTTTGACGTTTTAATCTCAGACTTAATGCTTAGTCTTGGGTTTTACTGTGGCCCGAGTGTAGCTCCGCTGGCCTCAGTCCTCACAGCAGCGGGACTGCGAGCCCGTGAAACACTGGCCACAGCTCTCGCCGTTCCCTCCAGTTCTCAGAAGTTTTTTGTTTTTTTAAAAATGTTTATATTAATTTCAGAGAGGAAGGGAGAGGGAGATAGAAACATCAGTGGTCAGAGGGAATCATTGATCGGCTGCCTCCTGCACGCCCCCTACTGGAGACTGAGCCTGCCACCTGAGCATGTGCCCTGACCGGGAATCGAACTGTGACCTCCTGGTTCATAGGTCGGCACTCAACCTCGGAGCCACACCAGCTGGGCTCTCAGAAATTTTAATTTCTTCTGACTTCTGACCAGCATTGTCTCTCCATCAGGTTAGCCTTTTTTCTCCATGACTGCAGCTCTGTTTTCCGTTTGACTTTGGGAATCATTGTCCAGCCCAAGACCAAGAGAGAGAGACCACAGGCTCAGGTGTGCGCACCTGGGATGCGCACCTGGCGGCACCCGCCTGCGGCCCCGCCCCCGCCCCGCCCACGGGCTTTGCTCCTGGGCAGGTGCCGCGTGTCCAGGCCCTCCCAGCTCTCAGGAAACCGGAGCAGGTGTTTGTGCCACCAGGGCTGGGAGCAGGGCAGGTGGAGGATTTAGAGACGCCCAGTGTCAGGATTAAAGCGAGTTTGGGTTCATGTCCCAATTGTAGCCAGGCCCTGACGGCCTCTCTCACCCCAGGCACGACCCCTCCTTTCCTGTTATGGTCTGATAGCCCCAAACAAAAATTTCCACATGGAATTTTTCCATTTTAACAGAACAGCTCTCCTTTCAGCCAAAGAGGTGATTCCCAATAGGATTTCTTAAGCCCCTAAAAGGGGGATGCGGCCCTGACCCGTTTGGCTCAGTGGATAGAGCATCCGCCTGGGGACTGAAGGGTCCCAGGTTCGATTCTCATCAAGGGCATGTACCTTGGTTGTGGGCACACCCCAGTGGGGGGTGTGCAGGAGGCAGCTGATGGATGTTTCTCTCTCATCGATGTTTCTAACTCTCTATCCCTCTCCCTTCCTCTCTGTAAAAAATCAATAAAATACTTAAAAAACAAAAAGAAGAAAAGGGGATGCATTGCGGTCACAGATCCAGAGACGGCTCTTTACCGCCGTTCACGTCTTCCTTTGTGAAACAGATTGGAACCAAGATAATTTGGGATAAACAATTTGGTATTTTATGGTAAATTTACAAAATGTTTCCTTGAGTAGTGATAGAAGAAAACATGGCAGAGGCTGTTCATCTCCCTCTGTAACTTAGGACGAACAAACTAAAGTTAAAAGCTCCCTCATTGCCCCCAGCTCTCGGTCAGTTTCATTTTGTAAAAACCAGGATTTCTTTTTAACTTGTACCAACTAACCAAAGGTGGGCTTAATGGAGTTCAACTCCTGTGGTAGCCCAGGAGTTGCTGACCCGGGGACCTGCTCCTGGCCCGGTTATCACAGGCAGTGGAGGCGACAGGCAAGCAGTCACCTTTCCTGCGGAATATCTGCACGTGTGTGTGTGTGTGTGAGTGTGTGTGTGTGTGTGAGTGTGAGTGTGAGTGTGTGTGTGTGTGTGTGTGTGAGTGTGTGTTTGAGTGTGTGTGTGTGAGTGAGTGTGTGAGTGTGTGTAAGTGTGTGTGTATGTGTGAGTGTGAGTGTGTGTATGAGTGTGTGTGTGTGAGTGTATGTGTGAGTGTGTGAGTGTGAGTGTGAGTGTGTGTGTGTGTGTGAGTGTGTGTTTGAGTGTGTGTGTGTGAGTGTGTGTGTAAGTGTGTGTGTGTGTGTGAGTGTGAGTGTGAGTGTGTGTGTGAGTGTGTGTGTGTGTGTGTGAGTGTATGTGTGAGTGTGAGTGTGAGTGTGTGTGTGAGTGTGTGTTTGAGTGTGTGTGTGAGTGTGAGTGTGTGAGAGTGTGTTGTGTGTGTGAGTGAGTGAGTGTGTGAGTGTGTGTGTGAGTGTGAGAGTGTGTGTGAGTGTGAGAGTGTGTGTGTGAGCGTATGTGTGAGTGTGTGTGTGTGAGTGTGTGAGTGTGTGTGTGTGTGAGTGTGTGTGTGAGCGTATGTGAGAGTGTGTGTGTGTGTGAGCGTATGTGAGAGTGTGTGTGTGTGTGTGAGTGTATGTGTGTGTGTGTGTGTGTGTGTGAGTGTGAGAGTGTGTGTGTGAGTGTGTGTGTGTGTGAGTGTGTGTGTGTGTGAGTGTGTGTGTGTGAGTGTGTGTGTGAGTGTGTGTGTGTGTGAGTGTGTGTGTGTGTGTGAGTGTGTGTGTGTGAGTGTGAGTGTGTGTGTGTGTGTGTGAGTGTGTGTGTGTGTGTGTGTGTGATTCCATCCCATCCCCGGGCCTCTGAGCGGGGGCAGAGCCGCCAGCCTCCGGTGCGAGGAGGCCGGGGTCTTTCCCGCTTCCCTCCGGCCTGGCTGGGACCAGGGCCCAGCTTTGCGCGGACTCTGCTCCTGAGACACCAGTTTCCCCGGAATCAGATTGCTAAGCGGCGCCCCTTTTCCGTCCTACGTGAAGCCATTCTTTTCCTGCAGACCCCAAGAAAAGCCCCGCGTCGGTTGTCTCCCAGCGTGCTGATTGAGCTCCAAGGCTGAAGGCCAAAGCTGAAGGCCAAGCCGTGGACTCCGAGCCCCGGTGGCGAGGACGCGCGGCGCCAGCAGGGGGAGCGGGCGCCTTGTGGCGACACGGGGCTAAGGGAGACCCGCTCACCCAGCCTGACTCCGGAGGCCGCCCGCCGCCGCAGCGACTCGGGCGAAGGGCTTTCCTGAAGGTCCGTTTCCTGAAGCCGGGCCGGCGGCGGGAAGGGCGCAGGGCGGGGACCCGCTTCACGCCGCCCCCAGGGCTCCCCTCATCTGCAAACCGGCGCAGGCAGACCTGGGACCTGGGCCGCCGCTCTTTCTCAGCTCGTGTCTAGACAGCTGGGACCATGCGGGGGGCGGGAAGAGGACTTTAAAATGTGGGTGCACCATCCGAGTCTGCTTTTATCAAATGAGGAGCCCCGCCTCGCCAGGTCCCTGCAGCCTCTGGGGTCCGATCTGGAGCCGCCTCGCCCGCAGGCCTTCCCTCTCCAGGGGACCGAGACCCACGGCGTCCTGGGCAGGAAGAGCCAGTTGCAGGAGATCGGAGGGCGGGGGTCTCTGCCTCAGTTTCCCTTTGGTGGGGTGGGTGCCTCAGGAGGAGCTGGGGGTCAGGATCAGCAAACCCCTCCATCTCTGGGGCTTTCTAAACCAAAAGCAAATAGAAAGAACGCTCAGTCTCTCAGCTGTCCGTCCTCGGGGGCGGGGAATGCAGGATCCCTGAGGTGACCGGGCTGCACGCTGTCCACACCCGGAGCCGTGAGCCGGGCGGTCCCCGGCACCTCGGGGCGTATGATCACCCCATGTATATAGGACACCACCATTTAAATATTAGGAAAAAACAAGTACTACACATACCCTACAGGTGCAGCACAGAGGAAACAGCTGGTACGGTCAAGGGACCAGTTCTCTCCGTTCAAAGGGGACTTGTTTTGGGGTGGGGCTGGCACACATCGAGAAAAAGCCCTATGACGGGAGCTGTTTTTAAGGTATCTAAAACCCAAGACACTTACAGGGAAAAGCGTCCTATGACTTTATTCTAAAAGTGAGATGGGAATTTGAAAACACCAGTCAAAGAGTGCACCCACTGGCTGTGGATCCCGGGGGTCAGTGGGGCAGGACAGGGGTGGAGGACGGCTCCTGCTTCCCAGAGCCAATTTCACAGAACCGCACTGTCTGCTGGGAATTTAAACGATGTGGTCTGCAGATGACACCCCCTCCTGCCCCTTCTGGGGCCAAGCAGCCCCACTCCCTATGGGGCGGGTGACAGCACCTGGCAGGGAGGAGAGAATCTGTTCAACCAGTCAGGGGTGTCCTGGGGATAGAGGAGGGAGTGTGACTGCGTTTTGAAAATGGTGCTATAAACAGTTTGAAGACCTGGCTGGTTATAAGCTCTTGCCCTGGTGGAGAAAGAAAATCTAAGTTACTACAAGGCAAAGGCCAGGACCTCCAGGAAGAGGCTCTGGGAGCCCCTGGCTGGGGCTGGTGGAGGAGGGCGTGGGTGAGGTGCCTGCAGCCAGGCCAGAGCTGCCCAGATCCCGGGAGACAGCTTCTTCCTCTCACTGCCCAGCCACCTGTGCCCAGCCTCCTCCCCAGCCCCAAGCCATCCAGACCCTGTACGAGATCTCCATCTGGTCCTTCTTGCTCACTAGACCTGATCAGGACTCAGCGTGGGGCTGTGACTCTAGACTGCCCTCTCGGAGGCTGCACCTAAGAGGAAACAAGGCCAGGCAGCCCTTAAGCGAAAGCCTTTTCCTGAGGCAGCTCGGATGTTCGCGTCTGCAGTTGAAGATAGGAAATGACTTGAATCCAGGGCCCAGCTCAGGCCTTGTGTCCGAGGCCAAGTCTGAGGCCCCCCAGGTGCCGCACGGCCCTGCATGGGCCGCAGCAGAGGTAACACCACAGCTAGGCTGTCGCCTCTTTGGGTGAGAGACCCTTGGGCACCTAGTGAGAGAGGTTTCCTCTCCAGGAACTACACACCCCAAGGAGAGATTGTGCATGCCGTGGCAGGTTCCCAGACCCCGGGGTCCATGCAGGGAGCTAGGCCGCCCTGGGAGGGGGGGAGCTCAGCTGGCAGGGTGACATAGAATGCCACCATCATTCCCTGGTTTTCCAGTAGAGGAATTGGAAAAGGAGGAAACTGTAACCTGGTTTCCATCCTTACAGAAATACGGCATCTTTGTAGATACTTTATCAAATCCCTTTCCTTAAATGTGTTTTGGTGATCTGAATGGTTTAAGTTTAGGCAGTTTGCATTTAGCAAACTGTTTCTAAGCCTTGAGCAAACAATAGAAAATATAAACAGCAACACTCCAGCTTGATGGTGATAGTTTAAACACAAACAGTAAGGAAAAGTTCAATCAAAATTAACAGGACAGCCCGGCTGGTATGGCTCAGTGGATTGAGGTCCTGGGTTCAATTCCTGGTCAGGGCACATATCCGGGTTACGGATTCGATCCCCAGTAGGGGGTGTGTAGGAGGTAGCCAATAGATGTGTCTTTCTCATCAATGTTTCTATCTCTCTCTCCCTCTCCCTTCCTCTCTATCTAAAAATCAATACATATTTTTTAAAAATTAATAGGACAAAATAGTGATTTTTAAAATATATTTTTATTGATTTCAGAGAGGAAGGGAGAGGGAGAGAGATAGAAACATTAGAAACATCAATGATGAGAGAGAATCATTGATAGGCTGCCTCCTGCACGCCCCTTGCTGGGGATCGAGCCCACAACCCGGGCATGTGCCCTTGACTGGAACTGAACCTGGGACCCTTCAGTCCGCAGGCTGACGCTCTATCCACTGAGCCAGACCGGCCAGGGCAACACCTGGCTATGTAGTCAGGGGCACTGACCTCTTTCCCTTAGACTGTCAAGTAAGAAAATGGCAACAGCCAACACAATACCTTTTTTTTTGTCAGATCGGCAAATAATGTAATATATATATTTTGGTTTGCTGCAGAGTTTTAGTAATGTTTATGTGCTATGAGGTGAAAAATGTTGAAAATCGCTGGTCTACTTATCTGTTCCTTCAAAATCATGTATTTGTCTGATCGCTGGAAGGCACTATTAGTTTGTTCCCCATTGAAGTAAGGTTGGTAGTAATGAGAGAATAAGCGGTAAAATACCCCAATTCTTTTTCTCCTTTAACTCAGAATTTGTTGAAACAGTAGAGCACAAGATTTATTTTAAACTTATTATTTTTTTATTAAGGCACATGATTCATAGAATGCTGAGGTACAAAATGCAAATTTCTGCATAAGAGTTTTAAAATACTCATTTTGGAAAATGAAGGTGAACATCATCTTCCAGAATATTCAACTTTTAGCTTGTTTTTTCTTTTGGACCAGTTCAACCAGCAACTTGTATCTAGCGATACAGTCTTCCTGTAGGAAGAAAAAGAGAGGTGAAACAATTACTTCCACAAACCAGAGAGGTGAAACAATTACGTCCTGGGTAAGCCTGCTTGTCGGCTGTGCCCAGTGATAATGAGACAGTCTCATGTCCACTCACTTTGCACAGGACCTGCCTAGAATTTGCCAGGGGAGTCCAGCTGGTCACAGGAAGATACGGTTAGACAGGTGCAAGGAGGCGGCCAGCTGGCTCAGGGCGTGTGCGAATCGCTAGGAGAGGGGCCAGTGGCAGCTGTCTGTGAGGCCTACTGTCATTGCGACCATGACTTTCACTTTGCTAACTATAGCGATCATGTTTAACATTTCACTATTTCATCACAACACGTCACTTCAGACAAACCAAAACACGTGAGGCCAGGCATCCAGGATATTCTCCTTCGGGCCTGCCTCTCCCCCGAGGCTGCGTGGACCTCCCGCTCCGGCCCCTCATGGAGGCACTGCACAGAGGTGAGCCCGGCGGCCTTTCCCGGACCGGCTCTAGCTTCTGCAGGACAGGAAGGTTTCCAAACCCCAAGGCGGTGAGGTTCTGGGTGTCCTAAGGAATCCAATTCCCTCTCCTTCCTTTTACACCAATGTCAGTTCATCACATATGCAAATGCCTGTGTCCTGACAGATGATGGAGAAATTTAGGGAAAATAATTACTTCTGGCAAAGCAGTTGGAGAGGCGGGGGAGTCTGTGTTTCTCAAATAGATCAACTGATAATGGTTTTATTTTTCTCCCTGGGAAATCTTGACTCCTCATTTTAAAGTAGGTGATAGATAACTAGACCAGTACACATGGGGCCATTCATGGCCACAAGCTAGATTGTCCAACATAGAATTTCAATTAAAAAAATACGAATGTAAATGAACATCAATGTGTCCAGAGGCTACTGAGGAAAAGGACAGAAGGCAGAGAGATGGGTTCTTTTGATTTCTCAGTGTTCCTGGCGCCTCAGACAGAAGAGCATGGCCGCGAGGAGAGAACCCTGGAGGCCGAGTAGGAAAGACCACACGGAGAGGAACTCCCCGGCCGCCGAGCAGAGGGCACAGGCGGGGGGGGGGGGGGGGGGGGGGTGCACGGCGGCTGGCGTTCCCCAGGGACACCATCTTCCCGCCTGAGTTTTTATCTGAGGACTACCTGCAGATGTACTGAAGCAGATACTAAATGGGGAGGAAAGTCTATTATAAAAGTCAAGGCTACAGAGGGTAAGCCGAACCCTAAACGTCATTCTCGCACGGACCCCACATGCAAACGTGCCGCCAGGGCCTCGGGTCAGCTGCTGCTCCTGCCCAGTCCAGAGCCATGTGCAGAGCTGGGGCCACACATGCCCTTGGCTAAAGGCTCGTCGTGGAGCTCGGGGGGCCGTGGGTTTGAGAAACCTCCTCACTCTGCTCAGAGGGAGCTGCCACCAGGGAAAGCAAACGCTCCAGGGGCCGGCAGGGCGGCCGAGGGTGACGTTTATGTTCCGGGCCTGGAATTTTCTCAGAAAAACTGCCTGGTCTGTATAAGGACCCAACGTGGACTGCTGACCCCGTTCACGCTCCCCAGTCAGCTGCGTGCACAGGCCCGGGGAGAGCTGGGGGGCCCCACGCCCCCAGGACAGCCACTCCGGGGCGGTCACACCAGCAGAGGCCTCCTCCCTTCCCCGCCTCACCCACCTTACTCTTAGACGGCACGCATTTGGCTATTTTGTCCCAGCGGTCAGAGGCTCCCTTTGGGTATTGCTGTAATGCTAATTCCAGAAGTTTCTGCTGATTCTGAGTCCACGGCTCCTCGGCAGTGCGGCCTCTCTCTTTCCTCTGGCTCTCCTCATCGCTCGATGCGTTGTGTTCTGATATATCGAAGTCCTTCTGCCTCTTCCCACGGAACTTCTCCTCCGGCTCTGCCTTCGCCGCCGCCTCGGGCAGCCTGGCTGGCTTGCGTCTCCTCGGCTGGCCTTCGGGGACCGCGGCCTCGGGCCCCTCCGGCTCCGGCTCGCTGTCCTGCTCGGCTTCCCGCTGCGTGATGATGTCGTCGGGCAGGGCCACGGCGGCCTTGCCGGGCCTGGCATGCTGAGCTGTTGCCTTGAGCTCGGAGAGCCGCACCGTCCCTGTGGGAAAGGCACTCACACAGGTGAAAGGGTCAAGTCAGGAGACGGGAGGGGCCGCGCACACGGCAGACGCTGTCCTGGGCATTTCACATGTCATCTCACTTCGTGTTCACTTTGCTCTAGGACAGCGGTTCTCAACCTTCCTGATGCCGCGACCCTTCAATACAGTTCCTCATGTTGTGGTGACCCCCAACCATAAATTATTTTCGTTGCTACTTCATAACTGTAATTTTGCTGCTGTTATGAATCGTAATGTAAATATCTGTGTTTTCCCATGGTCTTAGGCGACCCTGCTAGCGGTTCTCAACCTGTGGGTCGTGACCGGGTCACCTAAGACCATCGGAAAACACAGATTTTTACATTACGATTCATAACAGTAGCAAAATTACAGTTATGAAGTAGCAACGAAAATAATTTTATGGTTGGGGGTCACCACAACATGAGGAACTGTATTGAAGGGTCGCGGCATCAGGAAGGTTGAGAACCACTGCTCTAGGAGGACAGGTATCTGTCCTAATTTTACCGATGAGGAAAGTCAGCCTGAGGAGGCAGCAGAGGTGAGCGGGACCTGACTCTGAGGAACAGTGGGTGTACCCGGACCCACTGATCGGAGGGCACAGGCCTCCTTTTGAGGTCGGGAAGGCGGTTCTTCACTATCCAGAGTTGTCCTTCAGTCCATGAGCACAACTAGAGCGGGCCTGCCAAGCTCACGCCGCACCACCATCTGCAGGTGACCACGCACCTGTGGGATCTGCTCTTTCCTCAAAGCCACTCCGGTGCCACCGTGATCGACACCTGTGCATTCCAGCGCCCGGCAGAAAGTGGGCAAACTGACTCAGCCTCCCAGCCTCAGGTGTCACCTCAGAGATGCCCTGAAATATCCAACTGCACATTCCCCCCCCCCCCGCCAGTGCTCTGGGAGGACCCATCTGCCTGCTCACTGGCCTGCACCACACCGCCTTTCCAGAACACATTTTGGAGAATGTCGTGGAGGTGGCCTCTTTCACATAGCACCTCACTGCCTATGTCTGCCTCCATGCCCAGACAGTAACCGTACTGGTAGAAAGGAATCTGGAAATGCCCTTTCCTAAAGCCTGCAGACCCACGCTGAGCCCTTCCTGGGGGTGACTTGGGGCGCCTCCAGGTTTGCTCACCTGACTACTCTCCCTGGGACCTGTATTTAGGTTAAGTTGGAAGGTTTAGGAGGCATTTTCTTACTTCCTGGTTCTAGGCAAACAGTACAGAGACAATAACAAAATTCCAGTTAGTCTTGGAGGAAACATTTGCAGAAACATAGATTCTTGGGAAAACTGCTTGTTGTCTCTTCTGAGGGCATTGTGTGGGTGTGTGGGGTGGGGCGGTGTAGGGACACTGCACAGAGTCCCCTTCGTTCCTGACCCCGAACTAGAGGAGAACGAGGTTTTTTATAATTCTTTAAACTTACCACATACATCTTAGCACCCACTATATGTTTACGGCTGAATTGGCTAGTTGGTTCCTATAATTTGACGCCTTTTATTTTTTAAAATATATTTTAATTGATTTAAGAGAGGAAGAGAGAGGAAGAAATATCAATGATGAGAGAGAATCATTGATCAGCTGCCTCCTGCGTGCTCGCACTGGGGATCAAGCCTGCATCCCAGGCACGTGCCCTTGACAAGCATCAAACCTGGAACCCTTTAGTCTGCAGGCTGATGTTCTACCCACTGAGCCAAACCAGCTAGGGCTAATTTGACACCTTTCAGAGGTTTGGCCAACAGAGTTCATTGGTCAAAGCTGTTACACTATCGGATTCAAAGAAGATGTTATAAAAGGGGCTTATTTTGAAGAAACTGCTTTAGATGAATGGGGTGAAGTGGATGCTAACTCACCTGAGGAGCAGGTGACTGAATCCTTCAGTTGTTTGGCTTTGGTTGTCACCTGTTACAAAATAGAAAAGCAAAGCAAAGATGACTTTCCACATACCTACGAGATAGGTCAATGATGTATTTCATATAAGATCTTGGTTATACCTCTTTTTTTAAAAAAATATATTTTATTGATTTTTTTTACAGAGAGGAAGGGAGAGGGATAGAGAGTTAGAAACATCGATGAGAGAGAATCATCGATCAGCTGCCTCCTGCACACCCCCTACTGGGGATGTGCCCGCAACCAACGTATGTGCCCTTGACCGGAATCGAACCTGGGACCTTTCAGTCCGCAGGCTGACGCTCTATCCACTGAGCCAAACCGGCTTCGGCTTGGTTATACCTCTTATTAGCTAGATAACCTTGAGCAATTTCCAGTGCTTTTTGTTTCATGTAATACCTCCTATAATATGTAGATATGATACTGATACCATTTGCCTGTTAGGGGTGTTTTAAGTTTGAAAAAAGCTCTTAGCAAGATATTAATGGCTCAGTAAATATCACCCATTATAACTGGCATGGATCATGTTTTTCATTCACACAAAAGGCAGAATTAGGGAAAATATTTAAAGCTTGCTCAGAAACATGGTTCTTTCCTCTCTCTCCAGATGGCCTTGCTTCCTAGTTTATGGGGAAAAAATTGAAGTTATCCAACATGAGCTTCCCCAACTTCCAACTTCAATTTGATTGTACTAAAATATAGCTTTCCCTTCTTTTATTCCAACTCAAAGAAATTATCTTCCTTCTTCTTGAATCATCGTAAAACTGCTTCATCAATTAATTTCCTTTGCTTTCATCTTGAACTTCTCCCTATCAGCTATGTCCTACAAACCTTCACACTCAGCTCAAGCGGCCTCTACTCTAAAAGGCTCCCTTCCCTCGAGCTTCTTTCTGTTTCACTTGGCTTTCATGACAGTATCTCCTACTCCTCCATCTCTATCTCTGAATGTTCCTTTATTGGCCCCTTCTATATACTCCTGCCTCTTGTTCCCAAATATAATATTCCTCAACACTTGTCCTTGCTATTCATATGTTCTTTCCATTTTCTTCTTGGGTATCTCATACCATGTTTTCAATAACACTTTAGACAGGAAATGATAAGCCTACATCTCTGGTTCAGATCTCTACTTTGGAATGCCAGGCTGGCAGCAAATGACCATGTAACATAATAGATATGAAAAGGACTTCCATTTTATAGCAGTAAGCTTACTATGCAGCAGGCATTGTTCTAAATAAGGTATGTGTGCGTATGCATATTCCCCACAGCAGTTGTATTAGGGAGGTATATAATTATTATCCCCATTTTATATAATCTGAAGCACAGAAAATAAATAATATGTCCAAGATTAAAAGGCTAGTGAATAGCTGAAATCAGGCAAGTCGTGCTCCAAAATCTTTGCTCTCAATCCCTGTAAATACTGCCTTTCAAATCCAAATCTCATACAGATGAGGAAACAAGTCAAGTGCCCCTTCTGATACACTACAAGGCTCCCCTTTAACTGCCACTAATCTTACTTGGAGGTCTTCTAGCTCCACAAACTAAACAAACCCCTGACTACACCCAACTTCTCAGCTTTAGTATATTTGAATATGTGCACCCATCACCATAGCCAATTTTAGAACATTTTTATCATGTTGATGTTTTAGCTATCATAGCTCATCCTCCCCACCTTATCCGACCCTACCTCCCCTCACTCCCAACTAATCAATCACTAATCTAGCTCTGTCTCTTTAGAGGTTCCTATACTGGGCTTTCATATGAGCAGAAGCATATAATAATACTAGAGGTCCGGTGCACGAAATCTGTGCACGGGGGAGGGGGGTGTGTGTCCCTCAGCCCGGCCTGCACTCTCTCCAATCTGGGACCCCTCGAAGGATGTCCTACTGCTGGTTTACAGGGATCTGGCCTAAACCGGCAGTCGGACATCCCTCTCGCAATCCGGGACTGCTGGCTCCTAACCACTCACCTGCCTGCCTGCCCCTAACCACTCTGCCTGCTGGCCTCCTCACCCCCAATTGCCCCCCACTGCCAGCCTGCTCACCCCCAAATGCCCCCCCGCCAGCCTCATCACCCCAACTGCCCCCCGTGCCAGTGTGCTCGCCCCCAACTGCCTCCCGTGCCAGTGTGCTCGCCCCCAACTGCCCCCCTGCTGGCCTGCTCACTCCAAATTGCCCCTCCCCCCACTGTCCTGATCACCCCCAACTGACCCCCATTGATGGCCTGCTCGCCCCCAACTGGCCCCCCCCGGCTGGTCTGCTCACTCCCAACTGCCCCCCCCGCCCCGCCGGTCTGATCACCCCCAATGGTCCCCCCTCCCACCGGTCTGTTCACCCACAACTGCCGTCCCATCCTGGCCTGATCATCCACAACTCCCCTCCCCTCTTGGTCTCTAACCGCCTCTACCTCGGCCCCGCCACCATGGCTTTGTCCAGAAGAACATCCGGAAGGTCTCCTAATCTAATTAGCATATTACCCTTTTATTAGTATAGATAGAAGCCTGGTGCAT
The DNA here is from genome assembly GCF_027574615.1 of Eptesicus fuscus. Taxonomy (NCBI): domain Eukaryota; kingdom Metazoa; phylum Chordata; class Mammalia; order Chiroptera; family Vespertilionidae; genus Eptesicus; species Eptesicus fuscus. The sequence continues at coordinate 20,439,103 of NC_072474.1, read as the reverse complement.
GGGTGGGGGCTGGCTGGTTTGCCCTGAAGGGTGTCCCGGATGAGGGTGGGGGTTCCCTTGGGGCGTGGGATGGCCTGGGTGAGGGGCCTGTGGTGGTTTGCAGGCTGGCCATGCCCCATGGGGTGAGGGTCCCGCTGGAGGGGCATGGCCAGCCTGGGTGAGGGGCTGAGGGCTGTTTTCAGGCTGGCTACACCCCCTTCAAGGTGGGGGTCCCTACTGGGGTGCCTGGCCAGCCTGGGTGAGGGGCTGATGGCTGTCTGCAGGCTGGCCAAGCCCCCCAGTGGGGACCCTCACCCCATGGGGGTGTGGCAAGCCTGGGTAAGGGGCTTTTTTCTTTTCAGCGCCTCCTGGAGTGGAGGCCAGGGCCAGCTGGAAGCAGGTATTTGGGATTTATCTTTTATAATTGAAACTTTGTAGCCTTGAGCGGAGGCCAGGGCCAGCCAGGGTGGGCGGGAAGCTTGGCTTCCTCCATCGCCGGGGGCAACCCAAGCCTCCTGCTTGCTTCAGCTCTGTGGCCACCACCATCTTTGCTGGGTTAATTTGCATACTCGCTCCTGATTGGCTGGTGGGTGTAGTGGAGTGATGGTTAATTTGCATGTTTCTCTTTTATCAGTGTAGATGTGGACTTCTGTGGCTACTTCCTTTTTTCCTCCCTCCCTCCTTCATTGTTGAACGTGTGACATGTCTCCTTTTCCCCCCATTGACCACCCCCAGCCTGCTCCCACCCCTCAGCACATGCCCTCACCGCCCTAGTGTCTGTGTCCATTGGTTATGCTTATATGCACGCATACAAGTCCTTTGGTTGATCTCGCCCCCTTACCCTCACCCTCCCCTACCTTCCCTCTGAGGTTTGACGGTCTGTACGATGTGTCTCTGTCTCTGGATCTATTTTTGTTCATCAATTTATGTTGTTCATTATCTTCCACAAATGAGTGAGATCATGTAATACTTATCTTACCCTGACTGGCTTATTTCGCTTAGCATAATGCTCTCCAGTTCCATCCATGCTGTTGCAAATGGTAAGAGTTCTTTCTTTTTTACAGCAGCATAGTATTCCATTGTGTAGATGTACCACCATTTTTTAATCCACTCATCTGCTGATGGGCACTTTGGCTGTTTCCAAATCTTAGCTATTATAAATTGTGCTGCTATGAACATAGGGGTGCATATATCTTTTCTGACTGGTGTTTCTGGTTTCTTGGGATATATTCCTAAGAAGTGGGATTACTGGATCAAATGGGAGTTCCATTTTTAGTTTTTTGAGGAAACTCATACTGTCTTCCACAGTGGCTGCACCAGTCTTCATTCCCACCACCAATGCAGGAGGGTTCCTTTTTCTCCACATCCTTGCCAGCATTTGTTGTTTGTTGATTTGTTGATGATAGCCATTCTGACAGGTGTGAGATGATATCTCATTGTCGTTTTGATTCGCATCTCTCCAATGATTAGTGACTTTGAGCATGTTTTCATATGTCTCTCGGCCTTCTGTATGTCCTCTTTCGAAAAGTGTCTATATCCTTTGACCATTTTTTGATTGGATCATTTATCTTCCTTTTGTTAAGTTGTATGAGTTCTCTGAAAATTCTGGAGATTAAGCCCTTATCAGAAATATCATTGACAAATATGTTTTCCCATGCAGTAGGCTTTCTTGTTGTTTTGTTGATGGTTTCTTTTGCTGTGCAGAAGCTTTTTATTTTGATGTAGTCCCATTTGTTTATTTTCTCCTTAGTCTCCATTGCCCTAGGAGCTGTGTCTGCAAAGATATTGCTGCGACATATATCCGCTATTTTGCTGCCTATGGACTCTTGTAGGATTTTTATGGTTTCCTGTCTTACATTCAAGTCCTTTATCCATTTTGAGTTTGTTTTTGTGTATGGTGTAAGTTGGTGGTCTAGTTTCATTTTTTTGCATGTATCTGTCCAAATTTCCCAGCACCATTTATTAAAGAGACTGTATTGATTCCACTGTATGCTCTTGCCTCCTTTGTCAAATATTAATTGAGCATAATGGCTTGGGTTGATTTCTGGGTTCTCTGTTCTGTTCCATTGGTCTATATGTCTGTTCTTGTGCCAGTACCAGGCAGTTCTGAGAACAGTGGCTTTGTAATACAGCTTGATACCTGGTATTGTGATTGCTCCAACTTTGTGCTTCTTTCTCAGGATTGCTGAGGCTATTTGGGGTCTTTTTTTATTCCAATTGAATTTTTGGCTTCTTTCATTTAGGGTAATGTTTTCCAGGTTCATTCAAGTGGTAGTATGTATCAGTACTTCATTTTTTTTTTTTTTAAATATTTATTGCCCTGACCCGTTTGGCTCAGTGGATAGAGCATTGGCCTGCGGACTGAAAGGTCCCAGGTTTGATTCCAGTCAAGGACATGTATCTTGGTTGAGAGCACATCCCCAGTAGGGGGTGTGCAGGAGGCAGCTGATCGATGTTTCTCTCTCATTGATGTTTCTAACTCTATCCCTCTCCCTTCCTCTTTGTAAAAAATCAATAAAATATATTTAAAAAAATATTTATTATTATTTTTTTAGAGAGAGAGAGAGGGGGAGTTGAATAGAGATATATAAACATCGATGAGAGAAACATCATCAATCAACTGCCTCCTACATGACCCCCCCCCCCCAAACAGGGGATTAAGCCCACAACCCAGGCATGTGTCCTGACTGGGAATCAAACCGGTGGCCTCTTGGTTCCTGGCTCAGTGCTCAACCACTGAGCTACACCAGCCAGACGGTACTTCATTCTTTTTTATTGCCAAATAATATTCCATTGTGTGCAATACCACATTTTGTTTATCCTTCAGTTGATACACATTTGTGTTATTTTCATCTTTGGCTACTATGAATAATGCTGCTATAAGCATTTGTGTACAAGTATTTTGTGTGTGTGTGTGTGTGTGTGTGTGTGTGTGTGGGGCATTTGTTCTCCTTTATCTTGGGTATATACCCAGTAGTAAAATTGCTAAATCATGTATGTTTAACATTTTGAGGAACTGCCATACTATTTTCCAATGTAAACGCATCTTTTTATATTCACACCAGCAACGAACATATGAAGCTTCTGATTTCCCACATTTACAAACATGTATTTTTATTGTAATTGTTGGACCACATAGAAGTGGAAAGTTGACCAATTTCTAATAAGTTGTAAGTTCTACAACTTATTAGAACATTCTAGCCTGACTGCCAAGTACACATCTCCTGGTTCTATAATATGGTGGTATAATAATGATAATGGCAAGTGATCCTTTTTTCTTGAGAATTTTTCTTCTTTTTGCTACTTTCTGACTCAGGAGAAGACATGTATAAGGCGATGATGGCAACTTATTTCTCTTGGGGGCAAGTTTGGGATCTTTAGCACATCATTTAAGATTCTGAGCAGTTTAAGAAGTTTCCAAATAAGTGATGGTTTATATAAAGCTCAATGGCCAGGGAGTCTCTGAGTATAACAGCATGCTGCTTCAGGAAGGAAAATCAGCTTTCAGTGAGCATGGTCATCACCAAATCTAGGTCTCTCCTATACATGCAGATGACTTCGATTCCATGGGTGCCAATTTACTTTTGAAACGTTTAGTGTTATTTTTCTCATATGTTCCATAATGAATTTTTCAGCTACTCATTCTTGTTTTTTTTTTAAGATAACTTAAAAAAAATATTTTATTCATTTTTTTTACAGAGAGGAAGGGAGAGGGATAGAGAGCTGGAAACATCAATGAGAGAGAAACATCGACGAGCTGCCCTCCTGCACACCCCCTACTGGGGATGTGCCCGCAACCAATGTACATGCCCTTGACCGGAATCGAACCTGGGCCATTTCAGTCCGCAGACCGACGCTCTATGCACTGAGCCAAACCGGTTTTGGCTGTTTTGTTTTTAAAAATATATATTTTTATTGATTTCAGAGAGGAAGGGAAAGGAAGAGAGAGCTAGAAACATCAATGATGAGAGGGAATCATTGATTGGCTGCCTCATGCATGCCCCCTACTGGGTACCAAGCTCGCAACACGGGCGTGTTCCCTTGACTGGAATCAAACCTGGAACCCCTGAGTCCACTGGCCGACGCTCTATCCACTGAGCCAAACTGGCTAGAGCTAGTCAATCTGTTTTTATATCATGATTGCAGAAGATATGTTCTTTGATTTAATGTAACTTCATGATAAGCTATATTTAGGACTTTTATCCTAGTTTTCTCTTGGGACAAGGCATGTATTCCTACATAGGTCTCTCAGAGTTCAGGCTTTTCTTCTTCAGTGTCTGGACAAATAATATTATGGGCTAGTTCTCTGCCTCCTACCTCTCCTCCTGCTGGTAGGTGCCATGGCAAGGGAGAGAACGGTTGACATGGGTTTCAGAAGCCTGAGAACTAAAGTTTGGAAGCTACCTTGGTTAAAGGTTACTGAATCCTGATATGAGTATATGGCTCAGTGATCTGTCCTCATGTACATGGAGGATGCAGTGTGCAGCTGCTAGAAAATAAGGAAGATATTAGCCAATATGGCATTGCCAGATTCTTCACTGAATATTTTAACAGTGTGTGTCAGGAAACTCACATTCTATTTTTGGGGATTCAGCTTCCTCTAAGCTACCCCTCACAACATTGTACCATTCTTACGGGCCTCCTGGAGATGCTTCCAAACTGGGGGCAAAAATGGCGCGCTCAGAATGCTTGCTGCCAAATGCCAAATGGGTACCCCTGAGGCACAAGCCTGGAATATTTTCTGGAGAAACCGAAGTAGCCCCAGAAAAAGTCCCTACAAATGTGTGAAATTTGCGAGTTCTACAGTGAAAGACCAGATCCCAACCTGTTTATTCTACAATGAAACTCAATGTCAACAACTTCCATCCATTCAGATAATCAGCTTTTTTGTACTCCTTCTAAGTAGGAATGGATATATTCAAGGATCACCAGACATTTGAGAGAAGTCTCTAAGATGATAACCAGGAGCCAAGACAAAACAACCAACTTCCAGAAACAGAGAACAGAGGAACTAGAGTGTCATAAGTCTTCTCAACAGCAACACTAGAAGCTAAACACAATAGAGCAATGTTTTTCAGAATTCTGTACCAAACCAGGCCATCAATCAACTATAAAAGTAGAATATGGATTTTTAAATGGGCAAGAGCTTATATTTTAACTTCCATATAGCTTTTCTCATGAAACTACTGGATGTGTTTCATCAAGAAATGAGAATGAGCCCTGTCCAGTGTGACTCAGTTGGTTGAGCATCCTCCCATGCACCAAAAGGTTGCTGGTTCAATTCCCAGTTGGGGCACATGCAGAGTTTGCAGGCTTGATCCCCAGTGTAGGGGTGTGCTGGAGGCAGCTGATGGATGTTTCTCTCCCTCCCTCTTCCTTCCTCTCTCTAAAAAGGAAAAAAAAAAAGAAGAAAAATAAGAAATGAGAATGAATCTAAGAAGATGAACTTATGGGATAAAGAAACAAGGGATCCAGCACAGGAGAAAGGGAAAGAGAATCCTTAGGATGCTAATGAAGGAGTCCCAGGACAGCCATTTGTGCAGGAGAGCTAGAAAGCTCCAGTTCAGACTGGAGCAGCAGGACAGTAAGCTCCATAAGGAATGTCTGCAAGAAAATTAAAAAAAAAACAAAAACAAAAACAAAAAAAGCAGAACTGATCAAACTGTTGTGTGAAATTATGTTTAGTTGGAGAATTAGAAATTAATACTTCAGTTGAAGAAGTAGTGATTGCCCTGGCTGGTTTGGCTCAGTGGATAGAGCTGACTGAAGGGTCCCGGGTTCAATTCTGGTCAAGGGCACGTACCTTGGTTTCAGGCTCCTCCCTGGCCTGGGCCCTGGTCCGGGCTCAGGCAGGAGGCAACCAATCAATGTGTTTCTCACGCATTGATGTTTCTCTCTGTCTTTCCCTCTCTCTTCTACTCTCTCTAAAAAAATCATTGGAAAAATATCCTGGGGTGAGGATTACCCATGACCCCCTACTCCGCCCCCCAAAAAAAAGAAAAGAAAAAAGGAAAAGAAGTAGTGATTAATTCTTAGAAACTCCAAGCAAACCAAGAAAGAGATAATTATACCAAGAAAAACAAAAGATTGTATAAGAAAGAAAATGTTATAATAATATACCTTGTGGCTTGGCTGTGAATAATATTTATATAGTCATAAAAATGTAAGTACTAAACCTTTTAAGCTAAAATTGGTACTATGTCTATATTGTAAAGGGATGGGAAGTGTTTGTGGGTGCTGAAAAAGATCATTTGTCATCTTCAACTAAGAATCCAAAGATAATGTCTAAAACTTAAAAATCAAGAAATAGCAGCAGCAGCATATTATTAAAAATGCAAAGTAAAAGAAAGTTATTATGGGCTACCAGCTTGGATAGGGGTTTTGGATAGCATTGGATCTACATGTGTATTAACACTCACATGGATTGTAGAATTGTGGGGAAATTTGTTTCATGTTCTTAGTCAAAGCAGAAAATCCTATATAATAAATCCTATATAATAAAAGGGTAATATGCAAATCGACCAAATGGTGGAATGACCGGGCGCTATGATGCGCACTGAACACCAGGGGGCAGATGCTCAATGCAGGAGCTGCCCCCTGGTGGTCGGTGAGCTCCCACAGGGGGGGTGCCACTCAGCCACAAGCCAGGCTGATGGCTGGCGAGCATAGCGGCCCGCCTCCATGGCAGCGCTAAGGATGTCCGAATGATAGCTTAAGCCATCAGTTGGACATTTCCAGACTGTGAAAGGGGACACCCCCGCCCCGCCCCCGTTGTGCACAAATGCCGTGCACCAGGCCTCTAGTACTTTATAATCCTCCTTCTTAATACAATTATACCTAATCTTATCTTTAAAACTCATAGGGACCCTATGATTTCATCTAGGAATATGGGTTAGGGTTGAGTGAATGAAAAGAAATCTAAAATGAGTTTTGTTCCTTACAGAATATTAACCTTTTGCACTCGGATGTAGAGTGTGACTTGACACGGTTAGCATCGGTAGCAGCTCTTTTTATACTCTTTGAATGTATCAATAATTTGAAATATAAAAAAATCCAAATAAATAAGTTTGTATGAAAAGAAACTCCAGTTTTTTATTCTACTGCCGTGCTTTGTAAAATCTGGGGTATTTAAAAAATTAAATCCCGAGTAGAATAAAGGAATCGAGAAAAAAGCAAGCGAGTGCAAAGGGTTAAATTAGAAAAATGAAAGTTATATTCCATAGAGTCGAGTTAGGAGCAGTGACTAGTTACATGGTGGCACATTTCCACTTAATATATGGAAGAATTTTCCCATTTGTGATCTATATAAAATGTATGCTCATATACCTGGCATCCTCAGATAACTCAGAAAATAAATGTTGACTACTAGTAATGACCTCAACTCATATTTTTGAAGTTCGGACTGATTTGATATCATAAGTGTTTCTCTTAAAATAAAAATTACATAACTGTTAAGTTCATTATTTTCACTCATTTGTATTTAATTTTGGCCAACTTTCTGTTTGAATTTAACACTCATATAACCAAAAACTGGAGTAACAAGAACATGGCACTCTGTTACCTGAACATTAATAAACCAGCTGAAAAGCGTTTCCAACTGCTAGAAAGCATTTTTGTTCATTTTTATTATTTCTTCAATGTCTTTAAAAATTTCTCTGGATTCTCTGTCTGGATAGAAAAAATACAAGAAATAACAATAGTGTTCATCCTAACCATTAAAAAAGAGGGACTTCCATTAACTTCCTGATTACCTCTTATCAGTGATTTAAATGGCCATTTATTAGGAGAAAATAATTTTTGCTAGCAGATAATAGTGTAGTTCTGCAGATATTGTTAGTCCATCAGGGAGATATTTTAACAGTCCAACATAATATATTCACCCATCTTCCTTTTTAAAAAATGGTTTACCAAATTTTTTAGCACAAAGAAGCAATTTTAAATTACACTGACAATTATTAGCATCTGTTCAAGAGTTACCAGTCTATTGACTTGCTACATCTCTAAGCTATACATAAAAAGGAGTTACGGAAGTCCTAACTATAAAGTATGATGCTATTACCAGACTATAGATGATACTTTGAGTTAAACCAGTTCCCTCACAAATAAAATCATTCTTAGTATTCAAGGTGCACATTATCGTAACTAATAAATTAGATCTAGCCTTAAAATAGATAGTCTCTTCTTGGGGAAAGCTACAGGGTTCTGATGAATGAGTATAAAATACAAACTCAGTATCTTAGCAATACATGACACTAAGTGGGGTCCAGAAAAAAAATAAATAAAAGAATGTTAAATGGGAGATATAAAGAAAAGTTTTCATGTAACCTGCCAAGTATGTTTTCCTTGAGTGAGTCACTAAAGATGAACAAATGTTCAATAATGAGTTTAATCAGACCCTGAATGTTTCTGTGGTTCAAATAGTCAAAGGCCACAGGGGAGAGAAACTGCTCACAAAGCTGCTCAGGAGGACAGCCGCTTAACTGGCAGAGTCCTGGGACATTAAATCCCTGACTTCAAATTCATCCCCCTCCGGCCAGCACCTCTGAAAACCTCTGTACTTCAGTTTCTCCAGTGTGTGCTGGACAGGTCTCTGTGCTGTCACCCTAACGATGTGAAGGATTCCAAGAGTCCAGCAGGGTAGGTGGGTACCTTGCTCCTCTCTCTCCACTACTGTTTGCTCCTCCTTAAGCTGTGCTCTCTGAGGAAGAAGACAACTGAACCAGACATGAGGAGGACAAGGGCCTGTGACAGGGGGCTTTAGGCAGGAAAAACATGAATAGATGGCTCTAGAATCCATCCCTCTGAGAAATAAAGCTGTCTTTGTTTTGAAGAGACAGTCTGGCAAGTGTTTCAAGTAGAGGTTCAATACTCCCAATGCCCTCCTGGACCGAGGTGCCAGCTGCCACCTAGGCTTCAGAGGAAGGAGCAAGCTGCTCTGCAGAACAAATAAAAGAATTTGGAGCATAGGTTGAGGGTTATCTGAAAGAGAGAAAGTGAGGGTAAATGGAAGACAGAGGAGGAGGAACAAAGCCATAAAGGAGATAAGGATAAAGGAGAAAAGCAAGTGGAAATGGCATGACCAAGAGGGCCCTGTGCAACAGTAAAGGCTGGTATGGGTTTTTAAGTTTCTTTTTTTTTTTTTTTAAATGTATTTTATTGATTTTTTACAGAGAGGAAGAGAGAGGGATAGAGAGTCAGAAACACTGCTGAGAGAGAAACATTGATCAGTTGCCTCTTGCACACCCCCTACTGGGGATGCACCCGCAACCAAGGTACATGCCCTTGACCAGAATCGAACCTGGGACCCTTCAGTCCGCAGGCCGACGCTCTATCCACTGAGCCAAACCGGCTTCGGCGGTTTTTAAGTTTCTTGTTAGAGGGTGTTCCTCCCTTCCCCCTAGAAAATACCCACTAGGAATGTTGTTCATAGTGTGAGCTTCAGGTTCCATTTAATGTAGATCCACCCCTGCCTGTTAATGTTTTTTAAAAAAATCTTTGTTTAAAGTATTACACATTAAGGGCCAATGCCTGAATTCGTGCACCTTGAAAGGAACTGTGGGCCAAAAGGCTGCAGTGGGCACAGGGGCAGGTCTCGGCCCAACCTCCACATCCCTGCCTGGCCCTTACAGCCGCATCCCCCAGTCCCCTCTCTGCCGGCAGCCCTGCTCCTGCTGCTCCCACGCGCTGATTGCACTGGCCCTGCTTGCACCCACTGATGTCGCAGAGCAATTGGGGCCGGCCCCAGCAGTGGGTGTGAGCGGGGCCGGTGCCTTCAGTGAGTGCGAGCGGCAGCTGCTGCCCTGATCGCCCCTCAGGAGCAGGGGGAGGTGGAGAAGCCCTCAGGGGTGATCGGGGCCAGCAGCTGCCACTCGCACCCGCTGACAGCGCCGAGAGATCAGGACTGGCACTGGGTGCCACCTACGGGTGCGAGTGGGGCTGGCACTGGGTGCAAACGGTGGCTTTGGTGCTGGCAGTGGGTGCGAGTGGGGCTGTCGCAGGAGCAGGGGGAGAAGCCCTGAGGGGTCATCAGGACCCGGCAGCCGCTGGTCGCACTTGCTGACAGCGCCAAGTGAAGAGGGCTGGCACCAGGCACTGGCAGCGGGTGGGAGCAATGGCTCGGGCACCAGCAGTGGGTGCGAGCGGGGCTGGTGCCAGCAGCAGGTGCGAGTGCCAGGTGGGACCGCGGCGCGGAGGAGCAAAGAATTTTCAGTAACCACCAGAGGCTTGCCCTGATGACAGCGACTGGTGCCCCGCTCACCTGCTCCACCATCCTGCTGTGGCTGATGCCCACCATGTTCTGTGCTCTGCCGCCTGCTGCCAACGCCTACCATGTTCCGTGCGCCCCCTGGTGGTCAGCGCACATCATAATGACCGGTTGTTTGGTTGTTCCGCCGTTCAGTCATTCTGCCGTTTGGTCTATTTGAATGTTAGGGTTTTATGTACGTAGATAGTATTATGTCTCCTTTTCCCCCCATTGACCTCTCCCTGGCCACCCCACCTCCCAGCACATGCCCTCACCCCCCTAGTGTCTATGTCCATTGGTTATGCTTATATGCATGCATACAAGTCCTTTCGTTGATCTCTTACCCTCCCTACCTTCTCTCTGAAGTTTGACGGTCTATTTGATGCTTTTATTTCTCTGGTTCTATTTTTGTTCATCAGTTTATGTTGTACATTATATTCCTCAAATGAGTGAGATCATGTGATATTTATCTTCCTCTGACTGGCTTATTTCGCTTAGCATAATGCTCTCCAGGTCCATCCATGCTGTTGCAAATGGTAAGAGGTTTTTTCTTTTTTACAGCAGTGTAGTATTCCATTGTGTAGAAGTACCAGGATTTTTTAATCCACTCATCTGCTGATGGGCACTTTTGCTGTTTCCAAATCTTAGCTATTGTAAATTGTGCTGCTATGAACATAGGGGTGCATATGGCCTTTCTGATTGGTATTACTGATTTCTTGGGATATATTCCTAGAAGTGGGTTTACTGGGTCAAATGGGAGTTCCATTTTTAATTTGTTGAGGAAACTCCATACTGTCTTCCACAGTGGCTGCACCAGTCTGCATTCCCACCAGCAGTGCACGAGGGTTCCTTTTTCTCCACATCCTCGCCAGCACTTGTTGTTTGTTGATTTGTTGATGATAGCCATTCTGACAGGTGTGAGATGGTATCTCGTTGTTGTTTTGATTTGCATCTCTCAGATGATTAGCAACTTTGAGCATGTCTTCACATGTCTCTTGACCTTCTATATATCTACTTTTAAAAAGTGTCTATTTAAGTCCTCTGCCTATTTTTTTTAATTGGGTTATCTTCCTTTTGTTAAGATGTTTGAGTTCCCTATAAATTTTGGAGATTAGGCCCTTATCGGAGATAACGTTGGCAAATATGTTCTCCCATGCAGTGGGCTTTCTTCTTGTTTTGTTAATGGGTTTCTTTTGCTGTACAGAAGCTTTTTATTTTGATGTAGTCCCATTTGTTTATTTTCTTCTTAGTTTCCATTGTCCTAGGGATGTATTGGTAAAGATATTGCTATGAGATATGTCTATCTTCAAAAGATTTTTATGGTTTCCCGTCTTATGTTTAAGTCCTTTATCCATTTTGAGTTTATTTTTGTGTATGGTGTAAGTTGGTGGTCTAGTTTCATTTTTTTTGCATGTACCTGTCCAATTTTCCCAACACCATTTATTGAAGAGACTGTCTTGATTCCACTGTATGCTCTTGCCTCCTTTGTCAAATATTGAGCATTATGGCTTGGGTTGATTTCTGGGTTCTCTGTTCTGTTCCATTGGTCTATATGTCTGTTCTTATGCCAGTACCAGGCATTTTGAGAACAGTGGCTTTGTAATATAGCTTGATATCCTGTATTGTGATTGTTCCAACTTTGTTCTTATTTCTCAAGATTGCTGCAGCTATTCAAGGTCTTTTTTTTATTCCGATTGAATTTTTGGAGAGTTTGTTCTAGACCTGTGAAATATGCTGTTGGTATTTTAATGGGGATTGCAATGAATCTATAGATTGCTTTGGGTAGTATGGACATTTTAATGATGTTGATTCTACCAATCCATGAACACCATATATTCTTCCATTTGTTTATGTCTTCCTCTATTGCTTTTTTTCAATGTCCTGTAGTTTTCTGAGTACAGGTCTTTTACCTCCTTACTTAAGTTTATTCCTAGGTATCTTAATTTTTTTGGTGCAAAGGTACATGGGATTGTTTTCATTGTTTCTCTTTCTGTGAGTTCATTATTGGTGTATAAAAAGGCCACAGTTTTCTCGGTATTTTGTATCCTGCTACATTGCCAAATTCATTTATTAAATCTAGTAGTTTTTTTATGGAGTCTTTAGGGTTTTCTACGTACAATGTCGTGTCATCTAAGAATAATGACAGTTTTATTTCTTCTTATCTTATTGCTATGGCTAGCACTTCCAGTACTATGTCAAACAGGAGTGGTGAGAGTGGGCATCCTGTCTTGTTCCAGTTCTTAGGGGAAATGGTTTTAGTTTTTGCCCATTGAGTATGATGTTAGCTGTAGGTTTGTCATATACACTGAGTGGCCAGATTATTATGACCACCTGACGTTTGTAGGTAAATTAGCCATAAACTGCATCGTATGGTATATGGAAGCCGAAGGCCTGTTTGAACACCTTTGCTGTCTGCAGTTACCAAGATAAAACGTCTCCAATTCACACAGGAACACAAGGATTGGACAGTCGAGCATTGGAAAAAAGTCATGTGGTCCGATGAATCACGTTTCCAGTTGCATCATGCAGATGGCAGAGTGAGAATTTGGCGGAAACAGCATGAAAGCATGCACCCCACATGCATGAGTACAACCCTTCAAGCTGGTGGGGGCAGTGTTATGATTTAGGGCATGTTCTCCTGGCATGATTTGGGCCCTTTAATTTGTGTGGAACAACATCTGAATAGCACAACATACCTAAGCATCATTGCTGATCAAGTTCATCCTATCATGTTGATGGTGTATCCCAATGGAGATGGCTTCTTCCAACAAGACAATGCACCATGCCACGGTGCTTGTATTGTGCAGGAGTGGTTTCAAGATCATGAGGATGACTTTACCTTGCTTAGGTGGCCCCCACCATCACCAGATCTCAATCCGATTGAGCATTTGTGAGACAAAGAGCCATCAGGCAGCTGGTTCCACAACCATCAAATCTCACAGAACTGGACAGTGCTATTCATCAGGCATGGTGTCAGATGCCTCGCATCACCTTTCAACATCTTGTGGAGTCAATGCCAAGAATCACCGCAGTACTGAAGGCAAAAGGTGGCTCAACGAAGTACTGATGGGGTGGTCATAATAATCTGGCCACTCAGTGTAAGGCATGATCCCTCTAGTCCCACTTTGCTGAGTTTTTATCAAGAAAGGATGTTGGATTTTGTCATATGCTTTTTCTGCATCAATTGATATGATTATGTGATTTTTGTCTCTCAATTTGTTTATGTGATATATCACATTTATTGATTTGCGGATATTGTACCATCCTTGCATCCCCAGAATAAATCCCATTTGGTCATGGTGTATGATCTTTGTAATGTAATGCTGGATCCTATTTGCTAGGATTTTAGCATCTATGTTCACCAGAAATATTGGCCTGTAATTCCCTTTCTTTGTAGAGTCTTTATCTGGTTTTGGGATTAGGTAATGCTGGCTTCATAGAAAGAGCTTGGAAGTGCTCCTTCCTCTTGAATTTTCTGGAATAGTCTGAGGAGGATAGGTTTTAGTTCTTCCTTGAATGTTCGGTAAAATCCCTGTGAACCCGTATGGCCCAGGGCTTTTGTTTGCTGGAAGTTTTCTGATGACTGCTTCGATTTCCTCTATAATTATCGGCCTATTCAGATTTTTTTATTTTTCCTGATTGAGTTTTGGAAGGTTGTATTTTTGTAGGAATATGTCCATTTTTTCTAGTTTACCAGTTTGTTGAAATAGTTGTCCCACAGTATTTTTTTTTTTTATACAATCCTTTGTATTTCTGTGGGGTCTGTTGTTATTTTGCCTTTTTCATTTCTGATTTTATTTGCATCCTCTCTCTTTGCTTAGTGGTGAGCCTGGTTAGAGATTCATCAATCTTGTGTATCCTTTCAAATAACCAGTTCTTGGTTTTATTTATCTTTTATATTATTATTATTTTTTTGGTCTCTATATCATTTATTTCCACTCTGATCTTTATTATTTTCTTCTTTCTGCTCACTCTGGGCTTTTCTTGTTGCTCTCTTTCTAATTCGTTAAATTGTAGAGTTAGATAATTTATTACCAGTTTTTCTTTTTTCTTTCCTTATTTATTTATTTACTTTTTGAGATAGGCTGGTAATTCTATGAACTTCCCTCTCAGGACTGCTTTCATTGTGTCCCATAGATTTTGGATTGTTGTGTTTTCATAGTCATTTGTTTCCAGGATGTTTTTATTTCTTCTTTGATCTCTTTGGTAACCCAATCTTTGTTTAGTAACATGCTATTTAACCTCCAAGTGTTTGAATTTTTATTGTAGTTTATTTCTAGTATTATGCCATTGTGATCTGAGAAGATGCTTGATATGATTCAATGATTCTTGAACTTGAAGAGACTTTGCCTATGTCCCAATATATGGTCTATCCTCAAAAATGCCTCATGTGCACTTGAGAAGAATGTATATTCTGTAGTTTTGGGGTGAAATATTCTGAAGATGTAGATTAAGTCCATCTGATCTAGGGAGTTGTTTAGGATTGCTTCATTAATGCTTTTGTATGAGTGGATTCTTTCTCAGAAACTCAGTGTAGTACTGTACAAAGAGGGAACACTAGGATGCAGGTATTTGGTGGAAGAAGAGTGAATATAAGTCCTGGGAAGACGTTCAGACTTTCACACGAAGTGGAATTATTGGTGGTCTTGGACAGTTAATCTTAGTTCTCTGAGAGGCAAGGAGGGTCCTTTTGAAATCTGGGTTACAACAATATGACAAGGATAAGGGGAAACAGCAGTTCTAGAATGTAATGTAAGTGGCTCACTATATAAATTCACGCACATCATCTAACATTTTTAAAATATATTTTATTGATTTTTTACAGAGAGGAAGGGAGAGGGATAGTGAGTTAGAAACATCGATGAGAGAGAAACATCGATCAGCTGCCTCCTGCACACTCCCTACTGGGTATGTGCCCGCAACCAAGGTACATGCTCTTGACCAGAATCGAACTTGGGACCCTTGAGTCTGCAGGCTGACGCTCTATCCACTGAGCCAAACCGGTTAGGGCATCATCTAACATTTGTATGCCTCTAGATTTTCCACGTATGTGTCTCCTGAAAATTACAGCTCTAAGGAGTCCTATACCCACAGAACTATTAAACTATTATCATTTAGCAAAGTCACAGGATACAAGACTAATGCAAAAATCTGTTGTATTTCTACATATTAGCAATGGACAATCTGAATGTTTAATTAAGAAAAGGGTTCCTTCACAATAGCCTCAAAAAGACTGATACTAAGAAGTTTAGGAAGTTCCAGACTTATACTAAAAACAACAAACATAAGAATTAAAGAAGCTCTAAATAAAAGGAGAGGCATTTCATGTTCATGGATTTAGACACTAAAAATTGTTGAGATGGCAATCCTCTGCCTCCCCAGCTGATCTATGTATTTAATGCAATCCCCATTAAAGAGATCTTTCATAGAAATTGATAAAGACAGCCAAATTATTTTGTTAAAGAAAAAATTTGGAAAGATTTGTACTGTTCAATTTAAACATTTACCATAAGGCTATAGTAATCTGGACAGTGTGGTGTTTTCAGGATAGGCATACAGATCAATTGAATAGAATTGAGAGTATATAAATAAATCTTTACATTATGGCCAATTGACTTTTTTGTGAAAAGTACCAAGACAATTAGATGGTAGAAATAGCCTATTAACAGATGGTTTTAAGACAATTGGATATCCGTATGCAAAAAATAAAAAATGAACTTGACCGTAACAAGAAAAAAATCAAGTGTTAGGGAGGATACAGATAAAATGGAACCTTCACCCTATCTAATAAAAGAGTAATATGCAAATTAACCGTCACTCCATGACAAAATGGCAGCACCCATAGCCACAAGATGGCCCTGCCAGAGTTCCCCAGTCCCAGGGAGGGCTGCCACGGAGAGCCGGCAGCATAAGCGGCCTGGAGGAATGCTGCCCAGAGGCCTTCCTGACACTTTATAAAAAACAAAAACAAATTCACTCCCCACGGAGTGATCCCACACACACACACCTGCAGCCTCGGGTCTTAGCCTTGGAAGTGCCTGTACCCCCACGGAGTGATCCCCTCCCAGCAGCAGCCTGGGGGGCGCCTGCACCCCCACAGAGCGATCCCCTCCCAGCGGCAGCCTGGGGTCCCAGCCTGGGAGGCGCCCGCACCCCCACGGAGTGATCCCCTCCCAGCGGCAGCCTGGGGTCCCAGCCTGGGAGGCGCCCGCACCCCCACGGAGTGATCCCCTCCCAGCGGCAGCCTGGGGTCCCAGCCTGGGGGGCGCCCGCACCCCCACGGAGCGATCCCCTCCCAGCGGCAGCCTGGGGTTTTAGCCTTGGAGGTGCCCGCACCCCCACGGAACAATCCCCTCCCAGCGGCAGCCTGGGGTCTCAGCCTGGGAGGTGCCTGCACCCCCACGGAGTGATCCCCTCCCAGCGGCAGCCTGGGGTCTCAGCCTCGAAAGCGCCTATGCCCCCATGGAGTGATCCCCCCACACACCTATAGCCTCAGGGTCTCAGCTCAGAAGTGCCCATGACCCAGCGAGTGATTCTCCTTTGCTCCACATCTTCCAATGCGTTCCATCTAACTCAGAATAAAATCCAGCATGTTTATCTTGGCCAATGAGGTCCTATTCAGTCTTGTCCTCCACTACCATTGGTCTCATCTGTAATCCCCTCCTACGCACTCCTTATCAGTCACATTGATCACTTTGCTAGACTGCACATCCCAAGCATGCTCTTACCTCAAAGCCAGAGTAGGGGCTGTTTCCTCTACTTGTAATGCTCTTTCTCAAACTTGCTCTCTTTCTTACTTTGTATTCCCTCTCAGAGAGGACTCTTTTTAGAACACTTTTAAAAACTGCAACTCCTTCAGTTTCTAACCTCATATTCTGCTTTATTTTTCTTCATAGCACTTGTCACTATCTACAGTTTTCCTTCTACTCCATGCATTTAGGTTCTCCCCATCATGCTTCTCCACCATCCTTTAGAGCAACTGTTTTTGCCCGCATGATTGCAGCTTAGTTGCAGGCAAACTGGTATTCCAGCTTAGAGGCAGGGAAAAGTAAATAAGAGCTCCTGTGAACACACATCACTTCAATCATGCTCCTCTGGCCACAACAGAGCTTGGAGGTGAGGGCAGTGCTTGCAAGTGCAGTGTTGCTGGGCAATATGTGCTTGACTACAAATCTAGTACTAGACAAGGAAAGAACATATTTTGGTGAACTACTTGTTTTAGTCTTACAGTTTTTTAAAAATTAAAAAATCTTCTGAAAATATATAAAGTATTTGAAATAAAAGTCATAATGTAAGGTCTTATATAATTATGATCTGATCAACATTACTCACCTTAGAGACAAGTACTATGCTGTGATCACATTTCTTGTGTTGTTCAAAAGAGAATGTTCTCGCTATCAAGTTTTTCTGCTCTACTTGTTAGTGTACTTAAATTTGGACTACGCCTTTTTGTGTGTGTATGGTTTTCTGTTGTTTATGTAGTTTCTAGTTGGCTTTTTTCATATATAAAACATTTTTCAAGTTCTCAGCCATATTATGTAGGATATGAAATCTTCGTGTCTCCCAGGGTTGCTCTCACACAGTCCTTCATTCTTGTATTTCACCATGGACTTACTGTGCCAGTGGTTGGCTATGTTACTGTGGAGTCTTGGAGTTTCTGTTTATTGGGCATAGATTCCTTGGTATCTATGTCTTTTTCCTTTTCTTTTTAACTTATTTCTCTCTTTTGCTGCACTTTAATCTCAGGAAACGTTTTAAGAAAGACTATGAGTCATTGTCCCATGTATTTACCATCACACTTGGTCTGTTCTAGATTCAGAACCATTTCCCTTCAGAACTATGAAGACATTATTCCTTTCTCCTTGTTGCTGAGCGATCTGATGTCACTATGATTTGCCTTCCTTTGGAGGTTTCTTCTCTCTAGAAGCTTTAAAGATCTACGTAGTCTCAGTGTTGATACATTTTCCAAGCACCTTTTCCATGTATCCTACTTGACTTGGAAGGTTCTTAAAATTTGTTTTCAGGTGTTCCTGCTTCTAAAACTTCACTATATTATTTATTGAATTTATTTTTAAAAATATTTTTTATTGATTTTAGAGGGAGGAAGGGAGAGGGAGAGAAAAACAGTGATGTGAGAGTGAAATAATGATCAACTGCCTCCTGCGCACCCCATATTGGGATGGAACCTGCAATCTGGCATGTGCCTTGACTGGTTGGTAATCAACCTGGCATATTTTTGGTGCACAGGTCGATATCCAACTGAACCATACTGGCCAGAGCTATTATATTATTTCCTGAATAATGTTCTTGTGTCTGTTTTCCCTGTCTGTCTCACTGAAACTCTTAATCAGATTCAGACCTCTTGAACTGATTCTTATCGTTCCTATAATATTTTAAAATTACTTGTCTTTTTATTTGGCTCTCTAGGAGATTTTCATTATAACTTTCAGTCATTATACTTCATTTTAGTAGGAATGGTGTCCATTAGGGGAAACTACATAATTAATTGCTAACCTGTCCATTGGCCTGGATACAGTTTTGCTATATATTATATGATTTCTGTGTCAGAAGTTTATAGATTTGCATTCCATGTCATCATTTCTATCTAGGCATTGAACAAAATCACATAAGACAGGATAAATATATCCAATTAATAAAATAGCAAAACCCCTATAATATTCTTAAATATACAAATGCAAAAACCCTAATAAATTAACAAATCAAAACCAGTTATTTATTCAAAGAATAATATTATATGACCAAGTAAAGTTTATCTTGGAAATATAAAGGGACCTTGGCAATATATTTATTCTCACTTGTTCATCTGAGAAAAATTATATGAACATGTCAAGAGATGTTTAAAAAAAACTTTTGTTAGCCTGGCCAGCGTGGCTCAGTGATTGACCGTAGTGGACATATGAACCAGGAGGTCATGGTTCAATTCCTAGTCAGGGCACATGCCTGGGTTTCTGGCTCGATCCCCAGTAAGGGGCATGCAGGAGGCAGCTGATAGATGATTCGCTCTCATCATTGATGTTTCTATCTCTCCCTCTCCCTTCCTAAAATCAATAAAAATATATGTAAAAAGAAAAACTTTATTAAATTTCACCTCTATTTCTGAATACAACTATAATAAATTAGAATTGGAAAAATTAAAGGGAAAATATCCCTGGTATAATAATATAACACTTATATCAATGAATAATATTAAATTTACTGGCCAAACATTAGGTTTTCTTAAGATGTTGAGCAAAAATGTCTACACTAACTACTATTACTGTAATACAACATTTCTCTGGAATTGCTAGCTAATGCAGTCAAATAAAATATAAAGAAAATGGCAAATTATTTGTAGACAATAGAACTATCCTAAAATTCTAATGAATTAACACAAACTGTTTTTGAAATAAGACCAGTAAGTAAGGAGGCAAGTTACAAAATCAGTCCATAGCACTTTTCACTTATTTGACAAGCAATGATTAAAAACAAAAAAGGATGTTCAGTGTTGATGGGACACTGAGGAAGGGGCCTCTCATGTGCTAAAGTGGCACCACAGTCTATTGTTACTACCTCCCTGGGGGCCAGTTTTAGAGACATCAAAGGTTCTGAAAACATCCATATTCTTGAACCAAGCAGCTCCAATTCTAGGATACAAGGTAAGAAAATGGGTAGAAGTGGAAAGATGAATGAAAAAAATACCCCACAAAACAGACCTCTCAGGAAAACAGCAAAAAAGGCAGCAATTTAAATGACAATCAGTAGGATGCTCCTTACTTACATCCAGACAACATGGCGCATTATGTAAGGGTTTAGAAAAATGCTGAGGCTCTTTCACAGGAAGGAGCTCCTGTTTCACAACAACATGCAAAGGGCAGGATACAGACTGATACGGTGGAAACTGTCTAGTCATATGCCCACAGGAGAACTCGAGTCTAAAATGGTATATAATAAAATGTTTACAGGAGTCATTTTTTATTGTGGTTGATTATAACTTTTTTTTTACTTCAGTGTACTTTTTAAAGTTCCTTTTTTTTTTCTATAAACACAGTTTTACAAAAAAAATTCTAATGAAAGTCTCTAGACACATTTAAAGTGTTTTTCATTTTCAGCAATAAAACAGCATTAAGTAGTGCTAAGAACATATTAGAGGAGGAATCAAAATATCTGAATACCTTTTATAATCCTGTCCTATGATTTTGCTCAATACTGAGTCAAAAATGGTGACATGAAATGCAAATCTATAAACCTCTGGCCCAGAAATCATATAATAGCAAAATTCTAATGAGGCCAATGAACAAATTAAGCAATTAATTATGTAGTTTTCCCCATGGACACCAAAAGGTCCTATTTTCCTCAAAATAATGCTCTGCCTTCTCTTTTCTTCAAACAGGCAGTCAAATTGCCTGAAATTCTCACACCCATCATTCATATACTTGGGATAAGAAACTGAAGGCTTGCCCTGGCCGGTGTTGCTCAGTTGGTTGAGTGTCATCCTGTGCACGGAAAGGTTTGCTGGTTTGATTCCTGGTCAGGGCACATACCCAGATTGTGGTTCAGTCCCTGTGTCCGAGTGAGGTCAGGGTGCGTACAGGAGGCAACCAATCAATGTTTCTCTTTCTTTCTCTCTCTCTCTCCCTCCCCCTTTCTCTCCCTCTAAATTCAATACACACACACACACACACACACACACACACACACACACACACAAGTATCACTTGTAATCTAATTAAAAAAAAGGCTTCTATTAAAATCCGTGTATGTGTGTGTGTGTGTGTGTGTGTGTATTTGGTAATACAGTAAATTATTTTCTATTAATATCATATTGAAAATTGGTTATTAGATCCGTTAGTGACTTATCTAGCAAGAAGGATGGAATAAAGAACCCATTCCTTTCTAAAAGTTAAATATCGTTAAGATACTGGGGTTGAGAGTGTGAGGGAAGAAGGGAAGGAGAGGAATGTGTGAGCAGGCTGAGATCCGGAGATCTACTAGAGCAAGAAGCCTGGTTAAGAAGACAGCAAGGGTGAATGAAGACAGACAATTAAAAAACCATCCTTGTCACCTTTACACCTTGTGTAGGACTAGTCTGACTCTAAGAAGTTGTAGCAATATATTTGCCAAAATAATTACTACATATTTAGTTCCCTGATAAACCATAGTTTATTTTCTATTGAATAATCCAGATATATTTTTGAAACAACTGCCATGTCCCATAAATTCCCCCCAATAGGCATCTCCTTTACCTCTCTGTTATAGTGATAAATAATAAAATTCTCAATTTTATCCTCTTCCCTCTCATATGGGGACACTTATCTAACTACACACCTCTTACCTCTCACTGTGGTACTAAGGCAATTATAAAAGTCTGTTTAAATCTACCCACCTGTCTTTTGTTTTGCTGCCTAACTGGGTCTTTTCCAAGCAGGCAGAAAATCTCCAATCAGTCTGTTATCACAACCAGAATGTAAGAGATTAGTGACCACGGAGAGAAGCAGAATCAGTTTACATCCTTTCAGGCTAGAGAATGATACCACCTCACAGGCAAGAAATCTGAGGCTCCCTGCCCTTAACTTAGAAAACCTGCAGTTAATAATCACATTAAAGTTGGCTTTACATGCCAGACAGCTTTTGTTTCCTGTTGTTTTTACAATTGGAGTGTCCTTTGTGGTTATCAGAGTTATTTGCTGAAAGGCATATATTAACATTTAAAAAATTTGATATATAATAAAATAGGTCTTACAGTTTAGGTATATCTGAGTTAAAATATACTTTGCATTCATGTTTTACAAAGCTAATAACATTGCTTGTATTTATCTGGAGCAGAATTTAGCAATTGTCATTAATTATGACAATTAATACACTGAAAACTCCTTTCTTAATTGAGGAATTAAATGCGTTTTTCATTGTAATCTGTCAACCTAAATCAAGACTATAAAGATCCCACCAGGGCTACACTCTCACCCCTCCCTGAAAAAGGTCAATTGTTTCTGAAAGGAAAGAGAACAAACCCTGAAGCTACAAATTTAGCAAGGAAAACAGGTCAAAAACCAGATGTGCAGAGCAGGGGAGAACTGGCCCAGGTGATCAGGTCAGTATGCAGAGGTTTCAAGGACAGCAAACTGAACTTGCCTTCTTTTTCATAATCAAACACTTAATGAAAACAAATCTAATTAACACCGTAGGCCAAAAAGTGATCTTGTAATGTGTGGTTAACTTTTAGTTAACATTCTAGTAAAGGAACCTGTATTAGCCAAACCCATTTCAGCTGCTTCAATGGAATTTACTGCGTGTTCACTAAAATGAATGAGTCTTCAGACACCTGTTCTCTTTTAGAGAGAGTAATTTACAGGTGTGTGTGTAGTTAGTGAAATGAAATGTACATGCCAACTATGGAGATGATGCTCATAGAATGAAATACAGTGAATCTCTATATAGCTGACATAGAAGAAAAGTTACAATGGCATTTTGGTATACTAAATATTGATATACTATATACTGACCTATAAGGTACTGTTAGTATTATGAAAATAGAACTAATACTTGGAGGAAAAAAATCTCAAAGAGTCACATTTGCTACTTCTACAATAAAAGCAGGAATATCTATTACAGACAAGGGATTAGTCTTCCTTCGGTTTTGGCAGAGAAAACTATGGCAGTTTTCTAGAAGAAAAAAATTTGAAACACATGGAATGAATTTGCAAAAGTTTGAAAAGGTGTCTTTGCTTATCCGGGGACTGCTGCACTAAAACAACTTTTTAAATTATGTTTAGATTTTCTAGATCTATGATACTGACAAGCCATATCAAGGCTCTGTTGGTTATATCATGTATATTCTTATCATTTACCAGTAAACTTTCATTTCTCTCCTCTTAAAAATATAGATTAAAAATTTAAGCAGACGATAATGACAAATTAATGTAAAAAACTGCTCTATTCAGTATCCTATCTGCCTTTGGCATTATTAACTGTAAGCCCTAAAAGAAATATTATTTAAAAAGTTAAAAGCTGTCTTCAAAAGAGACAATGAATTAGTGAACTATTATTTCTCATTAGTCAATTAACTAAAAATTTGAGCCCTATTAAGCCAATAATGGTTTGATAACCTTTTGAAAATTGTTTTAGTAATTTTTGTTAATCATTATATTAACAGTACATAGTTGTATAATTAGAGGGTCATAGTACTTAAAATGTATCCTTATGGTTCTTTTCCCAGTCACCTAATATAACTGGTCTCCTCATGAAACATAGCAAAAAAAAAAAAAAAAGAAGAAAGTTACAAGATTTAAGCGCTATTTTCCCACATGATCAGACTTTAACTCTGAAACCAAAATAATAAAAAACATTTCATAAAATCCAAATAGTAGTATTTTAAGAGTGATTTTAAAAAGATCTATATGGCATTCCTATATATAATTTAAAAACATTCCTATATATAATTTAAAACTCTTAAAGAACTATTTAAAAAATTGACAGTAATATGTTCTATAAGTTTGTTTTTAAAGTAAAAGATTGTAATTCACTACAAAAAGGTAACAGCATTTTATGTAACAAGCTTTTCTGTTTGGTGGTTGTGCTTATTAATCATTTTTCAGGGTTTTAAACTGTTCATTATCAGAAAAGGTCCAACATTTACTAATGGAATTGAGGAGGACATTTGAATCTTTGCTTTCAGTAACCCTATAAATATTTTAGATCTACAGGATTTATTTAAAATAAATAATTTAAATAAATTCAGTAAAGAACTTGTTTAGTAAAGACTACTATAATTTGTAAAAACAAGGATCATATTGATGAAAATAAAAATTTCTTAATATCAAGTAAACATTTACTGAGTAGTAGTACTTGTCAGGAGCTGTGGTAGATATTTTAATAAGATTCTCTGACTTAAATTTCCTCAATAAAAGTACCCAAAGTGATAAATCTAACACTGTCCAGGTAAACACTTTGTTTTTTAAAATGCCAGGTATGGCTTGTCATATTACATTTGTGTGTGTATGTATTTTTTTTTTTTGTGGGGGGGGGTTTTTTAAGGATTTTAAACAACTTGTCAAAATAGATGGTAGGCATCATCCTTAAGATAAAAACAAACATTATAGGGATACTGTTGATTTAATTAATGCAAACCACCTGTCTAAATACCTACAC